>NC_084887.1:4192500-4525000 GCF_958979055.1 Alnus glutinosa | reverse complement strand
ATTGTTCTTATTGTGACCGTGACCATCATGTGCGAGAAACATGTTGGAAAATGAATGGGTATCCGCCAGAACACCCTAAACATGCATCAAACAAATCCAATCACAGAAGTACCTCTTTTGAGTGCAACCAAAGCCATCATTCTTCAGTCAACAATGTCCAGGAGGGTCCAGTTATTCAGGACGTGCCGTCGGTGTCAAATGGACTCTCTGATTTGCAACTCCAACAAATCCTATCTATCATACAGGGTAAAGGGACACCACCATCTGCCGATCCTAAGGCTAATGCTGCTGCTGCTTCTTCAGGTTTGTTATAGGCATTGTTGCACCTCCATCAATTAATTATTGATAGTGGTGCAACAGACCACATTACCTCATCTCCAAAATTGCTTGTCAACCAACGTAAGAACACCCTTTTGCCACCAGTTACTATGCCAAGTGGAGAGCAGGCTCCAATTACATCTATTGGGAATTTACCTTTGAATTCAACTGTTACCTTAAAAAATGTGCTTGGTGTGCCAACTTTTAAGGTGGACTTAATGTCTGTGAGTAGAATTACGAAAGATCTCAATTGTTCAGTAACCTTCTTCCCTTATTGGTGTATTTTGCAGGACTTGAGGACGAAGACGACAATTGGTTTGGGTAAACAACGAGACAGACTTTATTACTTGGTTGCGTTAGCCTCAGAGAAGCCACAACATCCATCCGCAGCAACCATTTCTTGCCATTCACCCAGTTCTCAGGTCACCTCCTCCACCGCCTTGTGGCATCAACGTTTGGGCCATTTGTCTTCCTCTAGATTAGATTTTATGGCAAAAAAATTGTTGAATTTCTCTTTCCAGTCTAATAATGCTTGTGCTGTTTGTGCACTTGCAAAACAAAGTAGACTTCCATTTTCTGTTAGTTCTATTTCATCTATTAGACCTTTTGAATTGATTCATTGTGACATTTGGGGAACCTATAAAATTGCTTCTTTTTTTGGTGCAAAATATTTTTTGACTATTGTGGATGATTATTCTAGATTCACATGGGTTTTTTTTTATGCATCACAAAAGTGAAACACAACATTTGCTTTCCAATTTTTTCTCATTTGTTCACACCCAATTCCATGTTTCTATAGCCAATATTCGGGTTGATAATGGTGGCGAATTCTTTTCTATGCGGGATTTTTTTAAACAAAACGGGACCACTTATCAACATTCTTGTGTCTATACCCCTCAACAAAATAGGGTTGTAGAGCGCAAGCACCGCCATATTCTTGAGTCAGCTCATGCCTTTCGTTTTCAAGCCCACCTTTCTTTACTTTTTTGGGCAGAATGTGTTTCTACTGCCGTTCATATTATCAACCGTTTGCCCACACCACTCATTTCTCATAAAACCCCTTTTGAACGGCTTTATGGCAAGCTCCCTTCTTATTCCCACCTTCAAGTTTTTGGGTGTCTTGCATATGCTACTATTGTGCACGTCCCCCATAAATTCGCCCCTCGCGCCAAGCGTTGTATTTTTCTTGGCTATCCAGTTGGTCAAAAAGCTTACAAACTCTATGACCTTACAACCCATCAAATGTTCACTAGCCGGGATGTTGTTTTTCTTGAAACCATTTTTCCCTATGAGTCAATTCCTTCCACTTTCTCAAAATCAACCCCTGTCCTTCCTCTCCCTGTTTCTGATCACTATCCGGATCCTCCTCCCATCCAACCTCCCTCACCCCCGGATACAATTTCTTCTCAGCCACCGCTTGCTGGTCCTCCTCCCGATCCCACTTTACGTCGTTCTCATCACTCTCATAACCCTCCCACAGCTTTACGTGATTATGTCTGCAACCAAGTGACGTCTCCCAACCATTTGCCGCCTTTGTCATCAAGTCCACAACAAGGTACGCGATACCACTTTGCAATTTTGTATCTTATCATCGTTATTCACCACAACATTACTCCTTTACTGCTACTGTCAGTCAAGATATTGACCCTCAATCTTACACCGAAGCAGCTGCTCATTCCCATTGGCAAGAAGCAATGCACTCTGAATTGGCTGCTTTGGAAGCCAACAACACTTGGTCTCTCACTCCTCTTCCTCCTGGAAAGACACCTATTGGTTGTCGTTGGGTTTATAAAATCAAAAGGCACTCGGATGGCACTATTGACCGTTTCAAAGCTCGTTTGGTTGCGAAAGGTTACACCCAGCTTGAAGGTATAGATTACCATGACACTTTTTCTCCCATTGCTAAAATGATTACTGTTCATTGCTTATTGGCTTTAGCAGCTGCCCAAAATTGGTCTCTTCACCAACTTGATGTCCACAATGCATTTCTCCATGGTGATCTCCAAGAAGAAATTTATATATCCCCACCTCCTGGTCTTCGGCGACAGGGGGAGAATCTAGTATGTCGCCTTCACAAGTCGTTATATGGCTTAAAGCAAGCTTCTCGACAATGGTTTGCCAAATTCTCTACAACTATCCAAGCTGCTGGATTTGTTTAATCCAAAGCAGATTACTCGTTATTCACATGTCGGAAAGGCAAATCTTTTACAGCTTTGTTGATATATGTTGATGACATTCTCATTACGGGTAACGATGACAATGCCATATTAACTCTCAAGCAATTTCTGCATAGCCGTTTTCGGATTAAAGATTTGGGTAATTTGAAGTATTTTCTCGGCATTGAAGTTTCTCGATCAAAGAAAGGTATTTCCATCTCGCAATGAAAATATACTTTGGAAATTCTAAAAGATGGTGGACTCTTGGGTTCTAAACCCGTGAACTTTCCCATGGAGCAAAACATAAAACTCTCGGATTCAGGTGAATTGCTTAAAGATCCATCTCAATATAGGCGACTTGTTGGACGCCTAATTTATTTGACTATTACCCGACCAAATATCACCTATTCGGTCCATGTGCTAAGCAGATTCATGCATGCACCACGCAAACCACACATGGAAGCTGCCTTGCGTGTGTTGCGTTTTTTGAAAAGCAGTCCAGGACAAGGTTTGTTTTTCCCTTCTCAGAATAATTTATCCTTGCGAGCCTTTTCTGATTCAGACTGGGCTAGTTGTCCAATATCTCGTAGATCCACTACGGGTTATTGCCTTTTTTGGGGATCTTCTCTTATTTCCTGGCGGACAAAAAGGCAAAAAACCGTATCTCTCTCTTCAGCAGAAGCCGAGTACAGAGCCATGACAGGTACATACTGTGAATTATCCTGGCTACGCTCATTATTGACAGATTTGAGAATATTGCATCCAAACCCAGCATTGTTATATTGTGATAACACATCCGCCTTACATATAGCAGCCAATCCCGTTTTCCATGAAAGAACCAGACATATAGAAATGGATTGCCATTTTATTTGTGATAAAATACAAGATGGCTCGATTGTAACCAAACATGTTGCTTCAACAAATCAGCTTGCGGATGTGTTCACCAAGACATTGGGAAAGGAAGCTTTCTCGACTATGATACGCAAGTTGGGAGTTCTCGATATTCACTCTCCAACTTGAGGGGGAGTGTTGAGAAAGACATAATATCAGGATCCTTCATTAACATAATATCCGGCCATTCATTGACAAATATTGTATTAGTTGTATTTTATTTAGTTGCCTTTTGTATTTTGATTTCCTAGAATAGATCAGCGTGATAGTAGGAAATATCCTGTATAAAGCTGTCTCCTAATTCAATAGAAAGTAATTCAAGGCAATATTCTTTTCCATCTTTACAATCCTCTGCAGGAGCTGCAGCCCACAAAGACAAAAGATCATCCTGAAATCAAGGCCTGGTTTATGTAATGGAATTGGTGGTGGAGAGAAGAAGAAAGGTAAGCTGGAACATGATAATTGGTCAAATAGAACTATATATTATCCTGAGTTATGTAATGGAATTGTTATTTTTTTGGGATTATTGGTGTATTGCAGGTAAAAAGGGTGACAAAGCTGAGTCGTCAACAGAATCTGAGCCTATGGATGCAACAACAAACGGTGCTGCTTCTCATCCCAAGACTGAGTCTTTTTTTATTTTTTTGTCAACCCCCGTGTGAATTTTGGTACTTTGTTCAACCTTGGTACTACTATGATAGCAATAGTGTAATTAAAGTTGATTCCAGTTCCAACTGTAAATCATCAAACTTGTTAGGGCTTTGGCTTTCACTTGCTCTTATTGGATGTGTACCTTTGGCGGCAGCACCATCTATACATGGCCTTGTAAAGTAAAATTCCATTAAAAATGGTGAATTTTCAGTGTATATAACCAAAACTAGTGATCATCCTCCTTTTTCTTTTTTTCCCCATAATTACTGGGTTGTTGCATTTTTGTTCCTTAAGGAGGATTTTGAAGTTAAAACTTTAGATTATTATATCGTATAATTTTTATACTAATATGCCCATATTTCTTCGGCATTGTTCTT
The DNA here is from genome assembly GCF_958979055.1 of Alnus glutinosa. Classification (NCBI taxonomy): domain Eukaryota; kingdom Viridiplantae; phylum Streptophyta; class Magnoliopsida; order Fagales; family Betulaceae; genus Alnus; species Alnus glutinosa. Next base: position 4,520,607 of record NC_084887.1, on the reverse strand, counting down.
TGGAACAAAACATGACGATTTGTTCAGGGAACCTATTCATATTATAGTCAGTGGCGTTTTGTTATCAAGCTTAAAGCTTTGATCTTGCTTTGCATTTGTGACTGAAACGTGAATATGCTTTTCTTCTGGATGTGTCATTTTGTGACTCAAACGTGACTGGACTTAGATTTCATTACAGGACTTGAAAATAAATATTGCTTTTGACATCAATAGTTCAATTCTACCACAACTGGATTCTTAAAGGGCACTAAATGCCTATTGGATTTTGTTGGGTATAACTATAAACCCATGAGTGGAAAAGAAATAAGTTTCATATTGAAAAGATTAGACAAGTATGAATGATTAATGTAACACAATTAAACCCAATTACATCAACTTAAGATTTTGGATTGAGTGGTCTTCCTATATATTATATTATGGTCTTCCAAGTGTTTATGCTTCCAATAAAAGTATAATTAAGAACCGATGGTTTGACAGGGGTTAGTGTTTATCTCCTCAACAAGTTTAATCTATTTATGCTCTTCATGATGTATACAAGTTATTTCCCATGTGAACTGCATATTTTCAAAACTAGCTAGTGATCATCCTTTTCTCCCAACATTACGATGGATTTTCAACTGTCCTTTTTATCAATAGAGAAATTGAAAATATATTGCCTTGACTTGAGGAGGAAATTTCTCAATAAATTGTCTTTGCATTGCTTAATGTCTTGCTAATTTTTCAAGATAGCTTGGTTTTCTTTGTTATATATACCTTAAAAATATACAAATTTGTGGGACTTTAAGATATTCTTTTGTGGCAGAATAGTACGTGATAAGAGAAATTGCAGTTTCGATTGTATTGTTCAAATGTAATGCTATAAGTCCCTCTTGTGTCTCTTTCGTGTCATTTATAATGATGTGGCTTTTAAATCACCATTGAGCTTGTGATTGATCATTATTGAATTTTAATTAAATGATGATTTTAAAAACTACCTCATTATTGGAGAGACACAAGAAGAACTTATAGAATTACTCTTCGGCAAACCAAGAAAGTGAAGTGATGGAATGTTTAAGAATATTGTGGTTTGAAAACCAAATTTGGCATTGGGCTTGTAATGATCTTCTCAAATATCAGAAGGATCTGAAAGTTGAAGCGGTAGAATGCTTGACAGGTGCAGGATCTTGAGGATTTTGGGAAGAGGGTGCACATCATGTTATTTACTGAAAAGGACTCCAGCTTTTATGTCTTCTTCATCTTGGTTTCCATCCCTTTCTGCCACATGGTTCCACTTCCTCTTAGCTCGAGATTGTTTTTTTACTCAACTTGCTCCCTACTTGAAAATGTGAAGGAGCTCTAAAATGAAACCATTTTTTCCAAGAGTAATGCCAAGCTATTTTTTTCCAAGAAATGATTTGCTCATTTCTTGCAAGTGAAAACAACATAAAATTGGATGAAAGCTTTACCGTACTTTTCTGTCTCACTTGCTTAGAGTAATGCCAAACGGCCACAGATGAGATGAGTAATGTTAGAGACCATTTTTTTTATCCTTTTAAAATTGATGTATCTTTTAAAATCTCCATTAAATTAAAATTCAATAATGATCCATCTCAAATTCAATGGTAATTTAAAAACTCATATCAACTTTGAAAGGATAAAAAATAATTAAAAGAGACGGTCTCTACTCCCTAGCATTACTCGAGATAAGATTCATATATCAAAGCAGGGTACGTATGAATGTGACTAATGATCACATCTTGGAGATAGAAATTATCATCATAATAATATTCCATATATGAGAGAAAATTATTATCATAAGAACACTCCAAATACTTCTACAAGTCCACACATTTTTTCACCTCAGTCTAGGAATTTATCAAATACCATCTAACCACTCATTATTACCTTTTGTCTCAAGTATGTTGATTGAATGATATCTGATTATGCATGTGAAGCAAAAGGAGCTTTGAATGCTAAAAACAGATAAGAGTCTACTAGTTTATGTGTTTAAAACCTGGCAGCAGGGTTGAATGTTTTTTATATCTGTTAAAAGCTTCACCTTAAATGAAGTAGCTAGGGGGAAATTGGCCTACTCAACCAAGAACCTTTGTGTCCACCATCAAGAAGATACTGCATTTGAATAGGATGGTGCAACGATGGAACAGAACCTTTGACTGAACTAGCCAATTAATGCTGCTATTTTATTGATAAACTGCTCTCTTGCCTCAGGTTCTGAGTTTAGTCCAACTAGTTATATTTAATATGATGTCTTCATCGTGTTGATCACGTAAATTGTACATACTATGAAATTTTGAGCTTTTCATCTAAGGTGTAGGCATTATGGTTGGTGGGCACATAACTCAGCTCTGGTGGACAAAGTAGAGAGTTCCCATAGCAGAGTGATTTTGAAAGATACAAACTTTTTACTTTTGGATGAAAACTAAAGTGCAATCTATGCTGATTTTGAGGGAATGTTGCATTCAAGAGAATTCAACCAAACTACTGGGATTGCCTCCCATCGTTTGAGCAGGATTATGAATATATGTCAATCTAATTGCTTTCATTCATAGGCACATGTAAAGCTACTTTCTATGCATCTCATTCCGCAATTTCATTTTTCTGTAAATTGGTGTCTATTTGACCTCATTATATCATTTAGTCCATATATATCCTCCTTTCATAATGCTTTTTGGGAAAGTTTTTTGCTTTTTAGCAAAAGCATTAACAAACATATTTATGACACATTAAAACATTTTTTCTAGCCAAAAAGCAAAAAAGCAACCTCTAACAAAATTTATGAAAGGAAACCTACAAGATTGCTCGTAATGACTTTAATTATCTTTGTAAATAATTGGTCTATATGCTGGATATTATGACAATAAGTCAGCTTCCTGCTTCTTCCTCTTCTTTTTCCTTCCCAAACTTCCCTGTGAATCTAACACAATTGACCAAAAAGGTAAAAGACAATGCTTGTATTATCAGCTACTTTTTAACGCTTAAATTTGTCTGAGAACTATGGTCTTATAGAGCATCTTCATTGGACTCTTCAAAATTTCAGTAAATTTTAGTGAAAAAATCTACTTTTTTTAGTTTAATTATCACTTTTAAAAAGTTTCATACATCAAACTTTCTAAAAATTTCTCTATTTTAACTAAATATTATTTTTGTAATAGTTTTGAAAGCAACTACTTTAACTACCGCTCAGAATTGTTTGAAGTTTTGCAAGACTGATGCCATGCCCCCCCCCCCCCCCCCCCCCCCCCCAATTTCATGAAGAAAAAAAAAAAATTGTTGTCATGGATACAACAAATTTATCAATTCATGGGTCTTTTATTGATCTTCCCAGTGAGCTATTATCATAAACGGATTGATAAGGTTCCTCTCGCTGTCCAAGACCTCTGGGTTCTAGCCTTCGATGGACCCATAAGTGGGTGTTTATTAAATCCCTTTCTAATTTGGTTTGCTTGGGTCATTGGATGTTTTGGATTCTGCCTTTTTGCCCTTGAAATTGCTCTTCGTTTTCTTCTTCTTGTCCGGGTCTTTGGGGGGTGTTGGCTCTGGCTTAAGGAACAGGAAGATTGATGAAGGTTGAAGCGGCAAAATGTAGTTTACGTTATTCCACTTGTTGGATTGTTGATAGGATTGTGGAACGTCTTCACTGACGGAGAAGGAGAGACAGAGGGAGGGAGAGAGAGAAACGGGTTGGAAGCGAAAAGAAAACAATATTTTAATGAACAGCATGAGAAAAATGGGGGTTAAATTTGGTGAGAGTTTCTGACAATAATTAGTTTAGAGAAATTTTGAAGAGCTTAATGCATGAGTGTTTTTGAGAACTTTCACCAAAATTTGGTGAAATTTTTGAACTAAATAGTCCAATGAGGATGCTCTTAGTTAACGTATTTCCTGATACATATTACCAAAAAACGTATGTCCACTCAGGTTCACACTCTGAAAAAAGTATTGCTTCATAGGATTACTCTTTTCTTAATAGTAAATGTAGATATCTAACGTCAAACTACCCTAAAAGTGTAAAGTGTCTTACAAATGGATGAGTGGTATCCACCATCTGTCATCATAAGAGAGGATGCCACACTTGTTACAAAGGGAGAGCCAAAGAATCATAGCATGTTTGTGGGGAGCATGCGATTATACCATTCAACCTTAGAACCTCGAGGCCTATTGTTTCCCAAGCTATTTTGACTAAAAATGAGCTGCTGTGGGAAATATTTTACATCAGTTCGTATACCTAATATTAGAATATGATTTGCAGTGTCGTAAAATTAAGATGTCTGAAAGTGAAGGTGATCGATCGAGGTATGTAAATGCTTATGAAACACATCAAACTCTTTAATTATGCAAAATGCAATATTTTCCTTTTATAAACGATAAAAAAGTTGTATACATGTTGTTTACTTGAATAAATGATGTTATGATCCCTTTTAATTATGTCAATGATTGTAATCATAAATATTAATTATATTTTGAAATTGAACAATATACTGGGAATCGTCATGTACAGATGACGGACACAAGTACAGTATAAAGGATTGACCATATATTCTATAGTTTATAGTTTTAATTTATAGCATGATTGGCACAACAATATTTGATTGGTAATCAATCCATCGGGATATGTTTGCTGTGAAGCAGATGGATAGAAAAATGACCTTTTGTTCAAAGAGAGTAATTCTAAAATTAAGACTTTGCCTCTCTTGTTGTTAATGTGTATTTTAAAATTATTATTAGATTTGAAATGGACTACTATTAAATTTTAATTTAATAGTAATTTTAAAAACTGTATAATTTTTTTTTTTTTTTTAGAAAAAAAAAAAAAAAAGGAGAAAAAATAAAATAAAAATTATAGTCTTTCTTCTACTATTCGTCGCTCAGATTTGATGCGGCAATGCGCGGTTGTCTCAAGATTCAGTTCTTAAATCTTATCATCTTATCATCTAAAAGTGACGCAAATGTAAAAAATGTGGGCCGATAGCCCAGTTGTGGTCATGATCACGCGGTGTTGAAATAATTTAGATAGATATATTTCATCAACCAATTAAGGTCCAACATGTGCTTACAATTTCCTTTCACTTTCTTGGAAGAAATGCCAGAATTGGAAGATAACCTACTTAAAACAAAAAAGTTCAAATAGAATTTTTTTATTTTATATTTTTTTATACAATAATATAATTGTTTATTGTTAATCAAGTTTTGTATTTAACTTTCGTTAATATACTATTTTCAATAAATAAAATAACTTATGCATCTAATCCATCGAGTAACATAGTCTATTTGGGAAAGTTTTGTTTTAATTAAGTTCTTTTTATCACAATTCACTCATCACTCTAACAATCCACTGTCACGTTGCCGGAACCCAAAGCCACCATCTTCTTCCTCTCGCCTCTCATCTCAAATTCTCTCATATCTCATAAACTCTCAAATTTTGCAATGTGTATCATTTTGTTCAAAACTATTATTTGGTGTTTGATATATGTTTATATCTCCTAGTGGCATTATTGTGCAAATATATGTTGATGTTCATTGTTAGATTTGTTTCGTATAGTTCATTATTATTATTTTTAAAATTGTTTAAAATATGTCCTAATAAAAATTTAAAAATTATCTAAAAGATTAAAATAGATTCAAAATGCATGTGGATAACGAATAATAATTGTAATAACTGCATATATATAGTCAGTAAAAACATGATGCAAATACATATCAATATAAATATCTAAAATTAATGTTCGCATTTTGTGAATGCATTAAAGTCTACCTGTACACCTACCTCTTCTACACTCCATGGCTTAAAAAGAAAAAAGATATATGTCGTCATTAGACTTACAAAAGATCAAATGACCATAAGACATTTTCCAATTTTTTTTTTGAATATAATGTGTGAAGAATAGAAATTTTTACAAACAAATAATTTTATACAACCCACATATAAAATTGATATGTGTCCTTTAAACATGCGAGAATTACATTTTTTTTTTATTAATACTATTAAAAAAGTATAAAGAAGCACATATTATTAAAAAAATATATAATTTTTACATGTGAAGGAACACATATCAATTTAATATATAGATGATATAAAATTTTTTACAAATCAATTTGTTGAAAATTACTGGCCATGTGTGAATGTTAAAGGTGGCCCTCCGCTATCATGCCCCCATATTTTAATAGGAGTAAAAGACATCCTTATCGTGTAGAAGGAAAATTTAAAAGATCAAAAATTTTGAATGGCTGATGAAATTTTTGTTAATTTTGATTTTTTTTTAATAAAAAAAAAATTATCATAAAGATTGAATGGCTGATGAAACTTCTAGCCTGTCATCCTTTACTTTTGCTTTTTTGTTTTCTTCACTTCCCGTGGCTAAAGCTGTCCTATTCTTGCATGAGGAAAGCAATCGGAAGGAGCCGATTCTTTGTATATACCTGTACGTTATAAAGGACTGGCTCCTCTCCTATAGAGGATCCTGGTCCCCTTTACATGGCCTCACTGAACTTTCTTTAAGCAGTGCCCAATGCCTGGTCCGTTGGCTTCTCCATCTGCTTTACATCTTCCTTAATTCTACGCTCCCAACACCTCTCATCACTACTTCAACAGCGGGTTTCAGCATCACTCGATTCACCGACAACAAATGGCTGAGGGAGTTCTCTTAAACGTTGCTGCGAGCATCATTACGAGTTCAGGATCTCTTGCTCTCCAAGAGATTGGACTGCTCTGTGGTTTCAAAGATGAGCTTCAGAAGCTCGGGAACACGGTTTCCACCATCCAAGCTGTGCTTTTGGATGCAGAGGAGCAGCAGGCCCACAACCATGCGGTCAAAGATTGGCTTGGAAAGCTCAAGGATGCCATGTACGAAGCCGACGACTTGCTCGATGACTTCTCCACTGAACTTCTACGGCGACAAGTCATGGCAGGGGATAACAAGGCAAAACAGGTAAATTCATAAGTTTTAGTTTAAAATACCTCAACAGAACATCTCTAAACAATAAATCCACAGCAACAATTTGCTCATTATAATGTTAAACCCATTTCGAACAAATCTAACTTAAATTTAAGACAATTACAAACATGACCTTCATATTTTCCTTTATTAAACACACAACCCAAAAAAAATGTTTTTTTTAACTTTTAGGTATGAACCATGCTGAATAGTTGTGGGTATTACAGGCACGCATCTTCTTTTCCAAATCAAACCAGCTTGTTTATGGCCTTAAAATGGGTCATAAGATCAAGGCAGTTAGAGCAAAACTGAATGACATCGCAGAGGATAGGAAGAAATTTAGCTTCACTCCACGCCTTATAGAGACACAGCTTGGGCATAGGAGGAGAGAAGATACACACTCTTTTGTACCTGAGGAAGAAGTCATTGGGAGAGAGGACGAAAAGAAGGCTATTAAAGCGTTGTTATTTGATTCCAATGTGAAAGAGTATGTTTCCATCATTCCCATAGTTGGGATTGGTGGACAAGGAAAGACCACGCTTGCTCAGTATGTGTACAATGACGAGGAGGTCCAAAGACATTTTGATTTAAGGCTGTGGGCATGTGTCTCTGATCCTTTTGACTTAAAAACTATTGTTCAAAAGCTCATTGAATCTGCAACTAAGAAGAAACCTGAAAGTCTTGTGATAGATCCGTTGCAAAGTGAGCTTCGAGTAACAATTGGTGAGAAGCGATACTTACTTGTCTTAGACGATGTATGGAATGACAATTCTAATGATTGGTCCCGCTTGAAAAATCTGTTGCTGGGTGGCCTGAGGGGAAGCAAAGTTTTGATTACTACACGTATCGAAAAAGTTGCAAAGCTTACTGGTACAATTTCACCATACCGTTTGGGAGGTTTATCTGAAAATAATTCTTGGAATTTATTTAAGAAAATGGCATTTAAAGATGGGGAAGAGCCAAAGAATCCAAAGCTAGTGGAAATTGGAAAGGAGATCGTACAAAAGTGTGCACGAGTTCCTCTTGCTATAAGGAGCATAGGGAGTCTATTATACTTCAAAAATTCAGTGGATGAATGGTTGTACTTTAAAAATAATAAGCTTCACAAAATAACTCAACAGGATAATGTTATTTTCCCAATACTAAAGTTGAGTTATGATCATCTCCCACCACACTTGAAGCAATGTTTTGCCTTTTGTTCGCTGTTTCCAAAAGATTCTATAATTGGAGTGAAGATGTTGATTCAGCTATGGATAGCGCAAGGCTTTATTCATTCGTCAGACATAACAATACGTCTCGAAGATGTTGGTCATGAGTATTTTACGGATTTACTTTGGAGGTCGTTTTTCCAAGACATACGAAGAAATAAATATGGTGATATAGAAAGTTGCAAAATGCATGACCTTATACATGAGCTTGCACAATTTGTAGCTGGGAATGAGTGCTTATTTTCAAATTCAGATGCAGTAAAAGTAGTTGAAGGAACTCGCCATGTGGTATTCAATTCTTTAAATTCAGTATGGGATATTTCAGCTCCCTTGCTCGAGGCAAACAGAATTAGAACGCTTCTTCTGCGACCTCGAAGAATTGAATTCTTTCTGTCAAAACTTGATTGGAATAGGCGAGTCTATGACACACTTATTTCAAGTTTTAAATGCTTGCGTGCTTTGAATTTGAGTGGATCAAATATTCAGGAAGTGCCGAATTCCATTGGCAAGTTAAAGCATCTAAGATATCTTAATCTTTCTTGGAATATGGATATCAAACTACTCCCCGCTTCTATAACTAAATTGCAGAATTTGCAAACACTAATACTTGACTTTTGCAGTGGGCTTAAAGAATTGCCAAAAGACACTAGAAACTTGATCAGCCTTAGGTATCTTGCGCTTTATGAGTGTCATAGCTTGACTCATATGCCGCCTGGACTGGGAAAGTTGACCGCTCTCCAAAAACTGTCGTTTTACATTTTAGGGAAGAAGGAAAGTTTTGTTCCAAAGCAAAAGGGTGGCCTAAGCGATCTAAATGGTTTAGGTGAGTTGAGAGGAAGCTTATGTATCAAGGGTTTAGAGCACTTGAGATCTTCTCCATTAGAAGCCAGGGCTGCAAACTTGGAGAGGAAACAATACCTTCGAAGACTGAAATTAGAGTGGGACCATTATATAGAAGCTGGTTATGATAGTGATACGGAAATTGCAAAGGATGAACAGTTGTTGCAAAACCTTCGGCCACACCTAAATTTGAAAGAATTAATTATAAAAGGGTATGCAGGCGTGAGGTTTTCCAGCTGGGTCTCCTCGCTCTCGAATTTGGTTTCACTTACCATAAGCAATTGTAAATGGTGCCAACATATCCCACCATTGGACCGATTCCCTGTTCTCAAGGATCTTTCTCTTCAGAACTTGAGTGCACTGGAGTACATAAGCAATGATGCCATTGATGTGTCCTCTTCTTCCCTTCAAAGTCTCTCGCTTTGGAAATTGCCTAAGTTGAGGGGATGGTGGAGGATGAGGGAAGCAGTAACAACAGGGAGCGAAACAACACCCTCGTCTTCCTCCCCCTTTTCCACTCTCTCCAAATTGAAGTATCTTGATCTTTCTTTTTTAGAGAAACTTGAATATCTGCGAGAGGAGTGGCTGCAAAACCTAACTTCTCTTGAGATTCTTAAAATTTGGGAATGTCCTAAACTACAAATATCCATGTCTCCACTCTTTCAACATCTCGCTGCGCTTGAAGATATGGAGATTCATAACTGCAAAGAACTTATCAGCAAGGAGGATGAAGAGGGCGCGCAATGCCTTGGACCTACAATACTTCGTCATCTACAAATGAAAAGCATTACAAGCTTGGTGTCTCTCCCAAGGGAGCTTAGACATGCTACAGCTCTACAATGGCTTGACATTGAGAACTGCCCTAGTTTGGTGTCTTTACCAGAGTGGATAGCCGACCTCACTTCACTTCAGACACTTCAGATCTTCAATTGTAGCAATTTAAAATCATTGCCTGAAGCTATGCGCCGCCTCACCTCTTTACGGCGTCTGACAATTTTGCAGTGTCCTGAATTGGAGGAAAGATGTAAAGAAGGAATAGGCATGGATTGGCCAAAAATAGCTCACATCCCAAACTTTTCGAACAAGTGGGATATCAGCAATTTGTATGGAATGGATCCATAGCCTAATGCAGTACCAATTTTCTTGTTGTTGCTGTTCATCTCCATTTTAATTTGTCAGGCTTTTGATAAATAATCTTTGACTTCGTATGCAGAACCAACTGTAGCATGGAACAAACCCACCAACTGTAGCATGGAACAAACAAGGGTTTAAGAATAGACACATTTTCAGACCTTGCCGAAAAATCAGATTTGCACAAAGCTCTCAAATTTCCAGTAATTGTTTACTATCTTTCACTTCAATGGCAGTCCTAAGTGTCTAATATCTTGTTTCTTTTCTTTTCTTTTTATATCTTTTTTAAAAATGTTTCTTGCATTTTCATTTGAAATGTATATTCTACAAATGGTAGCATCGCGCATTGGGTAAAAGACTTATGATAGACCAGGGAAGTCAATCCCATCCCAAATTTTCATAATAACGCAATAAAAGTTTTGCATACCTCTTGGTTTTCTCATAATAAAATGCATATTTAGACATATTCTTTTTGTTATTATTGTTACTGGAGTTTAACTGCAATTCTCTCTGTTCATGGATTGATTTTACCTTTTTCCTGATTTCATTGAAAGATTTTGAGTTACTATTGAGTTTATTATTTGGTTTTTTGATGGTCGGCAGAGACATGCATAGAAAAGCATCAATTCATGAAATGGGTGTGAGAATCATTGGGGGATTTCTGCAATATGCTCGGATATTTCAGCCTCACTTGTAAACAAAACAATGGACACTATACAGAGCACTTCCATGATGAGGAAGTTCGGGTGAGTAAATGTTGCAAGAATGACAGTTGTTCTACTAAACGTATGGAATGGATCCGTAGCCTAATGCACCAATTATTCTTCAGGTTTTTATGTCTCCAATTAGATAATAATTTTCTTCTTCTTCTTGTTCATCTTTGTTTTACTCTGTCAGGCTTTTGATATATCATATTTGATTTCATATGCAGGAAGAAACAACAATTTTAGCATAGACGCTTCTTCAAACCTTGCCAACAATCAGATTTGTGCAAAGCTTTAATATTTCCAGTAATTTTTTTTTTTTAAATGTAATATATAATTTTGCATTACTCTGTTAGGATTTTCTCATTGTCAAATGTAGGTTGTGTTGAACAATTTGAGGCATATTCTTTTCATTATTATGGCTATGGGAGCCTAACTGCAAGTAGCTCTGTTCATGGATGAAATTTACACTTCCATTATTTTCATTGGAAATTTTTGAGTTATTGTTGAGTTTATTATTTGGGTTTTTGATTGACACAACACATTCTTAGAAACCAGCAATTCATGAATGTGGAGATTTATGTAATCTGTTTGGATATGACAGTCTCACTTCTTCAAAGAGATTAACTTTGACCAGATCTATACCCACTTATTGCTAAGATGCCAAAGGAAAACAAGAGACTTCGTATAAGTTTCTCTCTTTTATCTATTGGTGGATTGTATACCATTGTTATTTGTCAAGAAATGAAATGTCAATGTGATTCCTTCTTCCTTATTTCGCTCTAAGGGTTTTGATATTTTTGAGAATTTCTGATTTATCCAATTTCATATGCAGAATCAATTGAAGCACTGACATAACTGGATTTAAGATAATTCAAAACTTCTTCATTCTGCAACTATATATGCAATAAGTTGATAAGCCGGCCGGGAATTAAAAAATCTGCTAGAACTTGATTTTTCAGTCCAAACTGCACCCTTGATGCCATGTCCCTGCTGCTTTGTTGATCTTCTTGATGGCATATCGATATTGTGGTTGGAAAACCAAATTTGGCAACTACAGTACTCCTAGAATAGCATCCTAAGTAGAGGGATCATAATATCAACGAAGGCCAAGAAAGGATCTCTAAAATCAAGCTATTTTTCCCTCCTAGATTTCTATATTTTCTCAAATGTGTTTGGTAACTTAGTTTGGATTAAAAGAACAATCTTGATGTTTTTGTATAGACATATATGCACAATTTTAGTGATGGAATATTTGAATTTTGCTCGATTTGGTTACTGAGAACAGTTTGTCCAGCAAATTTCTAGAACTGCAGCTTGTTTACCATTCTAAATTGCTAGCCAAGAAAAATGAAGAAAAGAAAATCTGCTCAAGATTAGGGAGTAATAATTAATTTGCCCACTAGAAGCACCTATGATTTTTCTAATTTGCATATCCAATTTTCTGTAAAGTGTTATCTGATTGTATTGTAAATTTTTTAAATTATGATAATTGCAGGTAATTCAATTATCATAATTTGCATTTGAGAATACAAGACAGTTGCTGCTTGTTATAATTTGCTTAAGCAGGGACGAAACTGAGTTGTTTATTTATTTTTTGAGGGGGCGTATGTGATTCAAAAATAAAATACGAATGTATATTTTTTAACAATTGATTTATGATTACATCTTCTACTATTTATACAAAAACATCTTTTACGTAGATTAAAAAAAAAATGTAATTTAAAACATGAGATATTTAAAAGATAGATTATAAAAAATTATTAGTTATTGCAACTTTAAAGATGAATAGCTGTTCAAACAAAACTTCAAAAAATTTAATGTGCTATCTAGATAATGAAATAGGTTGCATTGATTACCCACAATCAAAATCAGTAGTAAATCACAAAATCAATCACAACCGCTAGAGTTTTAGTTATTTCGGAGAATAAAGGAAAGGTTGAGGCTTTGATTATTTATCATCGATGATGGATGAGTAATGTTATATGTCTTTTGTGTCTTTTAAAATTATTATTGAATTTGTAATAATTTATTATTAAATTTTGAATTATTAGTAATTTTAAATGCCATGTCAATTTTAAGGGAAATCAGATGCTCTGATCCGTTTAAGCAAAATCTAAGGCTATAAAAGATGGCCATGTCATTTAAAAGACAATTTGAAAAGTTAACGGCATCACAAACTTAACAGAACCCTTCTCCCATCCAAACCAAAATCCCATCCTTCCATCCTTACCCTGCAAAGCTGCTTGCTCGCCGGCTGCCCCCTCATCTTTCTCCATCTCCATTCCACACACCCTGCAAGTCAAATCCCTTCTCCCATCCAAACACAAATCCCTTCTCCCATCCAAACACAAATCTCTTCTCCCATCCAAACTTAAAAACGGATTTCCTCTTGTTTGGGTGCTGAGAAAACGCAGGATTTTTTACTCCCAGTGCCTTCGCCGACATCATCCGTGACCCACCGGCACCGCGTCCTCCCCAACGGTGGTTAGCCTACCGTGTGTCTTCCTCAGGTTCTCTCACCTCTCTCTCAGCCTCTCGCTTTGATCTCTCTCAGTCGTTTGCTCAGATGAAGAGGAAAGGAAGAGAACAAAAAAAAAAAAAAAAGGCAGGGAGAAAGAAGAGAAGAATGGAAGAAATCGATGGGCCAGGTTGGCTGTCGGTGGCGGAGGCTGAACTTTGGGGGAGGGAGGAGGGTTTCGGTGGGAGAGGGAAAAATGGAAGAAATCGATGGGAATTGGAACAGATGGAAGAAATGGGAAAAATGGACGGGAAGGGATGGAAGAAATTGACGGCAGTGGGTTTTTTTTTTTTTCTTTTTTTCTTTTTTTTAACGGCTGTTTCAATTTTTTTTTTTTTTTTTTTTTTTTTTTGAGAATAGGCAATTTCTCACCCTTAGATCTTTTTAAAAATATCTGAGCCATGAATCGACTCTTCTCCATTTCACATGAAATGGAGAGGATCCGAATCCCTTTTAGGGGTATACAAGAGAGACAAGAGTGACATCAATGACATGGGTGACATTTAAAATTGAGAAATAATAGGGGTACCAAATTCTTTTACCAAAAGATGGGTACCAAATGATGTGGAGTTTATTCATTGGTACTTGTAGCATTTCTTTTTATTAATTATTTTGATCATTTTCAATGAATAAGCTCCACATCATTTGGTACTCATCTTTTGGTAAAAGAATTTGGTACACCTAGCATCCCTCGGGAAAATTACGTCATTGATCCTCGTGGTTGTCCTAAATTACAAAACACTCTATGTCGAATCAAAATTAATTGAGAGATCTTTGTGGTTGGCTTAATTTACAAATTGCTTCCTCAAGTCAAATTCTGTTAAAAATTTCGACAAATTTCATTAGGCGCTATGTCAGCACCAATAAAATGGCGACATATGTCGCTCTTAATAAAAAAATATAAATAAATAAAACTTAAAAAATTATTATTATTGTTTTAAAAAAAAAAATAAATGAAATGGATGGTTGCCAACCGCCCTTTTGGGGGTAGCAACCTCCAACCAATGGGGGGTGGCTGCACACCACCCCAAAGGTGGCCAGGGGTAGCGTGCGGCCAACCCTATATTCCTTTGGGGGTGGCATGCGGCTATCCCTAGGTTTCTTTGGATCTTTAGCCACCTCTTTTCTTTTACGAAATTTTGTTTTTTTTGTTTTTTTGTTTTTTTTAAATAATAATAATAATAATTTTTGAAGTTTTATTTATTTATTTATTAAAAGTGATACGTGTCGATATTTTATTGGATCTGACGTAACGCCTAACAGAATCTGTCAATTTTTTTAATGAAATTTGACTTCAGGGAGCGATTTGTAAATTATGTCAACCATATGGATCTTTGAATTAATTTTGATACAATATGGAGTGATCATTTGTAATTTAGGCTAACCACAATGACCAATACTATAATTTTTTGATAAAATTAATACTTGCTTTTCATATAAAATTAATACTATAATTTTGATACAATAATTTTTTGAATTCTGACAATGGTTTGGCGGAAGCTCGTCGATGGTAATAGCCTGGTGGTTTGGGGTAGCTAAGTTGTGGTCTGGCGTTGCTTGGGGGTAGCTCGGTTAGGGGTGTAAATCATGGCCAGTTATAACAGGTCCAGAACCGTATCTGGGCACTAATCGTATCCGGAAAACCAATCGGTACCCTGTTATTTATAACCGGGTAACTAGGGTACACGGACCCGGTTTTGGATATTGATTTTGAAAAACCCGGTTATACCCGGGTACTCGGAACCGGGTCTGTTAAGTTATTAAAAATAAATAAATAAAAAATACCCCTCCTACCCTTTTACCCTAAGAATACACATGGCCTAACACAAGGACCTTTCTGCCTTTTCACTGAATCACTTTTGCCCATTTCTTTCTTTAACTCTTTCAAGATTAGGGAGAACTAATTAATTTGCCCACTAGAAGCACCTATAATTTGTCTATTTTGCATATCCAATTTGCTGTATAGTGTTATTTGATTGTGTTGTAAATTTTTTAAATTATGACAATTGCAGGTAAGAGGAACCAAGCCAACTAATGATGCATTTGAGAATACAAGACAGTTGCTTGTTGTTGTAATTTGCTTAAGCAGGGACGAAACTGAGATGTTTATTTATATTTAGAGGGGGCGTATGTAATTCGAAAATAAAATATGAATGTATATTTTTTAACAATTGATTTATGATTACATCTTCTACTATTTATATAAAAACATCTTTTACGTAGATTAAAAAAAAATTGTAATTTAAAACATGAGATATTTAAAAGATAGATTATAAAAAATTATTAATTATTGCAACTTTAAAGATGAATGGCCGTGTACTTCAAAAAATTTAATGTGCTATCTAGATAAAGAAATAGGTTGCATTGATTACCCACAATCAAAATCAGTAGTAAATCACCGAATCAATCACGACCGCTAGAATTTGAGTTATTTCGGAGAATAAAGGAAAGGTTGAGGCTTTGATTAATTAGCATCAATGATGGACGAGTAATGCTATATGGCTTCTTCTTTTTTTTTTCTTTTTTTTTTTTGTGTATTTTAAAATTATTATTGAATTTGTAATAATTTATTATTAGATTTTGATTCATAGGTGATTTTAAATATCATGCCACTTTTAGGGGTACACAAGAGAGACGAGTGACATCACTGACATGGGTAACATTTAAAATTAAGGAAAATTGCACCATTGTTCTTTGTGGTTGACCTAATTTACAAATTACTCCCTCAAGTCAAATTTCGTTAAATTTTTTGACAAATTCCATTAGGCTCCATGTCAGCACCAATAAAATAGTGACATGTGTTGCTCTTAATAAAAGAATATAAATAATAAAAACTTAAAAAATTATTATTATTATTATTATTATTATTATTATTATTATTATTATTATTATTTTTAAAACGAAAAATGAAAAGGGTGGTTGTCAACCGCTCCTTTGGGGGTGGCTGCACACCACCCCAAAGGTGGCTAGGGGTAGAGCGCGGCCACCCCTAATTTCCTTTGGGGGTGGCACGCGGCTACCCCTAGGTTCCTTTAGATCGGTAGTCACCCCTTTCCTTTTTATCAAATTTTGTTTTTTTTTTTTTTATATAAAAAAAATAATAATAATTTTGTAAGTTTTATTTATTTATATTTTTTTTAATAAGAGTGACATGTCGATATCTTATTGGATCCGACGTAGCGCCTAACAAAATCTGTCAAAATTTTTAACGAAATTTGACTTCAAGAAGCGATTTGTAAATTAGGTCATCTACATGGATTTCTGAATTAATTTTGATACAACATGGAATGATCATTTGTAATTTAGGCTAGCCACAAGGACCAATGATATAATTTTCTAATAAAATAAATACTTGCTTTTCATATGAGATTTTCAACTTCATTAGCTACTTGTATGTTGTTATTATTGTTATTACTGTTGTTGTTGTTGTTGTTGTTTTTGTTGTTGTTGTTGTTGTTGTTGTATATTAACTTATAAAAATCAGTTTTTATTCACAACATAAAAACATTAATGATATAAAATATTTTTCAAAAAATTAATCTAATAATTTGGGTTCCAGCAGTGGTCTGGCGGAGGCCCATCAGTGGTAATGGCCTGGTGGTCTAGGGGTAGCTCGGTGATGGTTCGAGGATAGATTAGTGGTGGTTCGGGGTGTCTCGGTGGTGGTTTGAAGATGGCTTAGCGGTGGTCCAGAGGTGGTTCGAGGGAGGCTCGACAGTGGTCTGATGGTGGATCAAAGGTGGTTTGATTGTGGTCAGAGGTGGCTCGGTAGTGGTTCGTTGGTGGCTCAATAGTGGTCTGATGATGATTTGGTGGTGGCTTGCGGGTGGTCCAAGAGTGGTTCAACTATGGTTCGGGGGTGGCTCAGCGGTGGTCTGAGGTGGCTTGGTGATGGTCTGGTGATCGCCCGATGCTGGCTTGGTAGTAGTTCGACAGTTTGAGAATGAGAAACTCAAACTCACAAAATGATTTACGAAATTTTAAAAATAAAAATAACTTTTTCAAAATTCAAAAAGTTTTTTTGGTCAAACTAAAAACATTTTTGGTTTGACTATTATTTTTTACTGCACCAAACACTGAAAATATGAAAAATATTTTTCTAAAAAATATTCTAGACCAAAACAAACCATAGATTCTAATTTCGATACTCTAGAATTGTTTCTTTTAGAAGTATTAAAAATAAGTTCTACAAACAAACACAAATATTCCAAATGAAAATATTGAACTACACAAAATAATTATGTTCATTTTCAAATATGTATTATAAACAATAATTATAATAATTATTTTTACATAAAGAAGTTTTTCAAGATTAAATTGACAAAACTCTATTTATATGGAATATGCTACAAGATGGATTAACTGAATAAGTGATATTATTTACTGAAAATGATTAACAAAAGTTAAATACAAAACTTGATTAGTAATTTTTTATCTTTAAAAATTAAAAATAAATAGAAAATTTATATTATTGTATAAAAGTTAAAAAGATTGTATTTGAACTTTTGGTTTTATGCTTTGATTTAGGATTAAATATCTTATTGATACTTGAATTTTAAGTTTTTTTAAATTTAATATCTGAATTTTTATTTATTTCATAGGTGGTACCGAGTTGTGGGTAAAAACCCGTTTGTTACTTTTGTTATATTTTTCGTTCAAATATTAACTGCACGCCACATGTCAACTGCTAAGGTTGACACGTAGCAGCATATAAAAAAATAAAAATCTTTAAAAATTACTTAAAAATAATAAAATTTTTAATTTTTTAAAAAAATATAAAAAAAATTGTAAAAAATAAAAAAAATAAAAAATAAAAAATAAAAAATTTGAGGGTTTGCCCATGGGGTGGTTTGGCCACCCCCAAGACCCAAAATTCATCATTTTTTTTTTTTTTTTCTTGCCATGGGTTCGGCCCCTCCAAACTGGCCAAGGGGTGGCTCTCTCTTCTTTCTTTCTTTTTTTTTTTCCAATTTTTTTTTTAAAATTTTATTATTTGTAATTATTTTTTAAAGATATATATTTTTTTTATATAGTGCCACGTGTCAACCTCAGCGGTTAACACGTGCGCGGATTGTTAATATTTAGACGAAAAATGTAACTGAGATACTGGATTTTTACCCTTAACTTAGGTACCACCTATGAAACAAGTGAAAATTCAGGTACTAAATTTAAAAAAACTTAAAATTCAGATACCATAAGGTATTTAATCCTTTAATTTATGAGAAAGATTATAAATCATATTTTTAACTTATCCTGAACTGATGTGTCATATATATATATATTTAAAGAGTGATTATCATTGCGGCATGGTAAAATGGGATAAAATACCCTTTTGTTTTTACATAAAGAAGTTTTTCAACGCCATTTTTGAGCTTTGGTTTTGGTTCAAGGTTAAGACTAAAATATGAGACAAACCCTCAATTTAATTTCAAGTCAAGGATGCAATCAGCGGCGCCGCTGTGAATAATAGGCCATACACAGCACGCTGAATCAACGGCATCACTCGACTCACCGTCACCGACAACAAATGGCCGAAGCAGTTCTCTTCAACACTGCTGAGGGTATCATGAAGAGTTTGGGCTCTCTTGCTCTTCAAGAGATTGGGTTGCTCTGGGGTTTCAAAGATGAACTCAAAAAGCTCGGGAACACAGTTTCCACTATCCAAGCTGTGCTTTTGGATGCGGAGGAACAGCAGGCCAAGAACCACGCGGTCAAAGATTGGCTTGGAAAGCTCAAGGATGCCATCTACGAAGCCGATGACTTGCTGGATGACTACTCCACTCAACTTCTACGGCAACAAGTGATGACTCGGGATAACAAGGCAAAACAGGTAAATTCACATGAATTTATGAATTTATCACAACCTCAGTGGATTTTACCCTCCCCAAAATAATTTCTAAATTCAACACCGTTATTACCTATCATTACATAAGTTATAATACTTGAAAATAATTTCGAAAGAATAAATTCACAACAGCAATTTTTTCATTATAATGTTAAACACAACTATTCATGAAAATCTCCAACGGTAGGGGAATTCTAAAACTATCAGAATGATCGGATCCGAAAGAATGATAATAAATGGAAGAACCCAAAAAAAAAAAAAAAAAAAAAAAAAAAAACTTAAATTTACTACAATGACAAACATGATCTTCATATGTTCCTTAATTACACGCATAGCCCAAAAAAAGTTGTTTCTTTTCAGAATGGACCGTACTAATATTTGGAGGTATTACAGGTACGCATCTTCTTTTCTAAATCGAACCAGCTTGCATATGGCCTTAAACTGGGTCATAGGATCAAGGCAGTTAGGAAGAGACTTGATGACATAGCAGCTGATAGGATCAAATTTCACTTTACTGAGCGCCTTCTAGGGACACAGTTTGAGCATAGGAAGAGAGGTGATACACACTCTTTTGTACGTGAGGAAGAAGTCATTGGGAGAGAGGGTGAGAAGAAGGCTGTTAAAGAGCTGTTATTTGATTCCCATGTGAAAGAGAACGTTTCCATCATTCCTATTGTTGGGATTGGTGGACTAGGCAAGACCACGCTTGCTCAATATGTGTTCAATGACGAGGAGGTTCAAAGACATTTTGATTTAAGACTGTGGGTGTGTGTCTCTGATCCTTTTGATGTGAAAACTATTGTTCAAAAGATCATAGAATGTGTGACTAAAAGAAGATCCGAAAGCCTTGAGATGGATTTGTTGCAAAATCAGCTTCGAGCAGAAATTGAGGGGAAGCGATATTTACTTATTTTAGATGATGTGTGGAGCGAGAATCGTGGTACATGGTTGAACTTGGAAACACTGTTATTGGGTGGCCTGAAGGGAAGCAAAGTTTTGATTACTACACGTAGCAAAAGAGTTGCAGAGATTACATGCACATTGTCACCGTTTTTTTTGGGAGGTCTATCCGAAAGCAATTCTTGGGATTTATTTAAGAAAATGGCATTTAAAGACAAAGAAGAGCCAAAGAATCCAAAGCTAGGAGAAATTGGAAGGGAGATCGTACAAAAGTGTGCACAAGTTCCCCTTGCTATAAAGAGCATAGGGTGTCTATTATACTTCAAAAATTCGGTGGATGATTGGTTGTACTTTAAAAACAATGAACTTTACACAATAACTCAACAAGACAATGATATTCTCCCAATACTTAAGTTGAGTTATGATCATCTCCCGTCACAATTGAAGCAATGTTTTGCATTTTGTTCGTTGTTTCCAAAAGATTATGAAATCGAGGTGGAGGTGTTGATTCAGCTATGGATAGCTCAAGGCTTTCTTCATTCATCAGATGGAAATAGACATCCTGAAGATATTGGTCACGAGTATTTTATGGATTTGCTTTGGAGGTCGTTTTTCCAAGACATACAAAGAAATGTATATGGTGACATAGAAAGATGCAAAATGCATGACCTTATTCATGATCTTGCACAATCAGTATCAGGGGACGAGTGCATAATTTCAAATCCAGATGCAGAAAAAGTAGTTGAAAGAACTTTCCATGTGGCATTTGATTCTTTAAATTCATTACCAGATATTCCAGCTCCCTTGCTCAAGGCAGACAGAATGAGAACGCTTCTTCTGCGTCTTCCAATATTTTATGGATACGGTTGGTTAGTACTTGAGGGGAATAAGCCAGTCTATGATACACTTATTTCAAGTTTTAAATGCTTGCGTGCCTTGAATTTGAGTGGATCAAATATTCAAGAAGTGTCGAATTTAATTGGCAAGTTAAAGCATTTAAGATTTCTTGATCTTTCTTGGAATGAAGATATCAAACTACTCCCCTCTTCCATAACTCAATTGCAGAATTTGCAAACACTAAGACTTGACTTTTGTAGTGGGCTTAAAGAATTGCCAGAAGACATTGGAAATTTCATCAGCCTTAGACATCTTACATTTAATGGGTGTGACAGCTTGACTCATATGTCATATGGACTGGGAAAGTTGACTTCTCTTCAGACACTGTCGTCATACATTTTAGGGAAGAAAGAAAGTTATGTCTCCAAAACAAAGGGTGGGCTAGGCGATTTGGATGGTTTGAATGACTTGAGAGGAGAATTATGCATCAAGGGTTTAGAGCACTTGAGATCATCTCCATTAGAAGCCAATGCTGCAAACTTGGAGAGGAAGCAATACCTTCGAGGTCTGGTATTAGAATGGGGCCCTGAAGCTTGTGACGATAGTCATAAGGAAATTGCAAATGATGAACACCTGTTGCAAAACCTTCGGCCACACCTAAATTTGAAAGGATTAGATATATATGGGTATGCTGGTATGGGGTTATCTAGCTGGGTGTCCTCGCTCTCAAATTTGGTTTTTATTACCATAAGCAATTGTAAATGGTGCAATCATATCCCACCATTGGATCAATTCCCTTTTCTCAAGCGTCTTAGTCTTACGTACTTAAGTGCACTGGAGTACATAAGCAATGATGGTAGTGACGTATCGTCTTCGTCCCTCGAAAGTCTCTGGCTTGAGAATTTGCCTAAGTTGAGGGGATGGTGGAGAATGGGGGAAGCAGTAACAGCAGAGCATGAGCATGAGCAACATCATTATCTTCCATTATTCCCATCATTTCCTTGCCTTTCTTCTTTACATATCGTGGATTGCCCTATGATGTCCATAATATCAGCCGCAACAACCAAGGCAGCACCAGGGAGCCAAACAACACCCTCCTCTTCCTCTTCCCTTTCCACTCTCTCCAAATTGAAGTCTCTTCGTCTTGGGGGTTTAGAGGAACTTGAATCTCTGCCAGAGAAGTGGCTGCAAAAACTCACTTCTCTTGAGACTCTGAAGATGTGGGGGTGTCGTAAATTGCAAATATCCATGTCTCCACTCTTTCAACATCTCATTGCGCTTGAAGATCTATGGCTTTCTAACTGCAGGGAACTTATCAGCAATGAGGATGAAGAGGGCTCACAATGCCTTGGACCTCCAACACTTCGTCATCTATATGTAGAAAATGTTACAAGCTTGGTGTCTCTTCCAAGGGAGCTCAGACATGTTACCACTTTGCAATGGCTTGACATTGAGAATTGTCCTACACTGAGGTCTTTACCGGAGTGGATAGGCGACCTCACTTCACTTCAGACGCTTCAGATCCTCGATTGTCCAAATTTAATATCACTGCCTGAAGGGATGCATTGCCTCACCTCCCTACGTCATTTGACAATTGCGAGGTGTCCTCGCTTGGAGGAAAGATGTGAAGAAGGAATAGGAGAGGATTGGCCAAAAATTGCTCACATCCCCAACTTTTCGAATCAGCGGTTCTTCTACTAATCGTATGGAATGGATCCATAGCCTAATGCACCAATTTTTCTTCAGGTTTTTAAGTCACTAATTAGACAGTAATTTATATTCTACAAATGGTAGCATGACAGATTGGGTAAAAGACTTATGATAGACTATGGAGGTCAATTCCTTCCTAAATTTCAATAAAAACTTGATAAATTTTTGCATAACTCTTGAGTTTTCTCATAATCAAATTCAGATTTAGACAGATTCTTATTATTATTTTTTTTCCTGGAATCTAACTGCAACTCTCTGTTCATGGATTGATTTTACCTTCTAACTGTATTCATTGGGAAATTTTGAGTTATTGTTAGTTTATTATTTGGTTTTTTGATGGTCAGAGAAACATGCATAGAAAAGAATCAATTCATGAAATGGGTGTGAGAATCATTGGGGGATTTCTGCATTATGCTCGGATATGTTAGCTTCACTTGTAGACAAAACAATGGACACTATACAGAGCACTTCCATGATGAGGAAGTTTGGGTGAGTAATGTTGCATGAATGACGATGAGCTGAGCTGCTGAGCCGCTGAGCCTGTAGAAAGGGGACATTCAGTTAACCATATTTTGCATTTTTATATAGTATTCTGCCTACAATTTGGTGACACTTTTTATCGTCATTTAGAACTTGAAAGATATGATCCAGAATCAGTTGTCCTTAAAAACCAAGTAACAAGTATTTTGCATTTGCTGGTTCTTACACTTGCTTGAAAGAATTTTAACCCCAAAAGACAGCGTGAACTTCTGTATTGAAGCTTATGTATGATGCCCTTGAAATTGATAGAATGGGTTGGGGAAATTGACAGCATTGCTTCATTTATTGTTATACTATTTTGAAGATCCATTGATGAGGCCTTTGGGCACCACATTGAAATACCTTATTCAATTTTTTTTTTTTTTTTTGTTATACTTAAGGTTAGAATAATTTGTTTTTAAGGCATATAGGTGAGGAATTTTCATATATATAATTTTTTGTAAGACTCTTTATGTTATTGTTCTTTTAGGATTTAATGTCTTTGAAGTAGTGTGATTTTTCTTATTGGTTAACTTCCACCTGGAATTCAAATGCCTTCTAAATGGACCTCACTATAATTGAACAAAGCTTAATGGATGTCGGAACTTGATAATCTAATCTTTAGATGGCACAGATCTGACACATATAAGAGTGAAGCTGATTGATTAGCAAGTACAATCTAAATTTCTGCCTAGTTATAAGTGGCAAAGAATGTGAGGTTTTCCATCTTTGTGTTTCTTTTCAATATCTTAGATTTAACACGACATTCAGCTAATAGTAAAAAATTATACATGCATAGCTACTTTTGGACTGTACTTGACATAACTATAATAATACTCATTTGCAATGAATGAGTGGAAGAGGTTTGGTTGGTTGGACAAGAACTATATTATGTGCTGATGGAATTCTTACCCCTTTTTGGCACTGGATACCTTCCTTGCTTCCCCTATTTGTACATGAATATTAATTTTCAATGCTATGCCCATCTTTCTGAGTTCAAAGTGAGTGTGTACATCAACAAAAGAGGTGTAGTGTGAGGCACAGAAAAGGGAGTGATTTTATAGGGCACTCAAATGGATATTTTGGTTTATATCTATCCAATTTACATGTCTGTGTTTAAATTTTTTGCTTTGCCCTCTTTTCAGGTTTACTTCGGCATGCTTGATACCCTATTGGCTTCTGAAAAATTTCCAGCAGAATACTGTGAACACAGGGATGGTTGTTAGGTAAAACATCCAGACTTCTTACCTTCAAATTCTTTACTAATCTTATCAAGCTATCTTTGTTTGTATTCCAGGATATACTGTGAAATGATTAAGCTATCATTAGTGTGGGTTTTGCAGATCCTATGATAGCAGTGTAATTAAGGTTGATTCCAGTTCCTACCATTCAACATCAAAATTGTGAGGGTATTGGCTTTCCCTTGGTCTTATTGGATGTGTACCTTTGGCGGCTGCACCAACTATACATGGGTTTTTGTAAAGTCAAATTCCATTAAAAATTGTGAAATTTCAGTAATTAATTTTTCAAGCTTACTCGGTTTTGTTTGTTATATATACCTTATTTGTAGAACTTTAAGATATTCTTTTGTGGCAGAATAGTGATAAGAGAAATTGCAGTTTCAATTGTATTGTTTCCCTCTCGTGTCCTTCCTAATGATGTGGCTTTTAAAATCATCACTGTGTTTGTAATTGATCATTATTGAATTTTGATCAAATGATGATTTTAAAAGCCACCTCATTAGTAGAGAGACACAAGAAGATCCTCTTGTAGAATTACTCATTTGGCAAACCAAGAAAGTGAAGTGATGGAATGTTTTTAGAATATTGTGGTTGGAAAACCAAATTTGGCATTGGGCTTGTAATGATCTTCTCAAATATCAGGAGGATCTGAAAGTTGAAGTGGTAGAATGCTTGACAGGGGGAGGATCTTGAGGTTCTTGTGAAGAGGGTGCACATGAGCAATAGGATTCTCTCCGGTTAGTTGTATAGGAGGGTATTTTGATAATTTCACATTTAGTATTTTGGTAATTTCACACAATGTGAAATTACCAAAATACTTCCCTGTATAACTAACTGGGAGGTATCCAGGTCCCACATCATGTTATTTGCTGAAAAGGACTCCAACTTTTATATCATTTTGTATTTTTCATCTCGGTTTCCATACCAATCTGTAACATGGTTCCACTTCCTCTTGGCCGGAGATTGTCTTTTTACTCAACTTGCTCCCTACTTGAAAATGTGAAGTAGCTCTAAAATGAAGCCACTTTTTTCCAAGAGTAATGCCTCGCTATTTTTTCCAAGAAATTATGAACTCATTTATTGCTAAGAGTAATGCCAAGCGGCCACGGGTGAGATGAGCAATGTTAGGGACCATCTTTACATTCTCCCAAAGTTAATATAGCATTTAAAATTTCTATTGGATCAAAATTTAATAGTGATCCATCTCAAATTCAATAGTAATTTAAAAAATCACATCAATTTTGAGAAGATAGAAAATGATAAAAAGATATATAGTCTCAACTCCCTAACATTACTTTAATTATCTTTGTAAATAATTGGTCTATATGCTGGATATTATGACAATATGTCAGCTTCTTCCTCTTCTTTCCCTCCACCCCTCCACCCACCCCCCCCCCCCCCCCCCCCCCCTCTAACACAATTGACCAAAAAGTCAAAAGACAATGCTTGTATTATGATCAACAATACTTTTTAACCCTTAAATTTGTCTGAGAACTATAGTCTTAGTTAACGTATTTTTTGATACATATTACCTACAAACGTATGTCCACTTGTCAGGTTCACACCCAGAACTCTGAAGGATGTAGATGGGACATACTTCCTGTTTATGTGCTTGCAAGAAGTAAGGAGTTAAAACAGGCTACACACTTAACAAAATCACATATTACTAGTGTTTCAATTGAGTCATGTCACAAAATGTTAACTATATAATCCATAAGTTGGGGTCATCTGCTGTTGGAAATAGTGCAACCATGTCTCATTCTCAGTGTCATTTGATTTATTCATTGGACTTACTGTTGCTGATGTTGCACTAGAAGAACTAGAAGCGCCATATAAAAAAAAAAAAAAAAAAAACACTCTTCAAGGTTTCAATCTGCCTCCTTTTTTTTTTTTTTTTAGTTAATATGCTTCCTTACCAAGCTTAACAAATGAGGGGTTTTTGTTAGAATATAAGATATGATTCCATAATAGGTGATTATTCATTATAAGATAATTACCTTATAGGATTATTATAATTAACAAAGTTTGTTATAATCAAGTTTGATTGATTTGATTACTATACTTATTTTTATCTTTCTTTACCTCATTTCTCCTATAAGTATGAGTATTTTGTATTGTAAATTTTATAAAAGAATGAAAGCAAGATGTAACCCTTTTGAGCTTTTTCTTAAGGCTAATGCTAAGGAGGAGCACTTTATCTGGAATTCATTCGGAAAAAGTGTTGCTCTATGGCACATTAAATTACAAATGTGCCAAGGAGCAGCATTTTTTTCAATGAATTTCAGCAAACCATCCTAAAAATGTCTTACAAATAGATGAGTGTTATCCACCGGCATATGTCACATCATAAGGGAGGATGCTACACTTGTTACAAAGGGAGAGCCAATTCAAATCCTCAAA
Source organism: Alnus glutinosa (assembly GCF_958979055.1). Lineage (NCBI taxonomy): Eukaryota > Viridiplantae > Streptophyta > Magnoliopsida > Fagales > Betulaceae > Alnus > Alnus glutinosa. Next base: position 4,493,819 of record NC_084887.1, on the reverse strand, counting down.
CTGAATGATTAGCTTCTAATTAAGGAATGTCTAGCTATTAATTAACTAGAGAATCATATATAGCATGTTTGTGGGGAGCATGCAATTATACCATTCAACCTTAGAACCTTGAGGCCTGTTGTTTCCCAAGGTCTTTTGACTAATACCTAATATTAGAATATGATTTGCAGTGTCGTAAAGTTAAGATGTTAGAAAGTGATGTTGATCGATCGAGGTATATAAATGGTTATGAAACACGTTAAACTCTTTAATTATGCAAAATGCTTGAATAAATTATGTTCTGTTATGATCCCTTTTAATTATGTCAATGATTATAATCATAAATATTAATTATATTTTGAAATTCAACATGCTATATATTGTGAAACGTCATGTACGGATGACGGACGCATGTACAGTATAATTTATAGCCAATCATGGCACAACAAGCGGATGAACAGGAAAATGACGTTTTATTCATAGGGAGTAATTCTAAAATTAAGACTCTTGTCTTCCTCCTCCTCTTCGTCGCTCAAATTTGATGTCTCAAATTTCAGTTGTTAAATCTTATCATCTTATCATCCAAGTGACGCAAAGGTCAAAAATGTGGGCCGATAGCCCAATTGTACGCTCATCACGCGGTGTTGAAATAATTAAGATATATAGGTATATTTCATGATTAACCAAAGTCCAACACGCATGTGCTTACAATAATATAATAATTTATTATTAATCAAGTTTTGTATTTACCTTTTGTTAATATACTATTTTCAATAAATAATATAACTTATGCATGTAATCCATCTCGTCACAAATAGTCTATTTGGAGAAGTTTTGTTTTGGCCAAACCACCCCAAACAGAAAAAGTGAGCTTGTTTGGTAAGTGATTGTGAATTGGAATATTTATTTGAATAGTAGTAAGAAATGATTGATGTGATATAAAATTTGAGAATGTTTTATAGAAAAGTGAAAAAGTTTTGTTTTATAGTGAATTTTTTTAGTTGAATAATAATAAAAAATTATTGATGTGATGTAAAAAGTGTAAAAAAAATAAAAATGTTTTTTATTTGATATTTTGGGAGAAGTAAAATGAAAATGAAAATTTTGTGGATGAGTTACCAAACAAGCTCCCAGGTAATTTATAATATATGAAAATTCATTGGTTTTTTATTTGATTAAAATATATAATCTTTAGGTGATGATCCCAGCTCATCTCTCACGAGCTGCATCTCTCACGATCCCAGCTCATCACTCTCTCGGGTTCTCTCTCAAAATATCACTCACGATCTCATGTGTCACGGGTTCTCTCATGGGCTGGAAGTGTGTGCGTGATGGTGAGAGACAAAGGGAAGAAAGGAGATGGGGAGAGGGGTTGGTCTGCGTGAGAAACAGGGGAGAAAGAGGGGGAGAGTGCGTGAGATGGGGAAGAGAAAAGAAAGAAGAAGGGAGGGACGTGCGAGTGAGGGTGAGAAAATGGGGGAAAAGAGAAAAGAAAAGAAAAGAGGAAGAGAGAGGGAGAGAGAAGAGGACGTGTGGTCCAAAAGAAAAGGGGAAAAAAAAAAGAAGATAAGGGGCCATGTGTCATCTTGAGATTGGTTGAGAGAAGATAATATAATCTTCCCTTAACTAATCCAGTGGCGACATGTGGCAAGCTAAGATTTCTTTTTATTTAAAGCTTCCATCAATTATTAATTATAGAAGAACCCCATCTTATTTTATTTCCATCATTTATTAATTAATATTTGACCACATATTTAATCAAACTACAATCTACTCATACAATTAATTATTTATTCAATTAGGACCCGTTATTATTATTCTATTCTTATTATTTTATTTTAAACTAATTTTATTTTCTTAACATAAATATTATCACTTAAAATCTAATTATTGGCCACAACGAATTAATAAATATAATTTATTAATTGTTAAATACCCTATTTATTTCTTGATCTTTACAATAGGGATATCAAACTACTCCCCGCTTTTATAACTAAATTGCAGAATTTGCAAACACTAACACTTGACTATTGCACTTCACTTAAAGAAACAAATACAAAAGAAACACTCTAAGAAAAATACATAAATCCATTTAAGCCTAAATAATCTTCTCTTAGTACAATAGAATTCTTATAGAAACACTACATAGAAGCCCATTTAAATAGGTTCTGAAAACTGAAAAACAAGTCAAGAATGGATTTCTAGGCGGTGGTGTCCAGACATGTATCAGAAAGTAAGCTTTCTGTGAAGCGTGTCTGGACACATTGCCTTAGTGTCCGGACATCAGTATGAAAAACTTTTTTGAGTCCTTTGTCTTGCCTTCTATGTCCGGACATGTTGTAGAATAGTGATTTTTTGGAACTTGTGTCAATTGGTTGTCCGGATATGTGAGAGAATAGGACTTATTGTGACTTGTGTCCGCTGAGCTGTCGAAGTTCCAAACATACTGAGAACACAAACTTACTACCAGTTGTGTCCGGACATGACTTCTAGCTGTCCGAACACTCATCAGGGAATCTGGATTTTCAGGAACAAAATATTTTGGAGAATATTTTCTAAAGAAATGCTCTTTCCTTCTTGATAAATATTCTTGCAATATTTTCCTTTCCAGAACTTTCATTTATTGGTAAATGTACTGCAACATATTTTTGAAAATCTTCTAAGTGATCAGTGTCTCAGTTTCAACAACAATACAATAACCTTTTTATCAACAGAATTTAGCTAATAACAAAACCCAATACGTTTTCCCTATTTACCAAATTATGGCGAGGCTTTAGTCGCGTGTCTAGCAGTTTCCCTTGCAGTTAATCTTGAGAAATTTATCATTGAGGGTGATTCTCAAGTTGTCATTCTATCTCTGCAACATCCCCAGAACCCCCTTGATTGGCGTATCTCATCATCTGTCATTTTAGACATCATTGACTCTCTTCCAGTCTCCAACTCCTGGAGCGATAAAAAAGTCAAAAGAAGTACAAACTTCTGTACCCATTCAGTGACACATTGAGCAGTAACCAGATCATTTTCTAACCGCATACCCACTGCTCTCCCAAACTCAATCACTATTGTAAATGGGAAAGATCCGCCCCCTATTAGGATATTAAGTTGTTAGTTTTTTTTTTTTTTTTTTTTTGTGAGTACATAGTAAAAAAACCAAGAGAGAGAGAGAGAACAAACTTATGGAATAAAGAAGGTGGAGGGGGAGTCTTTTCCAATACATGGAGGAAAAGATGTGGATAAAGGGGAAATGATGAGAATGTAGCGAGAATGAATTATAGTTGCGATCCAATTTGCCACATGGTGGTTATAGAAATTTGCACTTCGATTAACATAACTAGCTTTCCAGCTAACTATTGGTGGGATGGTGGAAGCAATTCTCCAATCTGTAGTAATAGTAAATTTTTTTTTATTTAAATAGTAAAAAATATATTGATGTAATATAAAGTTAAAATGTTTTGAAATTAATTGTTTTTTAGATAAGTAAAAAGTTGATAAAAATTTGGGGATAAACACCTTTTTAGTCCCTGAGTTTTGGCAACTTTATTTTTTAGTTCCTGAGTTTCAATTCGCATCACAGATGATACCTAAATTTTTGGAAATGACCAAATAAGTACCTCGGTTAACTTCTCCGTCCAAAAACTAACGGCTTGCCACGTCACTGACACTTAGCACCACTAGAATGTCGACATCTGTCCAGTGAAACACGTCAGCATCCACTTAATTTCCAAATCACCCAAACACCTCCACATCACACACCCACGTCATTTGTTCATTTTGGGGGGAAAACTATTTTTTGCAATTTAAGAAACTCAAAACTGAAACTCAAATATTTCAAACAAAAAAACCTAAATCATTTAATCGTTAATCTGAGAAAGAAATCAAAATCCCTAAAATTAACTTGTGAAGTGAAGAAGTGAAGAACCCTAATCCCTAAAATCCCCCTCGGCCGACTCTCTCTCGACCGGCCGACTCCCTCCCGGACTCCCGGACTCTCGCTCGATTTCTCTCCCGTCGACTCCATAGAACCGGCCGACTCCCTCCCGAACATCGAAGAAAGGGGATTTCACCTAACCTCGGCCGGACGTCGAAGAAAGTGGATTTCGCTCGCTCATCAAGTCGGCACATTCCGAGGTATTTTGCCCATTTTTGTGTTTTTAGAAGTTTGTTTCGTGCTATATATATATGGATTGTGTATTGTGCTTGTCGGTTGAATCTTTGTTTTGGTTTTTGGAACAAATGCTTGTTGGTTGTTGGGCAAAGTGATGAGGTTATAAAAACCGAAACTTTCGGTTGTTGTGGGTGTATCCCGAGTTGGGTAGGGCCTGACCATCGTCACATGTTTTTGTCTTTTGTTGGGTAAAGAAAACCAACAACTAGTTTGGTTGGATTGTTGTCCAGCACATTGCATTATTGAATGTATTACTTTATTGCATATCTGTCTTTATCTGTTTACTGTGTTTGTGGTTGCACATGTTGGCCAAGAGGGTCCCAACTGTGCAAAAGGGAACAATAAAGTACAAAAAGCACTATACATCCTGTCTAAGAAGCATCTGCAATGTGAAAATTATTGATTGACGCATACAACTCCAATGGTGTTGTTCACAAGGTTATCAATATTTTCTGCTTTAGCTTTATAAAGCATCTGCTTGACAACCAAGCCTCCCATGCTGCAGACAAGAGAAAGTCAATCTATTAAAAATAGATATGCACACGAACACACACCAAATATATACTCATGCTGTGAACAAATAGAAGCAAAATTTAAATTCATATTCACTCTAGAAGTCATATAACTTTTACCAATTACAGGACTAATTCATTTTTTTCAATTCTTCACTAATTAACAGACAGACTTATTTTTTCAAAACAAAAACAATGACTGACACTTAGGATGATTTACATTTATTAACTAAACTAGACCCACTAAGGATGATTTACATTGAGTTGCCATCGTGCAAAGAAGATGGCAATCGAAATCCTCGATGGAAGAGATGGTGAACAATATTGTCACACCCGAGAGTATTGCAATGCATTGCGGAAGTGGAATCCCGGTAGCTCGGCTTACATCCAAAGCGACGGAGTGTTCTTCCAGAGGATGTATGTTTGTTTGGCGGCATGTAAAGAAGGATTCTTGGCAGGATGTAGGCCGATGATATGTGTTGATGCCTGTTTCATTAAGACGAAATGGGGTGGGCAGTTGCATGCCGCAATCGGCTGTGACGGTAATGATGACATATATCCTATTGCATTTGCGGTATGCGAGACCGAGAACAAGGAGACATGGACATGGTTCTTGGTCCAACTGTTGGAGGATATTGGGCTTCCGCGGGAGTATATGTGGTCGTTCATGTCGGACCGACAGAAGGTAATATCTAATACAATTATCGTATGGTCATTTTTATTTTAATAACATTTGTTTGATATTTATTTATTGTTTACACAGGGACTAATCGATGCTCTGGAGGATCTAATGCCCGGCCTCGAGCATCGTTATTGTGTTAGGCACCTGCATGCAAACATGAAGTGGAAGGGATGGAAGGGGAAGGAGTTCAATGACGCGTTATGGGGTGCAGCTAGGGAACCCAATGAAGTCCAATTTAAGTACTAACTCTCTGTCATTGGAGGTATGGACAAAAAAGCTCTCGAGTACATTGAGAGGGTTAACCCAAAAATGTGGGCAAGGCATGCATTTCGAACCACCAGCTGCAGCGAAATCTTGCTAAATAACGTCGCCGAGAGCTTCAATGCTTGGGTGTTGGAAGCAAGAGGCCAGCCGATACTAACTTGTTTTGAAACTATACGGCGGCAAATTATGAACCGGTTCAGTCAGAAAAATGCTGGGGCAGCAACGACACCGAACGTAATTTGTCCAAAGATTGTGAAGAAGTTGGAGAGAAACAAGTTAGAGGCGAAGAACTATATTTTCCGGTGGAGCAATCAGATGCAGTTTGAGGTCGATAGTGCCCATGAGTCTCGGCGGGTGGTGGATCTTCAAGGAAGAACATGTGGCTGTGGGAGGTGGCAACTTAATGGTATTCCTTGTCCACATGCAGTTTGTGCAATATACCTCAATAAAGGAAAACCCGAGACTTATGTCAGCCATTGGTACATGATGGATACATACAGAAAGTCTTATGCCTCCGGGATTTGTCCTATGCCTGGCCCGGATGAGTGGCCTGTTGATGAGGGTGTGGAACCTATAGAACCACCGCAGCCAAGGAAACAGTGCGGGAGGCCCAAAAAACAAAGGAAAAGAGGAGTTTATGAGCAGCCAGACGAGAGCATCAAAATGAGTCACAAGGGATACGATGTGCGGTGTGGAAATTGTGGTGAAAAGGGGCACAATGCTAGGAGTTGCCGTGAACCCGACAACCTGAATAGGAAGAAGTATCCCAAACAGCCTAGGAAACCGAAGGTAGATATTCTTGGTCGAATAACTATATTTCTATTTACTGGTTCAATGACCATATTTCTGTAACTAATGTGTTTGTCAAATATGGGCAAGGAAGCACATCAAGGGCAGGGCCATCAGGTGCAAGTCCATCTACCCCTGTAGGCCCATCTGCCCCTGCAGGTCCATTAGGTACAAGCCCATCTACCCCTGCAAGCCCACCTACCCCTGCAGGTCCATTAGGTGCAAGCCCATCTGCCCCTGCAGGTCCATCAGGTCAACCGGCAAGGACACCTCGAAGACGAAGCATACCTCGAGGAACAAGCATACGTCGAAGACCAAGAGAAAGGAGAATGTCTTCCGTGTACAAGAGGCAACCAAAGGTTGGCCACATACTAATTTTTAACTTTTGTTACCCTATGTGGGCTGGTTAATTGTTATTTAAATACATGTTGATTGACCTATCTCTTGGTTGGGTTGCAGCAAGGTGGATCACAACCAATTCAAATAGATTGATGTACAAGACAAAGACAAGACACATTTTATGTTAATGGATGCTTGTATCCGGGTTGTGAATGCCCGCGAGTATTGTTAATGTATTTTGTTACCCTACTAGGTGTTCACGTGATGTGCACATATTTTGTGTTGTATTGATATTTTGCAAAAAGGGCTGTTGATGTACATATTTGTACATGTTTGATTATTGGATGCACATATTGTTAATGTATTTTGTTACTCTACTGGATGTGTACTAGTTGTTGATGTAACTATTTGCACATATTTGTTTGGCAGGTTATTTGTAATCAAGGCACAGGTTGCTCGTGATACATATTAAAACCCATAAGTGATACATATTAAAACCCATAACGAGGTACTATATGTGATACTTATATAAAACCTAGGTACCTACTATGATATAAACGGAAACATGAGGTACTCTCTGTGATACTGCGTGAATGACAATGGAATAAATTGTTTCAACCCAAAATTTGAGCACAGAGTGTACATTTGTTGACAAATTGCAGCATGAAGGGATATTGTTTGTGTTTTACATTAAAAACTTGTTAAAACCCATAACGAGGTACTATATGTGATACTTATATAAAACCTAGGTACCTACTATGATATAAACGGAAACATGAGGTACTCTTTGTGATACTGCGTGAAGGGAAATGGAATAAATTGTTTCGACCCAAAATTTGAGCACAGAGTGTACATTTGTTGACAAATTACAGCATGAAGGGATATTGTTTGTGTTTTACATTAAAAACTTGTTAAAACCCATAACGAGGTACTATATGTGATACTTATATAAAACTTAGGTACCTACTATGATATAAACGGAAACATGAGGTACTCTCTGTGATACTGCGTGAAGGGCAATGGAATAAATTGTTTCGACAAAATTTAAGCACAGAGTGTACATTTGTTGACAAATTGCAGCATGAATGGATATTGTTTGTGTTTTACATTAAAAACTTGTTAAAACCCATACGGAGGTACTATATGTGATACTTATGTAAAACCTAGGTACCTACTATGATATAAATGGAAACATGAGGTACTCTCTGTGATACTGCCTGAAGGGCAATGGAATAAAATTGTTTAGACCCAAAATTTGAGCACAGAGTGTACAATTGCAGCATGAAGGGATATTGTTTGACATAACATATTAACAATATTTCTCCAGCAGCTCCATCCATAAAACTTACATACTTCTCATAAATATACAAAATACATATCCAAACTACATAATCTACAATTCATATCTCAAACTACATTTCATTTCATAAGTGCAACACAAGCAATCAACAGAATTGTAAACCATGACAAGAACAAAACATACATCAAAAATTTCTCTCTTGTCCTATAGCTGTCATTTTCCTTCTCTAGACACCTGATGATTTCCATTTGTTTATCATCCCACTTCTGTGATTGCCTAACTCTTTCCATGCAACTGACATTTTCATTCTCCAAATCTTTAGCCCTTGCTACCAAAGTACCATTTGCATCCTCTACTTCGTTAAGCTTCTTGGTAATCTCATCTAAGACCTCCACACCCCTTGCACAAGTTGGCTTGTCCAGGCATTTGAAAAATTTGCATGCAGCTTTTGTCTGCATGTTGAAGTGTAGCATTCAGTCAGCAAAAACTCACGACCGACTATCTATAATTATAACAAAATGCTTACTCTTGAGTTGTAAGTGGCGCAACCCCAAAATCTTCTTCCAGGGTTTTCCCTAGTCCACGAGGTCTTCAATGGGGCGGGTAAATCGCAGAAACAGAAATAGGATATGTCAACACGGCCCACTGAGGACGATCCGGATGATGACTTCAAGGAACGGACAACACATAACAAACAAAAAATTGTCTAAATCTTCAAACGGAAATTAAGGAAAAAATTAAAAAATTACAAATTTTTAAAAAAAATTTGAGCCTAAGAACCGACCTTGTCTACACCACGGGAAACTTCCTTCCCTTTGGAATCTCGTGTGCGACAAGAAGCCATCAACTTTTATCCACCCACAACAACCGAAAGTTTCGGTTTTTATAACCTCATCACTTTGCCCAACAACCGACAAGCATTTGTTCCAAAAACCAAAACAAAGATTCAACCGACAAACACAATACACAATCCATATATATATATAGCACGAAACAAACTTCTAAAAACACAAAAATGGGCAAAATACCTCGGAATGTGCCGACTTGATGAGCGAGCGAAATCCACTTTCTTCGACGTCCGGCCGAGGTTAGGTGAAATCCCCTTTCTTCGATGTCCGGGAGGGAGTCGGCCGGTTCTGTGGAGTCGACGGGAGAGAAATCGAGCGAGAGTCCGGGAGTTCGGGAGGGAGTCGGCCGGTCGAGAGAGAGTCGGCCGAGGGGGATTTTAGGGATTAGGCTTCTTCACTTCTTCACTTCACAAGTTAATTTTCGGGATTTTGATTTCTTTCTCAGATTAACGATGAAATGATTTAAGTTTTTTTGTTTGAAATATTTGAGTTTCAGTTTTGAGTTTCTTAAATTGCAAAAAATAGTTTTCCCCCCAAAATGAACAAATGACGTGGGTGTGATGTGGAGGTGTTTGGGTGATTTGGAAATTAAGTGGATGCTGACGTGTTTCACTGGACAGATGTCGACATTCTAGTGGTGCTAAGTGTCAGTGACGTGGCGAGCCGTTAGTTTTTGGACGGAGAAGTTAACCGAGGTACTTATTTGGTCATTTCTAAAAATTTAAGTATCATCTGTGATGCGAATTGAAACTCATAGACTAAAAAATAAAGTTGCCAAAACTCAGGGACCTTATAGGTGTTTATCCCTATAAATTTTAAATTTTTTTTCAAACAAACTCAATAAGGAAGTGAACACTTATGTCATATCAGTACTCAATTTTTTAATAAAAAAATATTTTTTAACAAAATGTAACGAAAAATCGTCCGCGTGAATCACGTCCAGAAAGAAAGTGTCGGCCATGAGCCGATGAGCGTTTGTCTCAAGAAAAGGACAGGTTAGCCACAGAAAGTCAAGAAAACCAAAAAGCAAAAGTAAAGAGCCACGTTAAAGTGGGGGATGACAATGAATGTGATAATTACAACTTCCTTTCACCTTCTTGGAAGAAACGCCCGCATTGGAAGATCACTTTATATAAACAAATTTGAAAAAGAACATTATTATTAGTAATACAATATAATAAAAAGTAATGCATATATTTAAAAGAAGAACATAATTATTTTGTATAGTTCAATATATATTTTCATTTGGAGTATTAGTGTATGTTTGAACAACTTCTTTTAATACTTTAAATTTCAAGATTCACAATTCTAGAGTATCGAATAATCCTATCGATTAAAACAACATGCATGCTTTCAAGCGATCATCACCTAAAGATTCTATAATTTAATCAAATAAAAAACCAAAGACGTATATGTTATTTATATTTTTTGTAGTCACAAAATGTAAATATTAGTTTTAGACACATATATTTGTATTTGTGTTAGGGATAAAATCGACCCTAGAGACACGTGGATTCAGAAACATCTCGGAGCTATGCCTCGGACATTTATTACGGCCAACAAAGAAAAGACTGCCTAGGTGTAAATACATCTTGGAGGTATAACGATATCTCGGTGTAAATACATCTTGGAGGTATAACGATATCTCGGTGTAAATACATCTCGGAGGTATAACGATATCTCGATGCAAATACATCTCGGAGGCATAACAACGTCTCGGTCATAACACTCCAGGTTACGGTATGAAGAACATCCCGAGATCTCCTAATCTGAATGGAGTGAGCATATCTCGAGTATTTGAGTCTCGGAGTAACATCGCCTCGGAGGTGACATCAAATCGATACAATAACATCTCGGCCTTTTATAACTCCGTTATGGTGCGACGATATCCCGAGAGTTATTACGTCTCGGACATCATCATCTCGGGGTCTGATTGAAAGTCTGCCGCGGATGTCTCAGAGTACAATAAGGATAGAATTCCATGATTAATGGGATAAGGTAGTTATTTAACGATTGAGGTGGGGTTCAACATTAAACAAATGCTAGTGGAGAAACTCTGCTGGACAGCAACATCAAGACAGCATGGGCAGCACTTTCCTCCATGATAAGTCTTGAATTATTCAATTCAAGACCCCTTAATTTGCATTTATTAGACCTAGTTCGTATTGTATATATAACGTTTTGTTATGTTTTAGTGTTTTCTCTTATTTTCAGGTCTTAGTTGAAATCTAATTCAAAATACTTGAATTAGACCTGAAAATACATCAAGGGTATTTTGGTCATTTCCAGAGCTCGAAACTGATCCTGAGAAAATGGAAAATTGTCCAAGGCATTTCGATCGATCGATTATTTGTACAGCAATAATTCGATCGATCGACTTCTCGATCGATCGACATAAATTCGATCGAGCGAATTCGTGTCTTCCAGAAAGTTCAGATATTCTCAGATCTTTGTATTGTTTGTGCGATCCAAATTTAAAGTTGGATTTTGTGGACAGAAATGAACGTCGACCAGCTCTGTTTGTGCGGCTAGGATTCACTCTTTATGATCTTTTGTAAATCCAATTCTCTATATATATGAGATTAGGGTTATAGGTTAGATCATGCATCTTTTGAGATTTCGGATTTGCTCAGATGTATCACTTCAATTCCTTGTGTTTTTAGTTTCCTTTAGTGCACGTTTTCTGGGCTTAGTTCCAGAGAGCTTGTCTCCTTTCTTTAATTTCAAGTTTTAGTTTAGCTTGTTCTTCATTTTCTTCCTTTCTTGTAATCCGAATTTATTTAAGTTTAATCTAGTTGTTTTTAATTCATTTCTTTCTTGTTTCTTTACTGCTTTCCTTTAAATTTATGCTTAACTTAGATTCAATTCATGTCTAGCTAATTTAGTCCTTAGGGTTTGATTCAAAATCCAATCCAAAGACCATGTAGTGTTCTTGATGTTCTTAGGATTATCTTTAGATGTTTGATGATTGTTGAGGGCTAGAGGATATCAAAACCCATGCTAAAAGGTTTTGGTATCAAGATTCCAATCAAATTTATTCATGAAAAAGAGTTTAACTTGTCTATGAGTTTTTCTTGAAGTCTTGAGTAAAACCAACGTTCTTGGAAACAAGAACGATGTCTTTTTCAATGGTGCTATTTGACATGATGTATGATTTCTCATTAGAGTCACCTTATAGGGTATGCTAGGGAACACCAATCATTTCACCCCTTTGGTAGTCTAATTGTATTTCAATTGTAGTTTAACTTTACGTGGAATGATTTGGTGTGAAACTAGATATCTTATCATTGTGGCCTAAATAGGGTTGTTCATGTATTGTGTATACTTATTAGGATGTGTTATAGAGTAGTAAGCTAGGGCACCTTAATCACTCCACACCTTTGGTAGAGTAAAATGTTTTCAATTATAGTTTAATCTTTACGTGGAGTTGATTAATGTAAATCTAGGTGCTTTATGATTACGTCTTAACGAAAGTATTTTCATGTCGAGGTCGTCGTAGTGGTTGACGCCCATTACGCGCTCATATCAAGCATGTTAGGAAGATCCATATAGACTTTAAGCATTGCATAGGTTGAGGATTGGATAGGATCAACACCCTAAGATTTCTTTTAAGTTAATTTCATTTCCGTTTCCATTTCGTTCACCTTATCGTTGTAGCTTCAATTCTACAACTTTTGTTTTTACTTTTGTTGATAAATTAAGTTAGATACGCTCTTCTCATATCCTATTATGCAAAACAACCAATATTTCTCTGTGGTTCGATCACCCTTACTATAGTACAACCGATTCGTACTATTGCGAGTGGTAAACTTATAAATATTAAAATCCACGTAGTCGAGTTGGCTACCAATTTTTGGCGCCGTTGCCGGGGAATTAACGGTTGTTTATGGGATATTTAGGATTGTATTTAGTTTGATTTAGTACATATTGTAAATTTTGTCCATAAGCTGTTTTTGGTTCTGTATAAAACTGTTTTTAGTGTTTTTGGTGTTTTATTTCGGTTCTGTCTGTTTTCTGCAGAATTCTGTTTCTGCATAAAAATCGCTCGATCGACTTTTTGGACCTGTAATTTCGATCGATCGACATATAATTGGATGGATCGACTTCTGTTTTGAGCAGCACTGCTTTTCTGCTGTCTCTGGACCGAACCTTCATTTAATTTCTTATTGTTCTGTGCATATTTAGACTTTAATTTTGTTTTATATTTTATTTTCTGTATTTTTCTTATATTTTTCTTTCCTGCAGAGAATCGATCGATCGACATAAAAAGTGATCGATCGAAATCTCGATCGATCGACCAAATATTCGATCGATCGACATTTTCTGGCAGTAGCACTTCAGCTGCCACTGCACTGCGGAATCGGTTAGTTTTTCTTCTCTTTTCTTTTTATTTCTTTTCTGTACATTGTATATATAAATTACATTACATTGGTTTATGTTTGGTCGTCGTTCATTGTCATTGCCTATTTTTCCATGCGACCCAAACTTAGAGCGGATTTCTAGACGAAGTAGATCCAAACGGAACTCACGTCTAAGAGCCCATTCTAATTCACCAATGGCTGAACAACCAAGGCCTGTGTTGTTAAGGGACCACTATGTTCCCTCAACATACACATTTACTTCAAGCCTTCTGTTGCCGGACATTACGGCAGCTCATTTTGAAATTAAGTCCGGATTTATTCAAATGCTTCCTTTATTTTACGGACTTAGTACTGAGGATCCTTATAAGCATTTAGATGAATTCATAGAAATCTGCTCCACCATAAAGTTGCAGAATTTTACAGAGGATGCTTTAAGGATGCGTTTATTTCCGTTCTCCTTAAAAGAAAAAGCTAAGTATTGGTTGACTTCTTTAGAGACTAATTCCATTACTTCTTGGGCTCAGATGCAACACGAGTTCCTTAAGAAGTACTTTACCATAGGGAAGACCAATCAAATACGAAAGGCCATCATTGGTTTTTCGCAAATAGAGGGAGAACCATTTCATGAAACTTGGGAGAGGATGAAGGACCTTTTACGAAAGTGTCCACATCATGCTGTTCCCAAGTGGCAGTTAGTACAATGCTTCTATGATGGTTTGACTGAGCCACATAGACAGATGGTAGATGCCTCATGTGGGGGTACGTTTATGTTAAAGAGTGAGGATGCTGCATGGACACTTTTTGAAAACTTGTCTGAAAATTCTTTACACCATTCATCATCCGGTCGTAGGACAAACACAAAGAGCCAAACTCTTTATGAGGTCTCCCAACCTTTGGACTTGAATACCAAAGTGGATGCCTTATCTAGAAAGTTAGATCAATTACTTGCATCTGGTTTTGTTCCTGCGACTGCATCTCATATACACACACCACATGATGCATGTTCATTTTGTTCCGATCCATCACATCAGGCCGGAAATTGTCCTATTGTTGGACAGTCTTCTGAGCCTCCTTTTGAGCAGATGAACGCAGTTTACTCTAGACCGGTTAGTGATCATTTTAATAGTTCTTATAACCCGGTCTTGAGAAACAATAGTAGTGTGTGGCGGCCTAACATTCCACAGTATAATGGACTGCAAAACCAAGCTTATCAGCAGTCCGACAATCAATTTTACCAGCCGCCACCTAATAGTCGTCCTCCCAACCCACAATAGCAATCAGCCCTTCCACCTCCTAGAAATTCTACATTTGAAGAAAAAGTGTTGACTAGTCTCAGTAAATTTGAGTCTCAGACTCAAATTATGAATTCCCATTCTCAGTCTATAGCAAAGCTAGAAATCCAACTCGGACAACTAGCTAAGTCCTTTAGTGAGAAAGAGAAAGGGAAGTGTTCTAGTCCACCAGTTTTTAAACCTAGGAGTGGAGGGGTAGTCATTGATCCAAAGGTAGGAGAGACGAATACTGAACAAGTAGGGCAATTAGAAAAGATCAAACTTGCCAAGGGTAAAGGAGTGTTTACCGAAACACCACACTCCAACACAAAATTCCTTGAGGCATATTTTAAACCTGAAGTGCCTTACCCTTTAAGTTTCAAGGATTCTAGTGGGCACGAAACGATAAATTTTGCCCAACCACTGCCAGACACAAATCCATTCATTAGCAGTGAATTTTGAAGAGTCTGGCTGAAGACGTTAAACTTAGCGCTCCTGGGAGGCACCCCATTCATTTTGTTGTTTATGTATTATATGTTATTTGTGTGCTTTTTCTTGATTTGTAATTATTTTTGTTTAAGGCTTTTAGATCGATCTACTGTTGTTCCGATCGATCGACTTTTCGATCGATCGATTTTGTTTCGATCGATCGATTATTCGATCGATCGATTTTTGTTTCGATCGATCGACATCGCCCAGTAAGTCACGTGACAGGGTTTAAAACACCCGTGTCCCTCTCATTCCCTCACTTTTCTTTTCTTTTTCAAACAGCCACCGAGAGCTCTTTTCTTCTCTTTCGGTTTCTTCTTCCCAACTCCTCCATTTTCTTCACTTTTGATTATTTGTTTTCATTTCTTTTTCTTCCAATCTCTTCCCATTCTCTTTTCTTCCATTTCCCACCAATTAGAAATCCAAAAATTTGCCTTCCTTGGCAAATTCATTTTGGCACACCAAGTGTTCGACAAAATTCCTCAACGAACCTTTTTGATGGAAATGAACTCTCCTCTCTCTCCCGACAGTCCCGGACACCTCGGTGAAACCATACGAAGGGAATGGCAGAGACGGACGTTCAATGTCGAAACACGTTTCGACATTGTTGGTGCATTTCGAGAAAAGGAAGAAGTGAAATGGGCGTATCGTCAAATCCGAAAGCGGAACTTGTCGCCACTTTTGAAGCCCGCCGGTGATTTCTTTTATCCACCATTTGTCCGTGTGTTCTACCAAAATCTCACATATGACACGGACAACCCGGCTTACTTGTCTTCCGTTGTCTTGGGGCAACAAGTGTACGTGAGTATTGAAGACATTGCCAATGCACTTGGCTGCCCAACCGATGACCCGAGAGGCCGTTTTGGTGAGTACCCTCCACACTGTGACTTGCATTTCATTATACATGATATGTTTGGAGGTACTTATGGGGATATTAGACGCACTTGTGCGAAGAGAGCACAATTGCCACCTCACTTATTACTCATAGATTCTATTTTAAAGAAAAATGTGTGTCCATTGGGACACAAGACACAGAGGATAGGTGATGTTTTAGCCGCTCTCTATGCTTTTGAAAAGCGGTATTGGATTAACATCCCGGAGTTGATTTGGAGACAATTGCATAAATGCTGGGAAGATATGATTGAAAAGAGACTGACTAGTGCTGCACAGAGGCCACTTCCCTTTCCGTGCCTCATTACCAAGTTGATAATTTCTAGCGGAATTCCTATTCCGGAGCGGGCCAATTTAGATAGAAGTATTCCAGTGTTCGGCCTTGCTCAGTGGACTCAGAGCATTTCTCACATGCCACAGTTGGGCGAGCCACAGGTCGACATGGAGATAGATGATGGTGCTCCCGTAGACGAAGCACCCGAGACTGAGCCCTCCGCTCCACAACAAACTTCAATTCCGTCCACTTCCACAGATTTTTCCTTGCTTCAGAGCCAGTTGGACGTTATAGCTAGAGAGATGCGCGACACGCGTACTGAGATGCGGGAGACACGCGCAGAGATCCTTGCTCGGCAGAGTGCTATGGAGGACATGATGAGACAAATTTTAGGACGCCTTCCACCACCACCGGATGCAGCTCCATGATTGCCATTAGGGCACATATCTTTCCTTATGTTTATTTTGATTATGGGCATGTATTTTTGATAGACATTGTGTTTTCTTCTGGATATTTTATGTTTAACACAATGTACTTTGATATGCCTATGGGATGTACCAAACATTTTGGTATTTTTATATTGCTGATGGGAATGTGAAATTTTCTTTTGTTATTCTTTTCTTTTATCTTGTATATTACTTTGGTATTTAGTTTTGTTTTTCAGGTTAAGTGTTCCTACCTCTAAGTTTGGGGGTATGCTTTGAGCCATACTTCCCCACTCAGGTTTTCCTTATCCTTAAACCATGCTTTCATTTTATACACATTGGGGACAATGTGTTATTTTAAGTTTGGGGGTATAGACATACATGTTTACACTTAGTCTGAATTTTGTACAAATTTTTCAAAATTTCTTTGTGAATATTTATGTTGTTTTGTAGAATTTAGTTGATTTATAATTGTGATTTGTTTTTCATTGACAATTTTAAAATTTTGAACACATGATCACACAATTAGAGATTCTAAGTCTGCTTAATTACTTTTGGCTATGAGATTCATATGTAGAAATTTGAAAAATCATGACATACATTGGCATATTGTTTGTGGGGTATGTACTTAAGTTAATACCTTGCATACGGTCTTTAGTGTCTCGGAAAACCAAGATTACTTGTTAGATGGATGACGTGGGCATAATTAAAAAAAAAAAAAAAAAAAAAAAAAAAAAAAAAAAAAACTTCATTGAGTAACCGGACCTCTTGCCTCATTAAGCATTGAGTGTTCGCGTCAAAAGATGTAAGTTAATAAAAATGGTTAGTTTGACTTCGTAGTTCTTCTTGACTTGAGTTATTAAGCCCTTAGGGATGTTTTACATCTAGTGCCCTAAAGCCATCTGGTTTGGGAGTCACTGGCCTAACACTTGGTACATAAGTCATTTAGAAGCTTAAAGGAGTTGAGCATTGCACAACCATAATAAATAATGTAAATAATAGTAAAGTATGCCTATGCCTTTGTTATTCCATTTAGCGAGAGATATATAGAATTTTGAGACACTGGAGCATGTATGTAGGTAATGTTCTTTAAAAGCCTCATAACTGTATGTTAATATCAAACTGCATCATTTCTAACATGTGAAATCTTAGCCGGCCATTTGTAAATGAGTAGACTATGATTTATTTAAACTGTGTGAAGATGGAGTTTATTAGTTTCAAGTTGTTCATGAATTATGAACCATTGTTGTAATGATACTTCTTTTTATTAGGTAACATATATATTTTGTAAAGTTAATGTTTGTAGGTAGCATTTTCTGCTAAACCTTCACGAGACTTCACTCGTCCACTAGGGTAGCCTAGGGGTTTAAAAGGCTTGTTGCATGTGCTAAATGCAATCGCATTTCCCACGAAAGAGGATGTAGATTAGTTGTTTATATTTTAAATTCTAGTTGTAATGCTAGGGACTAGCATTATGTAAGTTTGGGGGTGTGATAAGTCTTGAATTATTCAATTCAAGACCCCTTAATTTGCATTTATTAGACCTAGTTCGTATTGTATATATAACGTTTTGTTATGTTTTAGTGTTTTCTCTTATTTTCAGGTCTTAGTTGAAATCTAATTCAAAATACTTGAATTAGACCTGAAAATACATCAAGGGTATTTTGGTCATTTCCAGAGCTCGAAACTGATCCTGAGAAAATGGAAAATTGTCCAAGGCATTTCGATCGATCGATTATTTGTACAGCAATAATTCGATCGATCGACTTCTCGATCGATCGACATAAATTCGATCGAGCGAATTCGTGTCTTCCAGAAAGTTCAGATATTCTCAGATCTTTGTATTGTTTGTGCGATCCAAATTTAAAGTTGGATTTTGTGGACAGAAATGAACGTCGACCAGCTCTGTTTGTGCGGCTAGGATTCACTCTTTATGATCTTTTGTAAATCCAATTCTCTATATATATGAGATTAGGGTTATAGGTTAGATCATGCATCTTTTGAGATTTCGGATTTGCTCAGATGTATCACTTCAATTCCTTGTGTTTTTAGTTTCCTTTAGTGCACGTTTTCTGGGCTTAGTTCCAGAGAGCTTGTCTCCTTTCTTTAATTTCAAGTTTTAGTTTAGCTTGTTCTTCATTTTCTTCCTTTCTTGTAATCCGAATTTATTTAAGTTTAATCTAGTTGTTTTTAATTCATTTCTTTCTTGTTTCTTTACTGCTTTCCTTTAAATTTATGCTTAACTTAGATTCAATTCATGTCTAGCTAATTTAGTCCTTAGGGTTTGATTCAAAATCCAATCCAAAGACCATGTAGTGTTCTTGATGTTCTTAGGATTATCTTTAGATGTTTGATGATTGTTGAGGGCTAGAGGATATCAAAACCCATGCTAAAAGGTTTTGGTATCAAGATTCCAATCAAATTTATTCATGAAAAAGAGTTTAACTTGTCTATGAGTTTTTCTTGAAGTCTTGAGTAAAACCAACGTTCTTGGAAACAAGAACGATGTCTTTTTCAATGGTGCTATTTGACATGATGTATGATTTCTCATTAGAGTCACCTTATAGGGTATGCTAGGGAACACCAATCATTTCACCCCTTTGGTAGTCTAATTGTATTTCAATTGTAGTTTAACTTTACGTGGAATGATTTGGTGTGAAACTAGATATCTTATCATTGTGGCCTAAATAGGGTTGTTCATGTATTGTGTATACTTATTAGGATGTGTTATAGAGTAGTAAGCTAGGGCACCTTAATCACTCCACACCTTTGGTAGAGTAAAATGTTTTCAATTATAGTTTAATCTTTACGTGGAGTTGATTAATGTAAATCTAGGTGCTTTATGATTACGTCTTAACGAAAGTATTTTCATGTCGAGGTCGTCGTAGTGGTTGACGCCCATTACGCGCTCATATCAAGCATGTTAGGAAGATCCATATAGACTTTAAGCATTGCATAGGTTGAGGATTGGATAGGATCAACACCCTAAGATTTCTTTTAAGTTAATTTCATTTCCGTTTCCATTTCGTTCACCTTATCGTTGTAGCTTCAATTCTACAACTTTTGTTTTTACTTTTGTTGATAAATTAAGTTAGATACGCTCTTCTCATATCCTATTATGCAAAACAACCAATATTTCTCTGTGGTTCGATCACCCTTACTATAGTACAACCGATTCGTACTATTGCGAGTGGTAAACTTATAAATATTAAAATCCACGTAGTCGAGTTGGCTACCAATTTTTGGCGCCGTTGCCGGGGAATTAACGGTTGTTTATGGGATATTTAGGATTGTATTTAGTTTGATTTAGTACATATTGTAAATTTTGTCCATAAGCTGTTTTTGGTTCTGTATAAAACTGTTTTTAGTGTTTTTGGTGTTTTATTTCGGTTCTGTCTGTTTTCTGCAGAATTCTGTTTCTGCATAAAAATCGCTCGATCGACTTTTTGGACCTGTAATTTCGATCGATCGACATATAATTGGATGGATCGACTTCTGTTTTGAGCAGCACTGCTTTTCTGCTGTCTCTGGACCGAACCTTCATTTAATTTCTTATTGTTCTGTGCATATTTAGACTTTAATTTTGTTTTATATTTTATTTTCTGTATTTTTCTTATATTTTTCTTTCCTGCAGAGAATCGATCGATCAACATAAAAAGTGATCGATCGAAATCTCGATCGATCGACCAAATATTCGATCGATCGACATTTTCTGGCAGTAGCACTTCAGCTGCCACTGCACTGCGGAATCGGTTAGTTTTTCTTCTCTTTTCTTTTTATTTCTTTTCTGTACATTGTATATATAAATTACATTACATTGGTTTATGTTTGGTCGTCGTTCATTGTCATTGCCTATTTTTCCATGCGACCCAAACTTAGAGCGGATTTCTAGACGAAGTAGATCCAAACGGAACTCACGTCTAAGAGCCCATTCTAATTCACCAATGGCTGAACAACCAAGGCCTGTGTTGTTAAGGGACCACTATGTTCCCTCAACATACACATTTACTTCAAGCCTTCTGTTGCCGGACATTACGGCAGCTCATTTTGAAATTAAGTCCGGATTTATTCAAATGCTTCCTTTATTTTACGGACTTAGTACTGAGGATCCTTATAAGCATTTAGATGAATTCATAGAAATCTGCTCCACCATAAAGTTGCAGAATTTTACAGAGGATGCTTTAAGGATGCGTTTATTTCCGTTCTCCTTAAAAGAAAAAGCTAAGTATTGGTTGACTTCTTTAGAGACTAATTCCATTACTTCTTGGGCTCAGATGCAACACGAGTTCCTTAAGAAGTACTTTACCATAGGGAAGACCAATCAAATACGAAAGGCCATCATTGGTTTTTCGCAAATAGAGGGAGAACCATTTCATGAAACTTGGGAGAGGATGAAGGACCTTTTACGAAAGTGTCCACATCATGCTGTTCCCAAGTGGCAGTTAGTACAATGCTTCTATGATGGTTTGACTGAGCCACATAGACAGATGGTAGATGCCTCATGTGGGGGTACGTTTATGTTAAAGAGTGAGGATGCTGCATGGACACTTTTTGAAAACTTGTCTGAAAATTCTTTACACCATTCATCATCCGGTCGTAGGACAAACACAAAGAGCCAAACTCTTTATGAGGTCTCCCAACCTTTGGACTTGAATACCAAAGTGGATGCCTTATCTAGAAAGTTAGATCAATTACTTGCATCTGGTTTTGTTCCTGCGACTGCATCTCATATACACACACCACATGATGCATGTTCATTTTGTTCCGATCCATCACATCAGGCCGGAAATTGTCCTATTGTTGGACAGTCTTCTGAGCCTCCTTTTGAGCAGATGAACGCAGTTTACTCTAGACCGGTTAGTGATCATTTTAATAGTTCTTATAACCCGGTCTTGAGAAACAATAGTAGTGTGTGGCGGCCTAACATTCCACAGTATAATGGACTGCAAAACCAAGCTTATCAGCAGTCCGACAATCAATTTTACCAGCCGCCACCTAATAGTCGTCCTCCCAACCCACAATAGCAATCAGCCCTTCCACCTCCTAGAAATTCTACATTTGAAGAAAAAGTGTTGACTAGTCTCAGTAAATTTGAGTCTCAGACTCAAATTATGAATTCCCATTCTCAGTCTATAGCAAAGCTAGAAATCCAACTCGGACAACTAGCTAAGTCCTTTAGTGAGAAAGAGAAAGGGAAGTGTTCTAGTCCACCAGTTTTTAAACCTAGGAGTGGAGGGGTAGTCATTGATCCAAAGGTAGGAGAGACGAATACTGAACAAGTAGGGCAATTAGAAAAGATCAAACTTGCCAAGGGTAAAGGAGTGTTTACCGAAACACCACACTCCAACACAAAATTCCTTGAGGCATATTTTAAACCTGAAGTGCCTTACCCTTTAAGTTTCAAGGATTCTAGTGGGCACGAAACGATAAATTTTGCCCAACCACTGCCAGACACAAATCCATTCATTAGCAGTGAATTTTGAAGAGTCTGGCTGAAGACGTTAAACTTAGCGCTCCTGGGAGGCACCCCATTCATTTTGTTGTTTATGTATTATATGTTATTTGTGTGCTTTTTCTTGATTTGTAATTATTTTTGTTTAAGGCTTTTAGATCGATCTACTGTTGTTCCGATCGATCGACTTTTCGATCGATCGATTTTGTTTCGATCGATCGATTATTCGATCGATCGATTTTTGTTTCGATCGATCGACATCGCCCAGTAAGTCACGTGACAGGGTTTAAAACACCCGTGTCCCTCTCATTCCCTCACTTTTCTTTTCTTTTTCAAACAGCCACCGAGAGCTCTTTTCTTCTCTTTCGGTTTCTTCTTCCCAACTCCTCCATTTTCTTCACTTTTGATTATTTGTTTTCATTTCTTTTTCTTCCAATCTCTTCCCATTCTCTTTTCTTCCATTTCCCACCAATTAGAAATCCAAAAATTTGCCTTCCTTGGCAAATTCATTTTGGCACACCAAGTGTTCGACAAAATTCCTCAACGAACCTTTTTGATGGAAATGAACTCTCCTCTCTCTCCCGACAGTCCCGGACACCTCGGTGAAACCATACGAAGGGAATGGCAGAGACGGACGTTCAATGTCGAAACACGTTTCGACATTGTTGGTGCATTTCGAGAAAAGGAAGAAGTGAAATGGGCGTATCGTCAAATCCGAAAGCGGAACTTGTCGCCACTTTTGAAGCCCGCCGGTGATTTCTTTTATCCACCATTTGTCCGTGTGTTCTACCAAAATCTCACATATGACACGGACAACCCGGCTTACTTGTCTTCCGTTGTCTTGGGGCAACAAGTGTACGTGAGTATTGAAGACATTGCCAATGCACTTGGCTGCCCAACCGATGACCCGAGAGGCCGTTTTGGTGAGTACCCTCCACACTGTGACTTGCATTTCATTATACATGATATGTTTGGAGGTACTTATGGGGATATTAGACGCACTTGTGCGAAGAGAGCACAATTGCCACCTCACTTATTACTCATAGATTCTATTTTAAAGAAAAATGTGTGTCCATTGGGACACAAGACACAGAGGATAGGTGATGTTTTAGCCGCTCTCTATGCTTTTGAAAAGCGGTATTGGATTAACATCCCGGAGTTGATTTGGAGACAATTGCATAAATGCTGGGAAGATATGATTGAAAAGAGACTGACTAGTGCTGCACAGAGGCCACTTCCCTTTCCGTGCCTCATTACCAAGTTGATAATTTCTAGCGGAATTCCTATTCCGGAGCGGGCCAATTTAGATAGAAGTATTCCAGTGTTCGGCCTTGCTCAGTGGACTCAGAGCATTTCTCACATGCCACAGTTGGGCGAGCCACAGGTCGACATGGAGATAGATGATGGTGCTCCCGTAGACGAAGCACCCGAGACTGAGCCCTCCGCTCCACAACAAACTTCAATTCCGTCCACTTCCACAGATTTTTCCTTGCTTCAGAGCCAGTTGGACGTTATAGCTAGAGAGATGCGCGACACGCGTACTGAGATGCGGGAGACACGCGCAGAGATCCTTGCTCGGCAGAGTGCTATGGAGGACATGATGAGACAAATTTTAGGACGCCTTCCACCACCACCGGATGCAGCTCCATGATTGCCATTAGGGCACATATCTTTCCTTATGTTTATTTTGATTATGGGCATGTATTTTTGATAGACATTGTGTTTTCTTCTGGATATTTTATGTTTAACACAATGTACTTTGATATGCCTATGGGATGTACCAAACATTTTGGTATTTTTATATTGCTGATGGGAATGTGAAATTTTCTTTTGTTATTCTTTTCTTTTATCTTGTATATTACTTTGGTATTTAGTTTTGTTTTTCAGGTTAAGTGTTCCTACCTCTAAGTTTGGGGGTATGCTTTGAGCCATACTTCCCCACTCAGGTTTTCCTTATCCTTAAACCATGCTTTCATTTTATACACATTGGGGACAATGTGTTATTTTAAGTTTGGGGGTATAGACATACATGTTTACACTTAGTCTGAATTTTGTACAAATTTTTCAAAATTTCTTTGTGAATATTTATGTTGTTTTGTAGAATTTAGTTGATTTATAATTGTGATTTGTTTTTCATTGACAATTTTAAAATTTTGAACACATGATCACACAATTAGAGATTCTAAGTCTGCTTAATTACTTTTGGCTATGAGATTCATATGTAGAAATTTGAAAAATCATGACATACATTGGCATATTGTTTGTGGGGTATGTACTTAAGTTAATACCTTGCATACGGTCTTTAGTGTCTCGGAAAACCAAGATTACTTGTTAGATGGATGACGTGGGCATAATTAAAAAAAAAAAAAAAAAAAAAAAAAAAAAAAAAAAAAAAACTTCATTGAGTAACCGGACCTCTTGCCTCATTAAGCATTGAGTGTTCGCGTCAAAAGATGTAAGTTAATAAAAATGGTTAGTTTGACTTCGTAGTTCTTCTTGACTTGAGTTATTAAGCCCTTAGGGATGTTTTACATCTAGTGCCCTAAAGCCATCTGGTTTGGGAGTCACTGGCCTAACACTTGGTACATAAGTCATTTAGAAGCTTAAAGGAGTTGAGCATTGCACAACCATAATAAATAATGTAAATAATAGTAAAGTATGCCTATGCCTTTGTTATTCCATTTAGCGAGAGATATATAGAATTTTGAGACACTGGAGCATGTATGTAGGTAATGTTCTTTAAAAGCCTCATAACTGTATGTTAATATCAAACTGCATCATTTCTAACATGTGAAATCTTAGCCGGCCATTTGTAAATGAGTAGACTATGATTTATTTAAACTGTGTGAAGATGGAGTTTATTAGTTTCAAGTTGTTCATGAATTATGAACCATTGTTGTAATGATACTTCTTTTTATTAGGTAACATATATATTTTGTAAAGTTAATGTTTGTAGGTAGCATTTTCTGCTAAACCTTCACGAGACTTCACTCGTCCACTAGGGTAGCCTAGGGGTTTAAAAGGCTTGTTGCATGTGCTAAATGCAATCGCATTTCCCACGAAAGAGGATGTAGATTAGTTGTTTATATTTTAAATTCTAGTTGTAATGCTAGGGACTAGCATTATGTAAGTTTGGGGGTGTGATAAGTCTTGAATTATTCAATTCAAGACCCCTTAATTTGCATTTATTAGACCTAGTTCGTATTGTATATATAACGTTTTGTTATGTTTTAGTGTTTTCTCTTATTTTCAGGTCTTAGTTGAAATCTAATTCAAAATACTTGAATTAGACCTGAAAATACATCAAGGGTATTTTGGTCATTTCCAGAGCTCGAAACTGATCCTGAGAAAATGGAAAATTGTCCAAGGCATTTCGATCGATCGACATAAATTCGATCGAGCGAATTCGTGTCTTCCAGAAAGTTCAGATATTCTCAGATCTTTGTATTGTTTGTGCGATCCAAATTTAAAGTTGGATTTTGTGGACAGAAATGAACGTCGACCAGCTCTGTTTGTGCGGCTAGGATTCACTCTTTATGATCTTTTGTAAATCCAATTCTCTATATATATGAGATTAGGGTTATAGGTTAGATCATGCATCTTTTGAGATTTCGGATTTGCTCAGATGTATCACTTCAATTCCTTGTGTTTTTAGTTTCCTTTAGTGCACGTTTTCTGGGCTTAGTTCCAGAGAGCTTGTCTCCTTTCTTTAATTTCAAGTTTTAGTTTAGCTTGTTCTTCATTTTCTTCCTTTCTTGTAATCCGAATTTATTTAAGTTTAATCTAGTTGTTTTTAATTCATTTCTTTCTTGTTTCTTTACTGCTTTCCTTTAAATTTATGCTTAACTTAGATTCAATTCATGTCTAGCTAATTTAGTCCTTAGGGTTTGATTCAAAATCCAATCCAAAGACCATGTAGTGTTCTTGATGTTCTTAGGATTATCTTTAGATGTTTGATGATTGTTGAGGGCTAGAGGATATCAAAACCCATGCTAAAAGGTTTTGGTATAAAGATTCCAATCAAATTTATTCATGAAAAAGAGTTTAACTTGTCTATGAGTTTTTCTTGAAGTCTTGAGTAAAACCAACGTTCTTGGAAACAAGAACGATGTCTTTTTCAATGGTGCTATTTGACATGATGTATGATTTCTCATTAGAGTCACCTTATAGGGTATGCTAGGGAACACCAATCATTTCACCCCTTTGGTAGTCTAATTGTATTTCAATTGTAGTTTAACTTTACGTGGAATGATTTGGTGTGAAACTAGATATCTTATCATTGTGGCCTAAATAGGGTTGTTCATGTATTGTGTATACTTATTAGGATGTGTTATAGAGTAGTAAGCTAGGGCACCTTAATCACTCCACACCTTTGGTAGAGTAAAATGTTTTCAATTATAGTTTAATCTTTACGTGGAGTTGATTAATGTAAATCTAGGTGCTTTATGATTACGTCTTAACGAAAGTATTTTCATGTCGAGGTCGTCGTAGTGGTTGACGCCCATTACGCGCTCATATCAAGCATGTTAGGAAGATCCATATAGACTTTAAGCATTGCATAGGTTGAGGATTGGATAGGATCAACACCCTAAGATTTCTTTTAAGTTAATTTCATTTCCGTTTCCATTTCGTTCACCTTATCGTTGTAGCTTCAATTCTACAACTTTTGTTTTTACTTTTGTTGATAAATTAAGTTAGATACGCTCTTCTCATATCCTATTATGCAAAACAACCAATATTTCTCTGTGGTTCGATCACCCTTACTATAGTACAACCGATTCGTACTATTGCGAGTGGTAAACTTATAAATATTAAAATCCACGTAGTCGAGTTGGCTACCAATTTTTGGCGCCGTTGCCGGGGAATTAACGGTTGTTTATGGGATATTTAGGATTGTATTTAGTTTGATTTAGTACATATTGTAAATTTTGTCCATAAGCTGTTTTTGGTTCTGTATAAAACTGTTTTTAGTGTTTTTGGTGTTTTATTTCGGTTCTGTCTGTTTTCTGCAGAATTCTGTTTCTGCATAAAAATCGCTCGATCGACTTTTTGGACCTGTAATTTCGATCGATCGACTTTTCGATCGATCGACATATAATTGGATGGATCGACTTCTGTTTTGAGCAGCACTGCTTTTCTGCTGTCTCTGGACCGAACCTTCATTTAATTTCTTATTGTTCTGTGCATATTTAGACTTTAATTTTGTTTTATATTTTATTTTCTGTATTTTTCTTATATTTTTCTTTCCTGCAGAGAATCGATCGATCGACATAAAAAGTGATCGATCGAAATCTCGATCGATCGACCAAATATTCGATCGATCGACATTTTCTGGCAGTAGCACTTCAGCTGCCACTGCACTGCGGAATCGGTTAGTTTTTCTTCTCTTTTCTTTTTATTTCTTTTCTGTACATTGTATATATAAATTACATTACATTGGTTTATGTTTGGTCGTCGTTCATTGTCATTGCCTATTTTTCCATGCGACCCAAACTTAGAGCGGATTTCTAGACGAAGTAGATCCAAACGGAACTCACGTCTAAGAGCCCATTCTAATTCACCAATGGCTGAACAACCAAGGCCTGTGTTGTTAAGGGACCACTATGTTCCCTCAACATACACATTTACTTCAAGCCTTCTGTTGCCGGACATTACGGCAGCTCATTTTGAAATTAAGTCCGGATTTATTCAAATGCTTCCTTTATTTTACGGACTTAGTACTGAGGATCCTTATAAGCATTTAGATGAATTCATAGAAATCTGCTCCACCATAAAGTTGCAGAATTTTACAGAGGATGCTTTAAGGATGCGTTTATTTCCGTTCTCCTTAAAAGAAAAAGCTAAGTATTGGTTGACTTCTTTAGAGACTAATTCCATTACTTCTTGGGCTCAGATGCAACACGAGTTCCTTAAGAAGTACTTTACCATAGGGAAGACCAATCAAATACGAAAGGCCATCATTGGTTTTTCGCAAATAGAGGGAGAACCATTTCATGAAACTTGGGAGAGGATGAAGGACCTTTTACGAAAGTGTCCACATCATGCTGTTCCCAAGTGGCAGTTAGTACAATGCTTCTATGATGGTTTGACTGAGCCACATAGACAGATGGTAGATGCCTCATGTGGGGGTACGTTTATGTTAAAGAGTGAGGATGCTGCATGGACACTTTTTGAAAACTTGTCTGAAAATTCTTTACACCATTCATCATCCGGTCGTAGGACAAACACAAAGAGCCAAACTCTTTATGAGGTCTCCCAACCTTTGGACTTGAATACCAAAGTGGATGCCTTATCTAGAAAGTTAGATCAATTACTTGCATCTGGTTTTGTTCCTGCGACTGCATCTCATATACACACACCACATGATGCATGTTCATTTTGTTCCGATCCATCACATCAGGCCGGAAATTGTCCTATTGTTGGACAGTCTTCTGAGCCTCCTTTTGAGCAGATGAACGCAGTTTACTCTAGACCGGTTAGTGATCATTTTAATAGTTCTTATAACCCGGTCTTGAGAAACAATAGTAGTGTGTGGCGGCCTAACATTCCACAGTATAATGGACTGCAAAACCAAGCTTATCAGCAGTCCGACAATCAATTTTACCAGCCGCCACCTAATAGTCGTCCTCCCAACCCACAATAGCAATCAGCCCTTCCACCTCCTAGAAATTCTACATTTGAAGAAAAAGTGTTGACTAGTCTCAGTAAATTTGAGTCTCAGACTCAAATTATGAATTCCCATTCTCAGTCTATAGCAAAGCTAGAAATCCAACTCGGACAACTAGCTAAGTCCTTTAGTGAGAAAGAGAAAGGGAAGTGTTCTAGTCCACCAGTTTTTAAACCTAGGAGTGGAGGGGTAGTCATTGATCCAAAGGTAGGAGAGACGAATACTGAACAAGTAGGGCAATTAGAAAAGATCAAACTTGCCAAGGGTAAAGGAGTGTTTACCGAAACACCACACTCCAACACAAAATTCCTTGAGGCATATTTTAAACCTGAAGTGCCTTACCCTTTAAGTTTCAAGGATTCTAGTGGGCACGAAACGATAAATTTTGCCCAACCACTGCCAGACACAAATCCATTCATTAGCAGTGAATTTTGAAGAGTCTGGCTGAAGACGTTAAACTTAGCGCTCCTGGGAGGCACCCCATTCATTTTGTTGTTTATGTATTATATGTTATTTGTGTGCTTTTTCTTGATTTGTAATTATTTTTGTTTAAGGCTTTTAGATCGATCTACTGTTGTTCCGATCGATCGACTTTTCGATCGATCGATTTTGTTTCGATCGATCGATTATTCGATCGATCGATTTTTGTTTCGATCGATCGACATCGCCCAGTAAGTCACGTGACAGGGTTTAAAACACCCGTGTCCCTCTCATTCCCTCACTTTTCTTTTCTTTTTCAAACAGCCACCGAGAGCTCTTTTCTTCTCTTTCGGTTTCTTCTTCCCAACTCCTCCATTTTCTTCACTTTTGATTATTTGTTTTCATTTCTTTTTCTTCCAATCTCTTCCCATTCTCTTTTCTTCCATTTCCCACCAATTAGAAATCCAAAAATTTGCCTTCCTTGGCAAATTCATTTTGGCACACCAAGTGTTCGACAAAATTCCTCAACGAACCTTTTTGATGGAAATGAACTCTCCTCTCTCTCCCGACAGTCCCGGACACCTCGGTGAAACCATACGAAGGGAATGGCAGAGACGGACGTTCAATGTCGAAACACGTTTCGACATTGTTGGTGCATTTCGAGAAAAGGAAGAAGTGAAATGGGCGTATCGTCAAATCCGAAAGCGGAACTTGTCGCCACTTTTGAAGCCCGCCGGTGATTTCTTTTATCCACCATTTGTCCGTGTGTTCTACCAAAATCTCACATATGACACGGACAACCCGGCTTACTTGTCTTCCGTTGTCTTGGGGCAACAAGTGTACGTGAGTATTGAAGACATTGCCAATGCACTTGGCTGCCCAACCGATGACCCGAGAGGCCGTTTTGGTGAGTACCCTCCACACTGTGACTTGCATTTCATTATACATGATATGTTTGGAGGTACTTATGGGGATATTAGACGCACTTGTGCGAAGAGAGCACAATTGCCACCTCACTTATTACTCATAGATTCTATTTTAAAGAAAAATGTGTGTCCATTGGGACACAAGACACAGAGGATAGGTGATGTTTTAGCCGCTCTCTATGCTTTTGAAAAGCGGTATTGGATTAACATCCCGGAGTTGATTTGGAGACAATTGCATAAATGCTGGGAAGATATGATTGAAAAGAGACTGACTAGTGCTGCACAGAGGCCACTTCCCTTTCCGTGCCTCATTACCAAGTTGATAATTTCTAGCGGAATTCCTATTCCGGAGCGGGCCAATTTAGATAGAAGTATTCCAGTGTTCGGCCTTGCTCAGTGGACTCAGAGCATTTCTCACATGCCACAGTTGGGCGAGCCACAGGTCGACATGGAGATAGATGATGGTGCTCCCGTAGACGAAGCACCCGAGACTGAGCCCTCCGCTCCACAACAAACTTCAATTCCGTCCACTTCCACAGATTTTTCCTTGCTTCAGAGCCAGTTGGACGTTATAGCTAGAGAGATGCGCGACACGCGTACTGAGATGCGGGAGACACGCGCAGAGATCCTTGCTCGGCAGAGTGCTATGGAGGACATGATGAGACAAATTTTAGGACGCCTTCCACCACCACCGGATGCAGCTCCATGATTGCCATTAGGGCACATATCTTTCCTTATGTTTATTTTGATTATGGGCATGTATTTTTGATAGACATTGTGTTTTCTTCTGGATATTTTATGTTTAACACAATGTACTTTGATATGCCTATGGGATGTACCAAACATTTTGGTATTTTTATATTGCTGATGGGAATGTGAAATTTTCTTTTGTTATTCTTTTCTTTTATCTTGTATATTACTTTGGTATTTAGTTTTGTTTTTCAGGTTAAGTGTTCCTACCTCTAAGTTTGGGGGTATGCTTTGAGCCATACTTCCCCACTCAGGTTTTCCTTATCCTTAAACCATGCTTTCATTTTATACACATTGGGGACAATGTGTTATTTTAAGTTTGGGGGTATAGACATACATGTTTACACTTAGTCTGAATTTTGTACAAATTTTTCAAAATTTCTTTGTGAATATTTATGTTGTTTTGTAGAATTTAGTTGATTTATAATTGTGATTTGTTTTTCATTGACAATTTTAAAATTTTGAACACATGATCACACAATTAGAGATTCTAAGTCTGCTTAATTACTTTTGGCTATGAGATTCATATGTAGAAATTTGAAAAATCATGACATACATTGGCATATTGTTTGTGGGGTATGTACTTAAGTTAATACCTTGCATACGGTCTTTAGTGTCTCGGAAAACCAAGATTACTTGTTAGATGGATGACGTGGGCATAATTAAAAAAAAAAAAAAAAAAAAAAAAAAAAAAAAAAAAAACTTCATTGAGTAACCGGACCTCTTGCCTCATTAAGCATTGAGTGTTCGCGTCAAAAGATGTAAGTTAATAAAAATGGTTAGTTTGACTTCGTAGTTCTTCTTGACTTGAGTTATTAAGCCCTTAGGGATGTTTTACATCTAGTGCCCTAAAGCCATCTGGTTTGGGAGTCACTGGCCTAACACTTGGTACATAAGTCATTTAGAAGCTTAAAGGAGTTGAGCATTGCACAACCATAATAAATAATGTAAATAATAGTAAAGTATGCCTATGCCTTTGTTATTCCATTTAGCGAGAGATATATAGAATTTTGAGACACTGGAGCATGTATGTAGGTAATGTTCTTTAAAAGCCTCATAACTGTATGTTAATATCAAACTGCATCATTTCTAACATGTGAAATCTTAGCCGGCCATTTGTAAATGAGTAGACTATGATTTATTTAAACTGTGTGAAGATGGAGTTTATTAGTTTCAAGTTGTTCATGAATTATGAACCATTGTTGTAATGATACTTCTTTTTATTAGGTAACATATATATTTTGTAAAGTTAATGTTTGTAGGTAGCATTTTCTGCTAAACCTTCACGAGACTTCACTCGTCCACTAGGGTAGCCTAGGGGTTTAAAAGGCTTGTTGCATGTGCTAAATGCAATCGCATTTCCCACGAAAGAGGATGTAGATTAGTTGTTTATATTTTAAATTCTAGTTGTAATGCTAGGGACTAGCATTATGTAAGTTTGGGGGTGTGATAAGTCTTGAATTATTCAATTCAAGACCCCTTAATTTGCATTTATTAGACCTAGTTCGTATTGTATATATAACGTTTTGTTATGTTTTAGTGTTTTCTCTTATTTTCAGGTCTTAGTTGAAATCTAATTCAAAATACTTGAATTAGACCTGAAAATACATCAAGGGTATTTTGGTCATTTCCAGAGCTCGAAACTGATCCTGAGAAAATGGAAAATTGTCCAAGGCATTTCGATCGATCGATTATTTGTACAGCAATAATTCGATCGATCGACTTCTCGATCGATCGACATAAATTCGATCGAGCGAATTCGTGTCTTCCAGAAAGTTCAGATATTCTCAGATCTTTGTATTGTTTGTGCGATCCAAATTTAAAGTTGGATTTTGTGGACAGAAATGAACGTCGACCAGCTCTGTTTGTGCGGCTAGGATTCACTCTTTATGATCTTTTGTAAATCCAATTCTCTATATATATGAGATTAGGGTTATAGGTTAGATCATGCATCTTTTGAGATTTCGGATTTGCTCAGATGTATCACTTCAATTCCTTGTGTTTTTAGTTTCCTTTAGTGCACGTTTTCTGGGCTTAGTTCCAGAGAGCTTGTCTCCTTTCTTTAATTTCAAGTTTTAGTTTAGCTTGTTCTTCATTTTCTTCCTTTCTTGTAATCCGAATTTATTTAAGTTTAATCTAGTTGTTTTTAATTCATTTCTTTCTTGTTTCTTTACTGCTTTCCTTTAAATTTATGCTTAACTTAGATTCAATTCATGTCTAGCTAATTTAGTCCTTAGGGTTTGATTCAAAATCCAATCCAAAGACCATGTAGTGTTCTTGATGTTCTTAGGATTATCTTTAGATGTTTGATGATTGTTGAGGGCTAGAGGATATCAAAACCCATGCTAAAAGGTTTTGGTATCAAGATTCCAATCAAATTTATTCATGAAAAAGAGTTTAACTTGTCTATGAGTTTTTCTTGAAGTCTTGAGTAAAACCAACGTTCTTGGAAACAAGAACGATGTCTTTTTCAATGGTGCTATTTGACATGATGTATGATTTCTCATTAGAGTCACCTTATAGGGTATGCTAGGGAACACCAATCATTTCACCCCTTTGGTAGTCTAATTGTATTTCAATTGTAGTTTAACTTTACGTGGAATGATTTGGTGTGAAACTAGATATCTTATCATTGTGGCCTAAATAGGGTTGTTCATGTATTGTGTATACTTATTAGGATGTGTTATAGAGTAGTAAGCTAGGGCACCTTAATCACTCCACACCTTTGGTAGAGTAAAATGTTTTCAATTATAGTTTAATCTTTACGTGGAGTTGATTAATGTAAATCTAGGTGCTTTATGATTACGTCTTAACGAAAGTATTTTCATGTCGAGGTCGTCGTAGTGGTTGACGCCCATTACGCGCTCATATCAAGCATGTTAGGAAGATCCATATAGACTTTAAGCATTGCATAGGTTGAGGATTGGATAGGATCAACACCCTAAGATTTCTTTTAAGTTAATTTCATTTCCGTTTCCATTTCGTTCACCTTATCGTTGTAGCTTCAATTCTACAACTTTTGTTTTTACTTTTGTTGATAAATTAAGTTAGATACGCTCTTCTCATATCCTATTATGCAAAACAACCAATATTTCTCTGTGGTTCGATCACCCTTACTATAGTATAACCAAAACAAATGTTAAAGAACTAGGAGGTGGCAGGCATGGGAAGATGGGTGTTCCAGCAGATTAAACTAAGCGAGGAATCAAACTCCCAAGAGAACGGGGCATGAAGGATTCGAAGAAGGCAGCAAGTATGATAAGGCCAGGAGCCTGGCCTATAAATAAGGATCATTGCACCAAGTAAACACATAAAAAAACACACAGAAAGAGAAGAGAAACAGAGGCAAAGAAAGAGAGGTTTTCTCTTCTAGATTTGTCGTACAACAAGAGATTAGTGAGGAAAATCAGGGTGTATCGGGGCTTTGGGCTACGAGTGATTTCCCCCTGTAACTACTTAATAGTGAATTTTCTCTACGTCTCCTACAGTGGATGTACCTCGGTTTGAGGGAACCACTTAAATCTTTGAGTCATCTTCTCCCCTATCTTCTCAATTTTTACACTTCTAACGGGTCCTGGAAAGTAAGATTTATTTCTTAACATAGCGAATCATCAGGCGACACGTCACCATACCGGAAACTGTACCAACAGCTTGGCGCCGTCTGTGGGAACGATAATCGTTCTTACGAAAAACAAATCCGCAATGGTGACTACAAGACGTTCCAAGCCGATCCAAAACGAAGCGCTGTCTACCAGCCGAGATGATGCTCATAGAGAAGCAGAATCTGCCGGACTAGAGGCTCGGGTGACCCAACTGAGTCAACAGTTGGCCCAGGCACAAAAGAATGTGGAGGATTTGCTAGCTCAAAATGCTGTGCTCCTAGCCGCACGAACTACACAACCGTCCCATCACGACGCAACCGATGGGACAAACTCTGAGAGAAACCCTGAAGGGTCAGGAGAGAAACCGAGGATCATGGAAAGACCATAAATCCGGTTTCACCCACCGAAGCGGAAAGGAAGTTGCAGAAGATGGTCTAGGATCTGGGCGCAAAATATGACGTGCTGTCAAAGACGATGGATCAGCAGCGTGGTGGGAAGGAGTCTCTCGTAGACAACCTCTTTCAACACAAGGAGTCGATATTCACCGAAGAAGTATCCAACTTCGATCTGCCTGCAAGATTCAAGGTGCCTGATATCCCTATTTTTTCAGGCAGTGAAGATCCGGTGGAACACTTGGACAATTTCCAGTCACATGTATCATTGCACAAGACACCAGATGCTGTGGCATGCCGAGCTTTTCCTCTCACCTTGTCAGGAAAGGCCCGAGACTGGCTCAGAAGTCTCCCACCAGGGTCAATTGATTGCTTCGATACCCTTGGAAGGAAATTCCTAGCCCAGCTCGTATCCGGGAGAGTTAGAAGAAAACCCCGAGGATACTTACTCTCTGTACAGCAGGGACCGAATGAGTCTTTAAAAGACTATTTGTGGAGGTTCAACCAGGAGAAGCTGGACACAGAGAGTGCACCAGACGACTTCATCTACGGTGCAATCTTTCAAGGCTTGAAAAAAGATGGACCTCTGATGGCGGAGTTGGCATTGAAACC
This sequence comes from Alnus glutinosa, assembly GCF_958979055.1. NCBI lineage: Eukaryota > Viridiplantae > Streptophyta > Magnoliopsida > Fagales > Betulaceae > Alnus > Alnus glutinosa. The sequence goes on along the minus strand of NC_084887.1, from coordinate 4,458,409 downwards.
GCCGAAAGATCTTCATGCCTTTATGGTGAAGATGGACAGGTACATCAACCAAGAAGAAACGCTCCGAGCCCTCCTCAACAATTCCCAGCCACAACAACAACCCTCCGCCGAGAAACCTAAGAAAAAGAAGAATCCTGAGCCCGTACAGGATGCTGGCCCCTCAGAGTATAAGAAGGTGAAGAAGAATTTCGGGGATTACAAGTGGACACCATTGAACACCTCCGTCACCGAGGTGCTCATGGAACTCCAGAAAGACCCGAATTATCAGAGACCAAGACCCATTCCAGGGAATCCCCCTCCGCACTTGGCTCACAAATACTGCGTCTTTCATGATTCACGCGGTCATCTGACCGAGCAGTGTGTATCGTTGAGGCAATTGATCGAGAAATTCATTGAGAATGGGAAGCTAGTCCGATTCCTCGTCAATGAAAGGAATCAGCAGGAGCGAGACTATTATCCGAGGCCTGGGAGAGAAGAGGATCGGGATAATAGAAGAAACTATCAACCGAGACAAAATGAGAGGAGAGGAAGAAGCCGAGAGCCAGCCCCTCGGCCTCAGAGGAACGAAAGAAGGGAAAGAAGCAGAAGTAGGCCTCGGGGGGCGCAGTAAGGCAATATCCCTATCATTCACACCATCTCGGGGGGATTCGGAGGAGGAGGTGAGTCCAACTCGGCTCGGAAGGCGTATGCCAGACAGCTAGAGGATTTCGAAGTTTACTCGGTCCAGAGGCCCCCAAAGTCTCGGAAATATAACCCTCTGGTTATAGGATTCTCTGATGATGATTATGCTGGAGTCTCGCTTCCGCATACAGACGCCCTAGTGGTCACCTTGACCATAGCAAATTATCAGACTCGGCGGATCCTCATTGACACTGGGAGCTCGGCTGATATCCTTTTTAAATCAGCTTTCGATCAAATGGGTGTTCCGTCAGAAAAGCTTATTCCAGTCTCATGCCAGCTACAGGGTTTTGCTGGGGAGAGAGTGTTGCCTCTCGGTTCTATCGATTTACCTGTGACAGCCGGAACTTATCCGAGGCAGAAAGTCATTATGGTAAAGTTCCTGATAGTTGATATGGTCTCGGCTTACAATGCCATCATAGGACGAACAGCTCTCAATGACTTGAAAGCTGTAACTTCAACATCACATCTCAGCATGAAGTTTCCAACAGAGGAAGGAGTTGGAGAGGTAAAAGGAGACCAGAGAGAAGCTAGAAGGTGCTACAATCTATCCTTGAAAGATACCCCGGGGCAGCACAGTCGGGGGGAGAAAACAAAGGAGGATGGAAAATAGCAATCACCGTTGGGGGAGCCTGTGGAAGCCTTGGAAGAGTTCGAGATAGGCGACTCGGGAAAGAAAGTTCATATAGGCTCACAACACCCTCAATCCATGAAGGAAGATCTGGTGGCGTTCTTGAGGCGCAACAAAGATGTATTTGCCTAGAGCCATGAAGATATGCCAGGGATTGATCCCTCGGTTATTGTCCATAAGCTGAATGTGGATCCAAATTATCGCCCAGTGAAGCAGAGAAGAAGAACTTTTGCTGCCGAAAGAAACATGGCTGTTGCTGAAGAAGTAGAGAAGTTGCTGAAAGCTGGATTCATCCGAGAGGTGGATTATCCCGAGTGGCTGGCCAATGTAGTGCTGGTGAAGAAATCTAACGGGAAGTGGAGGATGTGCGTAGATTTCACCGACCTGAACAAAGCGTGTCCGAAGGATAGCTTTCCCCTGCCTCGGATAGATTTATTAGTGGATTCGACAGCTGGACATGAGCTCTTAAGCTTCATGGATGCCTTCTCGGGATATAATCAGATCTACATGGAGGAAACAGACCAGGAGAAAACTGCCTTCATCACAGACCGAGGACTTTACTGCTATAAGATGATGCCCTTCGGACTGAAGAATGCTGGAGCCACATACCAACGACTTGTGAACCGGATGTTTCAAAGTCAAATTGGTCGAAACGTGGAGGTATACGTAGATGACCTGCTGGTTAAAAGTGTTCGGTCAAACAGACACATAGAAGACCTCCGAGAAACTTTTCGAACTCTAAGAAAATACAACATGAAACTCAACCCCGCGAAGTGTGCCTTTGGAGTTTCTTCAGGCAAGTTTCTGGGGTTTATGGTGTCACAGAGGGGCATTGAAGCTAATCCAGAGAAGGTCAGAGCTGTCCTCGAGATGGAGGCCCCGAGAACAACAAAACAACTCCAACAACTGACAGGAAGGATTGCGGCCCTGAACCGTTTCATATCACGGTCAACAGATAAGTGCTTACCCTTCTTTAAAATTTTACGAAAAGCATTTATATGGAGTGAGGAGTGTGAGGAAGCTTTCAGGAAATTGAAGGAATATCTAGCCAACCCACCGCTGTTGAGCAGCCCAACTGAAGGGGAGATTCTTTATCTCTATCTGGCAGTCTCTCCCTCAGCAGCAAGCTCGGTGCTAGTCCGAGAAGATTCAGGAGTTCAGAAACCGGTTTACTTTACGAGTAAAGCACTGCATGGCGCAGAAGGAAGGTATCCTCGGATCGAGAAGTTGGCGTTCGCTTTGATTATTTCAGCCAGAAGATTGAGGCCATACTTTCAGGCTCACGCTATCAGAGTTTTAACCGAGTATCCAATGAAGAAGGTGCTGCAAAAACCTGACCTCTCGGGAAGATTAGTCAACTGGGCGGTGGAACTCGGACAATTTGACATTGAGTTTCACCCTCGGACGGCTATCAAAGGGCAGGTTCTAGCAGATTTCCTAGCAGAATTCTGCAACATTCCTGAAGCAGAAGAGCTGCCTAAGGAGTCAACCTGGGTGGTGTTTGTAGACGGCTCTTCTACACTGAACAGAAGCGGAGTAGGAGTCCTCCTCAGGAATCCCGAAGGGCAAGAGTTCGGTTTTGCTGTAAAACTGGACTTCATTACGACGAACAATGAAGCTGAATACGAAGCAGTGATAACAGGTTTGACATTATCCCGAGAAATGGGAGCAACTAATGTTGAAATCCGGAGTGACTCCCAGGTGGTCGTAGGCCAAGTCCAAGGGCAATTCGAAGCACAAGAAGATAGAATGGCTAGGTATTTGGAAGAGGTGCGGCGATTCCAATCCTATTTCGAGAGGTTCGTCATCACAAAAATACCTCGGGAGGAGAACATCCAAGCCGATGAGCTCTCAAAGATTGCCTCGGGAACAGAGGAAGAGATTGAAGCGTCGAGAAGGCAGGTTATTGTTCTAGCTGAGCCCTCGATAGCCCCGAGGACCAAGGTTATGGAAGTAGATTCAGCACCAGAGGAGCCGGAATGGGCAAGAGACATTATCCAATTTCTCAGACATGGGTTGCTGCCCGAAGATAAGGTTACAGCTCGGAGGGTAAAGATACAAGCAGCACGGTTCTGCCTTCTCGGGGATATACTATACAAAAGAGGATATTCTGAACCCCTGCTCAAATGCCTCTCTAAGGCCGAGTCGAATTATGTTCTGAGAGAAATTCATGAAGGTGTGTGCGGAGACCACTTAGGAGGAAGGATGTTGGCACAAAAAATCATCCGAGCAGGCTACTATTGGCCCACGATCAAGAAAGATTTAGCTTTCCTTGTCAAAACCTGTGACAAGTGCCAGAGATTCGCAAGAATCATGAAAGCAAGTCCCGAGAAACTCACCCCCCTCACGTCTCCGTGGCCATTTGCGAAATGGGGGGTGGATATAGTTGGTCCAATGCTGGTAGGAAAAGGTGGACGGAAGTTCTTGATTGTAGCTGTAGACTACTTCACTAAGTGGGCAGAAGCAGAAGCATTAGCAGCTATAACAACGGCGAATGTCATAACTTTCCTCTGGAAATCGGTGGTGTGCCGGTTTGGGATTCCTCATGCTTTCGTCACAGATAATGGGAAACAGTTTGACTGTGAACCATTTCGGAAGTGGTGTTCAGAGCTCCGTATCCGAAACCATTATGCTTCGGTACAGTACCCACAGGCGAACGGTCAAGTAGAAGCGACAAACAAGACCCTGGTAAAGCTTCTGAAGAAAAAGCTTGATAAGAAGAAGGGAGCATGGGTTGAATATGTTCCAGAGGTGCTGTGGTCATACCGAACCACCAGAAGAACTCCAACGGGCGAGACACCATTCTCACTTACGTACGGAACCGAGGCGGTGATACCTGTGGAAGTAGGATCTTCAAGCTTCCGTGTGGCTCACTACAATCCAGGACTCAACGACGAAAATGTTAAGGTACACCTGGATCTTTTGCAGGAGAAAAGAGACGACGCTCATGTCACATGGGCGGCGTATCAGGATCGAACGGCTCGGTACTTTAACAAACGGGTAGTGCCCAGAAAGTTCCAGCTTGGAGATTGGGTACTCAGAAAGGTGAGCTTGATGACAAAAGATCCAACGGAAGGCAAAATGGGACCTGGATGGGAAGGTCCCTACAAGGTAATAGGACGCCATCAGAAAGGAGCTTATCGCTTGATGACCGAAACAGGGAAGATACTTCCGAGGCCATGGAATGCCGAGCACCTGAAAAAATATTTTATATAATTTATTGCTCTTGTCAGCTTTTTCCAAACAATTTTATATTTAATAAAGAATATCTGTTTCCAGTATTTATTAACAATGGTAGGAATCCAGGAATCAATCTGATTTATGCTTAAAGAAAAGTCTTTCAGTCTATCAACACCGAGAGCAGGAAAAGTCTCTCGGTCATTCAACACCGAGAGCAGGAAAAGTCTCTCGGTCATTCAACACCGAGAGCAGGAAAAGTCTCTCGGTCATTCAACACCGAGAGCAGGAAAAGTCTCTCGGTCATTCAACACCGAGAGCAGGAAAAGTCTCTCGGTCATTCAACACCGAGAGCAGGAAAAACCTAACGGTTAGTCCAATGCAGGATTGCAGGTTTTCGGAAGGACAAGTAAATCCAAGATAGAATCTGCCCACGTCCTTTCCTCGGACAACCCGAAGTGGTTATAAAAAGGGCACTAAGACAAGAAAACCTCTCGGTTGGAGGTCTCCAAACTTTAAAAGATTGGAGCCTTCAGAGATAAAGAAATTAAAAGGTAAAGATTTCAAGTTATGATTTCATATAAGGTCTCTTACAGGTTACAAAGATTCCCGAAGAGAAAGGTAAAGCTCAGCGACCTGACTACCCACCTCGAACGACTTAGCCTGCGGTCGCAGACTAAAGTTATGGGGGGTAGCTCATTAAGGTAAGCAGGAAAGTCTCTCGATCGGTCAACATCGAGAGCAGGAAAGTCTCTCGGTTTGTCAAATACCGAGAGCAGGAAAGGTTTTTCAGTTTGTCCAACACCGAGAACAGAAAAAGACAGTCTATTCCTCAGAGCATACGAAGAGATTACGAAAAAGAAAATGCCTAAGAAAAAGGTTTCTTCGAATGCCATGATCAGAAAGGAAAGAATTAAAAGGTAAAAATTTCATTCAAAAAGATATCATATTCAAAGTTTTGTACAGGTAAAAATGTACAGGTAAAGAAAAAAAAGGAGATAAAAATCCAAGACAAGAAACAGCTTCTAGCTGGCAGGATCGTCCAGAGGGTCTTCTTCCGGAATTGGCGCGTCAAGACCCCAATTCGGAACGTCGGGCATGAAGTCCTTCCCGAACTCTTCCATCTCCTGGATGGCTTCTTCGGGAAAACCCACCAGCGTCGGATCAACAGTCTTGGGATCAAATTTGTACTGGGATTCAGCACCAGAGTTCGAAAATTTTCGAAACCCCAATGACAACCCCGAGACCAACTATGATCCCGAAGATGTGGTGCATAACTCAACTGCTTCAGATAACGTTTGAGCTTTGCCCGATCTACGTCATATCTGGTCCTGAGCCGAATCAAGAGACTCTCCGAATGATCCTGCGCCTTGACAGCTTTATCCCTCTCGGCTGTAAGTCTTTCAACTTCATCTTTAAGCTTGTCCTTTTCGGCTTCGGCATTCAGAGCATTTTTGCATGCCTCGGAGCATTCATTCTGCACGGCCGATAAGCGAATGGACAATTGGTCTGCGCGATCCAGCTCGGAAGAAAGACTTGCAACAGAGCGATTGTACCGATCGTTGGCCTCCAGTACTTCATTCCTCAAACGAGCGTTAGCAGAACGCATCTCGGATATGATCGAGTCCCGGGAGGCGAGTTGCTCGTCCTTGGACTGAAGAAGAGACTTCAGCGTCGCAACTTCATTCTCTAAACCCGAGATACGGGCCTGCACTTCGGGGGAAGGAGTAGGCGGAGGCGCAGGACGATTCTCATACTTCTGCCAGAGGGCAGTCATCTTCACAAGAAGCTGTCAAGAGAAAAGTGAGCAAAGTCAGAATCAAGATGCAAGCAGAATGAAAAAACCTAGCCCCAGAAACTTACTTGATAATGAGAGATGAGAATGCCTTGAGCGATCTTCTCGGGAGAAGACGCCCCTGCATTCCCCAGATATCCCTCGGGGATTAAGTTCTTGATGGCCTCCATCGGATGACCCAGAAGACCCCTGCCCAAAACCTCGAAGCCGGCCGAGACCCTGGAAGAAGAGCTAGGACCCGCTTGAGGTATAGCCCCGGCACTTGGGCTGGCCTCAGCGCGAGACTCGCTCCTAGTAGAAATCTCGGGAAGCACACCAGCCTCAGGGATAACGTTCTCAGAGTCGATCTGAGACTCCTCAGCCACTCCGACATGGGGAGTTGTTTCGGGTTGACCAGCACTTTGAACTTCAGGAGCAGAACCCGGTACCTCTTGATCAACCACTTCCCGAGGGGGGCTAGGCTCTTCGACATTTTCAGCCTCAGGCACCCCAGCATGAGTTCCAAGTGGCACAGACGCCTGGGGGGTGGCAGGCCCCGTTCCAAGGTTTTCCTCGGGAAGTGGTGGTGTTTCTGGACGTTCCGAAGAAGGAGTTCGGGGAGTACCTTCTGCTTCAGACTCTTCAACCAGAGGCTTAGCTCGGGGGGTGCCGACTTCTTCATCCATCTCTTCAAGAGATTCACCACTTGAAGCGATAGGCTCTTGGCGCACTTCCTCGGCGTCGGAAGGTCTTATAACCGCTTTACCCCACATCCGCTCGGCGTCCCTGAGTCTCTGAGCCATTCGGTCCTGGGCTGTGAACTTCTGCTTCCTGGCCGGATGCTTCACCCTACGCGCGACTGGGATGTCTCGGGCCTCAGGTACATTTCCCTCTCCTCCTCTAGACCTCTCGGGTTCCGCACATTGTTCACCATGGAACGAAGCCTCAGAGCTAGACTCATCCCGTAGAACAAAAGAAGGAGAAGGGCTAACCTCGGGAATGAAACCCCGAAAGCTGGCAGACCCCTCTTCAACGTTCACCCTAGGTGATGGAGCCGAAGGAGGAGTCCTCCTTGCACCCGAAGCAGCCAAAGGAATCTTCTGTTTCTTTTGTGCAGGAACATCCCCGAGAACTTCCTCAGAATTTTTAGTCGACCTCTTCTTAGTAGCAGGCCTCGGAGATGGAGGGGCGTCATTCCTCTTCTTGACAGCTCCCCTCTTGGTGATTAACTGTTTGTCTCTCGGAATGTCATATCCGAGAAACTGCCTCAGATTCTCCTCGGTGACGAGATTATCGAAATCAACCTCTTCAAACTTGTCGGCCTTGACTCTGGCAGCGGACCACCCACTTATCTTCTTAACATCCTCCAGTTCGGATACAGTGAGTGAAGGGGGGTCACTTCGGTCAGATCGCAGCAACTGCCAAGTCCGAGGCATCATACGGTCTTCAGGAAGAAGAGTACCTTCGGGGCATTCCCACTCCCCGGAGACTCTGAAAAACTGCATCTCCCAGAACTTGTTGTTCGTTAGCCCACTCTTGAGCTTAATGAAAACAGGCGGGTGACGAACACATAGTTCAATCATCCCCTCTGCAGTCTGCCTCGGCCTGTAGATGTTGAAGAATTGTAGAATATTCATCTCCTTCTTCAACACAAGCCTCCACAGGATGTAAGAGGCAAACAGATACCGCCAAGCATTGGGCATTATCTGACTGGGCGCGATCATCAGAAAAAGAACGAAGTCTCGAGCAATCTCCGGAAACGGCAATCGGAGACCAGCCAGAAACATCCTCTTGTAGAGGGTAATATCGCCGCCATTGATGGCCCGAGCTCCAGGCGCCTGATAGAACATCTTCACGGTTTGGGAAATTTCGTAGTTCGAGCGAAGGACACCCTCATGCTTGGCGAAAATGATGGAGTCGACTCTGCTCTCCAAAGGAGAGAGATCTACAGAGCCGTCGGATCTCTTTGTCCGAGCCCGAGATGTGGCAGGAGCAGTTGGGACAGCTTTCTTGGGAGCCATAGAAGAAAGAAGAAGAGTGGAAACAGAAAATACAGGGAAAGGAAAAAGTTGAGGAGGAAGACGACAATGAGGATCGAGAGAAAACAGATAAGTGATGAGGAATGAATAGTAAAATATTCTAACTTTAAATATCTCCACCCCTACGTGTCTGAAATCCCAAAAGGTGGTGTCGATTCAAAATTTCCGAAGGTGAAAAGGCGCGCCCTCCGTAATTCCAGCATTAAATGCACTGCCTCGACAATACCATTTAATGATGACAAAAGGGCGGCTGTACAGAGCTGACGTCGTCATTGGGAAAAGAAGCGGTCAAATTTGAATTTTGAACTGTTGAAAAGACGCGCCCTTCACAGTATCAAGTACAGGCTGGCAACCGGAAAGTAATTCTCTTATTTCCATTTATTTCTGAAATTAGAGAATTAGGGGGGTAACTGTTAGGGATAAAATCGACCCTAGAGACACGTGGATTCAGAAACATCTCGGAGCTATGCCTCGGACATTTATTACGGCCAACAAAGAAAAGACTGCCTAGGTGTAAATACATCTTGGAGGTATAACGATATCTCGGTGTAAATACATCTTGGAGGTATAACGATATCTCGGTGTAAATACATCTCGGAGGTATAACGATATCTCGATGCAAATACATCTCGGAGGCATAACAACGTCTCGGTCATAACACTCCAGGTTACGGTATGAAGAACATCCCGAGATCTCCTAATCTGAATGGAGTGAGCATATCTCGGGTATTTGAGTCTCGGAGTAACATCGCCTCGGAGGTGACATCAAATCGATACAATAACATCTCGGCCTTTTATAACTCCGTTATGGTGCGACGATATCCCGAGAGTTATTACGTCTCGGACATCATCATCTTGGGGTCTGATTGAAAGTCTGCCGCGGATGTCTCAGAGTACAATAAGGATAGAATTCCATGATTAATGGGATAAGGTAGTTATTTAACGATTGAGGTGGGGTTCAGCATTAAACAAATGCTAGTGGAGAAACTCTGCTGGACAGCAACATCAAGACAGCATGGGCAGCACTTTCCTCCACGCCTGGCAGCACTTCATCCAAGCTCCTTGGACAGCACATGCACTCAATAAAATAATCCCACCCAATCATAAAATAACCATCCATTCACTCCTTTCAAAAACCATGCACTTTTCGACCAACACAATTCCACTCATCATCATCTCCACTCAGCATTATATAATCTCCAGTCCCTCCTTCCACTCGAGGGCATAACCAAAACAAATGTTAAAGAACTAGGAGGTGGCAGGCATGGGAAGATGGGTGTTCCAGCAGATTAAACTAAGCGAGGAATCAAACTCCCAAGAGAACGGGGCATGAAGGATTCGAAGAAGGCAGCAAGTATGATAAGGCCAGGAGCCTGGCCTATAAATAAGGATCATTGCACCAAGTAAACACATAAAAAAACACACAGAAAGAGAAGAGTAACAGAGGCAAAGAAAGAGAGGTTTTCTCTTCTAGATTTGTCGTACAACAAGAGATAAGTGAGGAAAATCAGGGTGTATCGGGGCTTTGGGCTACGAGTGATTTCCCCCTGTAACTACTTAATAGTGAATTTTCTCTACGTCTTCTACAGTGGATGTACCTCGGTTTGAGGGAACCACTTAAATCTTTGAGTCATCTTCTCCCCTATCTTCTCAATTTTTTCACTTCTAACGGGTCCTGGAAAGTAAGATTTATTTCTTAACATAGCGAATCATCAGGCGACACGTCACCATACCGGAAACTGTACCAACAATTTGTATCATGTTTTTACTAATCACGCATGCGTGGTTATTATCCGTTATCTATTAAAGTTCATGGCTCATTTCACTCTTAAAAGACGTTTTGAGAGAGGAGGGAATACAATGACTTATAAACAGCCTAGGTCTAGTAAATCTTAGCGATGTTGAACACTTTAACACGCTCCCTCACGTGTAGCAACTTTTTGGCCAATCATGTTCGATATAGAGGATAGAAAGATGGTGTTTAATCGGGCCATAGTAGGAAGAATATTTCAAGCAGTTTTTCAAAAGAAATTTCTAAATCAATCGTTGAGGTTAAATTTCAACAAAGCTTTCCAAAAGGTCAATGGGGCAATAGGGTTACACAATGGTTAGTGCGATTGAATAAGTGTAAGGTATGCTGAATTGACTGAGAACTTACTAGAGCAAGAGGATGTCCAGATGTAGTGAGGATTTGGATCACTTAAAATGCGAATTTTGAAAATCTCAAAATTCTTGCTGATATCAACATTGGTATTATTTAAAGCTCAAGCTCATTTTAGCTCACAGTTGACTCTCATTTTGGATCATACTTTGATTTTTCCTCTTTTAGGCTTATTGTTTGTCGAGTAAACCTTCTCCTATGCAATGTGTTTTTAAATTTAAAAAATGAGCATATATTTCCTATTGCTGTTTTTTGACTTGGTAATCTTGGCAGCTCATAAGAGCATATGGCTGTGCATTTTCTTTTTGGGTTGATTTACAGGGGATCTTGTCAATGGTTCCTCTTCATTTGAACCAAGGAATACTACTTTTTCTTTTGCAGCAATTAGCCTTCAATATCAATAACGACCCTAAAATCTTGCTTGAATAACAGACGTGGCTAATGTCATAATCCCAACAGACCCAATAATTGCATACTCAACCATCAATGTAGCTTGCCTACAATTATTGGTGCTGACCTCTCAAGTATTTGTGTTCTGATGCATGTGATCCATTCCATGCCCATGACCTGTAAATGACTCTACCTTCTCTAAATTGTGCAGATTACTTTGAGCCAAGCTGTTGATGTATTGTGGACCTTGTACAAGTCTCACAAGAAATGGGTCTCAACTGTGTAGAGTCGAAATTATATTTAAGATCTGTGAAAAAAGTCTAGGTTCTTCATGTTCATATCTTAGTTTCGTTTTGTTTTCTTGTCTAAAGTTTTATACCCAAATGAGATTTTGCATTTATATTCCATTTATATTTTAATATATGATGTTCAATGAATCTGTATGTTGATATGGTATGTGCTTTTGTTGGGTAATTTGTCCTTTTCAATTTGGCTGTGGTTGATTTTTTTAATTCTTTTTCCCTTTTGTTTGGTTTTGTTCTTATCATCAGCGACTTTAACGTTGTCATCCCCCACTACTCCCACATAAAGTTAAACTTGTCCTGCCTCCTGTATACCATTGAAAATGAAAATTGCTTGCTGCTGGGAACGATTCTAGTTGTTTATTGAGTAATAAATTATGGCTGATGAAACTTCAAGTCTGTCATCCCCCACTTTAACGTGTCCTTTACCTCTGCTTTTTTGTATTTTTCACTTCCTCTGGCCGGCTAACCTGTCCTTTGCTTGAGACAAACGCACATGGCCAGCCTCATTGGACTCTGTTTAAGCAGTGCCCGTTGGCTTGCCTTTTTGAAAAGAAATAATAATGTATTTTTGTTTACAGAAACCCTTGCCCTTTTATTTTTCAGATCATGCATTCACTGGGTGTGAAAAGGAAGTTTTAATTAGCACATTCACTAACGCTCCCTCAAACTCAATTGAGTCATAGTGTAATCCAGTTTCACCAAAATATCAATGAGATCCAATATTGCATCCAAGTTCTATTTGCTTCCATGCAAAACAATTTTTGTTAAAATTTATTTTTGGAAGAAAATCACCAATTTTGTATTGTGGTACTGAAAATATCAGAGTAATTCTACATGTATATCAAATGTCCATCAAGTATCTATAAAAAATGAGGAGGCTTTTAAGATCAGCATTTGATCAAAATTATCATTTGATCAATCACACACTCAATATAAATTTTAAAAGCCACTTCATTTTTTGATGGATACTTGATAGACACTTAATGTACATGTTCTATTATTTTTATTATCCTACTATAATTGAAAACTTATCAAAAATCATTTTAAAAATTTTGGACAGCGTCAAGTCAAATACCATTACCAGTGATTCCCCCCGCCCCCCCAAAAAAAAAACAAAACCGCTCCACAAAAATAAAAAATAAAATCAAACAATTTTTCCCTTTTTTTGCCAGTAGCCGAACCACTTTCGTTGCCCTTGAAGTGCTTTAGCTACCCTTACAAGGCCAAAATAACAAAAAAAAAAAAAAAAAAAAAAAAAATTATCTTAGGGTTTGGCCTTTGGGTAGCCGAATCACCTCCAAAGACTATGGGAATGATTTGGAACTCCCCAGGCCGGCCATAGGACCACCCCTAGGTGCTCCTTTTTCTCTCTTTTTTTTTTTTTCTTTTTTTTTTTTCAATTTCTTTTCATATATTTTTGTGTTTTTTAGTTTTCTGGTTTTTTAATTTTCTATTTTTAGTGACACTTGTCAGTTTTTTAAGGGTATTGACGTGGACTTCCATCAATTTATGGATGGAAGTACCATATCTATTTTCAACCATAAGTGAGATACCATCTACAATATAAAGTGAAACGGTTTCGCTATGAAGTTGTTAAGCTATGTAGGAAAAAAATAAAGTTGTTAAGCTACATGAAGCAAAAATGTAGTTAACCCTATATTATATTTACTAAATTCACCAAAATGATATTGTTTTGGTTTTTAATACCAAAAGGACTTGTTTAGAGATTAAGTATTGGTTATGTTTACATTGTTTTAAAGAAGCTATTTTCTTCGCAATTCACTTATTCACTTCACCAGTTCACCATGACGCCACCAGAGCTCAAAGTGCCTCTCATCTTTGGTTCTCTCATATCTCAGAGACTCTCAAATTGTGTAATGTGTATCCTTTTGTCCAAAACAATTATTTGGTGTTTGATATATGTTTATAATTCAAATATATGTTTATATCTCCTAGTGGCAGTACTGTGCAAATATATGTAGATGTTCATTGTTAGATCTATTTCGTATAGCTAGTTCATTACTATTACTTTTAAAATCCTTTAAAATATGTCCTAATAGAAATTCAAAGATAGTCTACAATACTAAAATAGGCTCAAAATGCATGTGGATAATGTTAAAGTGTCTCACGTCGCTAAGGTTTACTAGACTTAAGCTGTTTATAAGCCATTGTGTCCCCTCCTCTTCTTGTAAGGCGTCTTTTGAGAGTGAAATGGGCCAATGAATTTTAATATGGTATCAAAGTCGGTCCATTGCGATGATGGGCTTTTTCCTCCCATCAGTTGAATACTTGTTTTGCCAAAAAGTTGCCACACGTGAGGGAGTGTGTTAAAGTGTCACACATCGCTAAGGTTTACTAAACTCAGGCTGTTTATAAGCCATTGTGTCCTCTCCTTTATCAAAGCAGAGGTCATGAGTTTAGAGCGTGTTAAGAGTCCCACATTGCCAGGGTATACCTGGGTTGTGGGTTTTATAAATCTTAAGCAAATCTCTTTCTTTAAGGTACCTTTTGTGGAAGAGTAAGGTTTAACGAACTTTATCATCGTATCAGAGCAGGTTCCTTCAAATTGTTGAGCATTTCTTTCCGTTTTGCCTACGTGTTTGGCCAATAGTGTCACAAGTGAGAGGGCGTATTAAATTTATCCAACATCGTCTAGTTTACATTCACCTAGCCTCTTTATAAGTCATGGTGTCCCCTCCTCTCTTAAGGCGTATTTTGAGAGTGAAATTGGCCCGTGAATTTTAATATAGTATCAGAGGCGGTCCCTTGTGATGATGAGCTTTTCCCTCCTATCGGTTGAACATGATTGGCCAAAAAGTTGCTACAAGTGAAAAGGCGTGTTAAAGTGTTCCACATCGCTAAAGTTTATTAGACTTGAGCTGTTTATAAGTTATTGTATCCCCTCCACTCTCAAGGCGTCTTTTGAGAGTGAAATGAGTCCATGAACATTAATAGATAACGGATAATAACCACGCATATGTGGTTAATAAAAACATGATACAAATGCAAATATAAATATCTAAAAATAATATTTGCATTTTGTGACTACAAAAATATAAATAACATCTACGTCTACATGAACACCTGACCTCTTTCTACGCTCAATGGCATGGAAAAAAAAAAAAAAAAAATCATTCATTGGACTTACAAAACGATCAAATGACCATAATATGCATTTTCCGTTTTTTTTTTTTGGTATATAATCAGGCCCCCATTTTTGAATATAAGGAGTAAAAGACATCTTTATCGTGTAGAAAGACAATTATAGATTCTGTCTATAACTATAATTTTTGATAACTTTGAAATTAGGGGATTGTAAAGTAGTGTTTGTTTTGAATAATATTCAGAATAATATTCAACTTTTTTCAAAAATAAATTATATTTTATTCAACTTTTTCAAAAATTTTTAAATTTTTTCAAATTTTATCTCACAAAGTCAAACCTCATAATTCTCGCAGTGAATTCGAATAATATTCGGATTCAACACCCAAACGGACCATAATAAGTAGTTATACATATACATAGTAAATAAAAAGATTTCTTAATTTAGAATAAGTTTGGTAGTTTATAATATATGAAAATTCTTTGGTTTTTTATTTGATTAAAATATAGAATCTTTAGGTGCACATGATCGTTTGAAATCATGCATGCATGTTGTTTTAATCTAGAAGATTATTTGATACTCTAGAATTGTATCTCGAAATTAAAAGTATTAAAATAAGTTGTACAAACATACACTATATATATATATATATATATATGTTGAACCATAAAAAATAATTATGTTTTTTCTTTTAAATATATGCATTACTTGTAGTATATTGTTAACAATACTAGCTACTGATAATAATGTTCCTTTTCAAATTAATTGATATAAAGTGAACTTCCAAATTCCAAGAAGGTGAAAGGAAGTTGTTAGCACATTCATGTTTAATTTGGTCAATTGAGTCTGATTGAATGGCTGATGAAACATCTAAATAAGTCTGTCATCCGGTCCCCCACTTTAACGTGTCCTTACTTTTGGTTTTTTGTTTTCTTCACTACCTGTGGGCCTGTGGCTAATAACCTCTCCCTCTCCTTCCCTTTCCTCCTCATGAGAGCCTCTGCCTCATAAATTAAAAGTAACGACCAAAAAAACAATATATATACATAAACTGATGAAATACAACTGAAATATAGTTTTTACAAGAAAATAACTAATCACAGAACTTAAAAATGATAAGTATTAAAAAGTAAAGGGAGGGGTTGCTAGTCCGATCCCTACAAGAATACCTTGCATTCTTATATATATAGTCCACAATATATTAACAGCTAGATTTGGTTAGTTGATGGAGAAAGTTCAAACAGTCAGCCTTGTTAGTGCACTGATCACAATGATTTATATAAATTTTTATGTAAAATGGTAACCAAAACCCAGTTTTGCTAACTTAGCTAACCACCTTTTAAGACCTTACTTCCCAAAGCTTATCTAAACTCATTCTTTACTTTATTAAAATAATAAATTTTAGAATATTTTATTCATTTTAATTAAAAACTCATCTCTACCAAAAAAATACTAAATAAAACTCTCATTTCTAGCAGCATAATCATCTCCCTATTTTCCATCACCACCAATACAGTATCATCGAACAATTAAACCATTACAAAAAACCAAATAACGATCATGAATCACACGATTTAAGAAGTAGGGGTCAATTTTTAGGATTGAAATAGCTATTATTTATTGTTTGTCAAGTAAAGCTTCTCTTATGCAATGTGTTTTTAAATTTAAAAAATGAGCATATATATTTCCCATTGGTGTTTTGTGACGTGGTAATCTTGGCAGCTCATAAGAGCATATGTTGTGCATATCTTTTTCATTTATGATATGCTGCTCAACTTCTTAAATGAATTCTTGACAGATACTTGGAAATTGTTTGTTAACAAATATCTCTTGCTCTTTTTTGTTGTTTTCAGGTTGATTTACATTGATTTTATCAGTAGTTCCTCTTAATTTGAGCCAAGAAATACTGCTTTCTCTTTTGCAGCAATTAGCCTTCAATATCTATAACGACCCATACTAAAAACTTGCTTGAATAACAGACGTGGCTAATGCCATAATCTCAACGGACCTGATAATTGCAGTGCATGCATATGTGTGGCCCATCTTTGATCAAGTCGATAGACCCTATAACATACTCAACTATCAACGTAGCTTGCCGACAATTATTGGTGTTAAACTCTCAAGTATCTGACTTCCGATGCATGTGTTCCATTCCATGCTCATGACTTGTAAATGACTCTACCTTTTCTAAATCGTGCAAATAACATTGAGCCACGATGTTGATGTATTATGGAGCTTGTACAAATGTCACAAGGAAAGGAATTCAACTATGTAGAGCCGAAATTATATTTAGGATCTACGAAAAAGGCTAGGTTCTTCAGGTTCATATCTTAGTTTTTCTTTGTTTCCTTGTCCAAAGTTTTCTTCCGAAATGAGATTTTGCATTTTATGTTCAATTTATGTTTTAATGTATGATGTTCAATGGATCTCTTTTACCATGTTCATATGGTATGTGCTTTAATTTTGTTCGGTAATTTGTCCTTGTCAATTTGGCTTTGGTTGATTTTTTTAATTCTTTTTTCTTTTTGTTTGGTTTTGTTCTTATATATATATATATGCTGATTAATAAGTGGGATTTAGACAAAAATAAAAACAGTAATTGGGAAAGGAAAAAAAGTAATTAGCAATTATTTATTTATTTATTTCTAAAAACCACATTATTAGAATACTTATCATCAGCGACTTTAACGAGTCATCCCCCACTACTCCCACATAAAGTTACACCATTGAAAATGAAAATTGCATGCAGCTGAGAACGTCATCCCCCACTTGAACGTCTCCTTTACTTTTGCTTTTTTGTATCTTGAGACAAACGCACATGGCCGGCCTCACAGGACTTTCTTAAAGCAGTGCCCATTGGCTTGCCCTTCCGCTTTACGCAAAACACATCTTCCCTAATTCTACACTCCCAACAACTCTCATCACTACTTCAACAGCGGGTTTCAGCGTCATCACTTGATTCACCGTCAACAAATGGCAGAGTCAGTTCTCTTCGACACTGCTGCCGGTATTATTAAGAGTTCGGCCTCTCTTGCTCTTCAAGAGATTGGACTACTCTGTGGTTTCAAAGATGAGCTTAAAAAGCTTGGGAAAACGGTTTCCACCATCCAAGCTGTGCTTTTGGATGCGGAGGAGCAACAGGCCCACAACCATGCGGTCAAAGATTGGCTTGGGAAGCTCAAGGATGTCATGTACGAAGCTGACGACTTGCTGGATGACTACTCCACTGAACTTCTACGGCGACAAGTCATGGCAGGGGATAATAAGGCAAAACAGGTAAATTCATAAACGTGCACGCACGATGATGTCATTTGTAATGCTATGTTTGTTTCGATGTAAAATGGTTTCTATCCTAAAATAATTTTAGGGAAGTCATTTTTCAGAAAAATATTTTCTGTCGAAATCATTTTTTGGTGTTTGGCGCGTACGGAAAATTACAAATATTTTTTATATTTTAATTTAATCATATGAATTTAAAAAAATTTAATTTTATTCACAAAATAAAAAATATTAATATAAAATAATATAAAAATATTTTTTTATATTTGGCATATACAAATTCCGGCAAAAATTGCCGAAATCAGGACATTTTTGCCGGATTCCGGCGATCTTTGCCGGAATCCGGCACAAAACGGCCGGATCCCGGCCAGTTGACTGGAAGCCGGCCCGTCCTGGCCAGTTCCCGGCCAGCTGACTAGAGATTTGGCCAAAGCGGCCGGATCCGGCCAGATGCCGGGGGTCCGGCCGTTCTGGCCAGATTCAGGTCGGACTCGGACAGTATCCCGGCCAGACGGCCGGATCCGTCCAGATAGCCGTTGATCCGGTGTTCTGGTCGGAATTTGGTATGGTATCCCCGGATTTCGGCTTAATTTGTAGGATTCCGGCACCGAGTGGAGTCGAAATCTGACTTTTCGAAATTCAACAATAGTCAACTGCTTAAACGTAAAGGTCGACTGCGTTGTTTAAAAGAGAGTCGACTGCATCTACCATCTATAAAAAATGATTTACGCTTTTAAAAAGCGTAAATCATTTTCCGAAATTTATTAAGCATTTTTTGTCAAACGGAAATCATTTTTCGGTTGACTATTATTTTCACCCCTACCAAACACTGGAAAAATACCGAAACCATTTTTCAGAAATCATTTTACGCCGAAACAAACGGAGCATAAGTTTTAGTTTAAAATACCTCAACGACATATTTCTAAAGAATAAATCTGCAACAACAATTTGCTCATGATTCCTAGTAGCCTTTGCTATTTTGGTGAGGCAGTTTGGTTAAAACGCGCAAAAATCATTCTCATTTGCCTTATCACTTTAACCAAAAAAAATTGGTGAGTATATTTACTCACCAATTTTGATGAATATTGTTCACTCACGAAATCATTAAAAACCTATAAAAATTGTATTTTTTCTTTTTTCTTTTTTCTCCTTTCTTTCTCACACGAATCAGTTAGCACAACACCACCTTTTGCCTTTCTTTCTCCCATTTTCTTCTCCCAAGTCTCGCACCCCATTTTTTTCTCCAAAATATTCAAAAATATGACTGTTAGAAAAAGACTAACATTCAAAAAAGATTAGATAGAAAAAGAATAAATAAATCTGAAAAAGTATTATTTAAATAGAATAATGACAGTGAATAGTTAAAATGGTGAGACTGTTAAGGATACTTTAGAAAAGTGGCTCACCAAAATAGATAAAAGTGATTTTTAGTTATTTTGATGAGTAAAATTTGGTGAGGCATGACCTTACATTTCGAAACAACTATTCAAACATTTCGAAAAAATCTAACTTTCATTTATGACAATTACAAACATGAACTTCATATTTTCCTCAATTACACACATACCCCAAAAAAAATGTTTTAACTTTTCGGAATGGACCATACTGAATAGTTATGGGTATTACAGGCACGCTTATTCTTTTCCAAATCGAACCAGCTTGTTTATGGACTTAAAATGGGTCATAGGATCAAGGCAGTTAGAGCAAAACTGAATGAAATAGCAGAGGATAAGAAGAGCTTTAGCTTTACGGAGCGCACACAGCTTGAGCATAGGAGGAGAGAAGATACACACTCTTTTGTACCTGAGGAAGAAGTCATTGGGAGAGAGGGCGAAATGAAGGTTGTTAAAGCGTTGTTATTCGATTCCAATGTGAAAGAAAATGTTTCCATCATTCCCATAGTTGGGATTGGTGGACAAGGAAAGACCACGCTTGCTCAATATGTGTACAATGACAGGGAGGTCCAAAGACATTTTGATTTGAGGCTGTGGACATGCGTCTCTGATCCTTTTGACGTAAAAACTATTGTTCAAAAGCTCATAGAATCTGCAACTAAGAAGAGACCTGAAAGTCTTGAGATAGATCCGTTGCAAAGTTTGCTTCGAGAAACAATTGGTGGGAAGCGATACTTACTTGTTTTAGACGATGTATGGAATGAGGATTCTAATAAATGGTCCGACCTGAAAATTCTGTTGGTAGGTGGCTTGAGGGGAAGCAAAGTTTTGGTTACCACAAGAAACAAAAAAGTTGCAGACATTACACGTACAACTTTGCCATATTTTTTGGAAGGTCTATTTGAAAGTAATTCTTGGGATTTATTCAAGAAAATGGCATTTAAAGACGGGGAAGAGCCAAAGAATCCAAGGCTAGTGGAAATTGGAAAGGAGATCGTACAAAAGTGTGCACAAGTTCCTCTTGCTATAAGGAGCGTAGGGAGTCTATTATATTTCAAAAACTCGGAGGATGAATGGTTGAAGTTTCAAACCAATAAGCTTCACGAAATAACTCAACAAGACAATGTTATTTTCCCAATACTAAAGTTAAGTTATGATCATCTCCCGCCACACTTGAAGCAATGTTTTGCCTTTTGTTCACTATTTCCAAAAGATTATAGAATTAAAGTGGAGGTGTTGATTCAGTTATGGACAGCGCAAGGCTTTATTCATTCGTCAGATAGAACGATATGTCTTGAAGATGTTGGTCATGAGTATTTTATGGATTTGCTTTGGAGGTCATTTTTCCAAGACATAGAAAGAAATAAATATGGAGATATAAGAAGTTGCAAAATGCATGACCTTATACATGATCTTGCACAATCTGTAGCAGGGGATGAATGCTTAATTTCAAATCCAGATGCAATAAAAGTAGTTGAAAGAACTCACCATGTGTCATTTGATTCTTTAAATTCATTATTGGATATTCCAGCTCCCTTACTCAAGGCAGATAGACTGAGAACACTTCTTCTACAACCTCCAACATTTGAATTCTTTATGGCAGACAGAGTCTCTGATTCACATATTACAAGTTTTAAATGCTTGCGTTCCTTGAATTTGAGAAGGACGAATATTAAAAAAGTGCCGAATTCCATTGGCAAGTTAAAGCATCTAAGATATCTTGATCTATCTCGGAATAGGGATATCAAACTACTCCCCGCTTCTATAACTAAATTGCAGAATTTGCAAACACTAATACTTGACTATTGTTATGGGCTTAAAGAATTACCGGAAGACACTAGAAACTTGATCAGCCTTCGGCATCTTGCGCTTCATGGGTTTTCCAGCTTGACTCATATGCCGCGTGGACTGGGAAAGTTGACCGCTCTCCGAACACTGTCTATTTTTAGTTTAGGGAAGAAGGGAAGTTTTGTTCCAAAGCAGAAGGGGGGGCTAGGCGATCTGGATGGTTTAGATGAGTTGAGAGGAAGCTTATGTATTACGGGTTTAAAGCACTTGAGATCTTCTCCATTAGAAGCCAGGGCTGCAAACTTGGAGAGGAAACAATTCCTTCGAATATTGGAATTAAGATGGCTCTATCATCTTGAACCTGATTATTTGAAGGATGATAGCGATGATAAGGCAAATGTAAATGATGAACAACTGTTGCAAAACCTTCGGCCACACCCAAATTTGAAAGAATTAATGATAAAAGGGTATGCAGGCGAGAGGTTTTCCGACTGGGCGTCCTCGCTCTCGAATTTGGTTAAAATTACCATAAGCGATTGTAAATGGTGTCAACATATCCCACCATTGGACCGATTCCCTTTTCTCAAGGATCTTGATCTTTGGAATTTGAGTGAGCTGGAGTACATAAGCAATGATGCCTGTGACGTGTCCTCTTCTTCCCTCCGACGTCTCTTGCTTAGGAGATTGCCAAAGTTGAGGGGATGGTGGAGAATGAGGGAAGCAGTAACAACAGAGCATGAGCAAAATTATAATCTTCCATTATTCCCATCATTTCCAAGTCTTTCTTCCTTAATTATCCAAGAGTGCCCTATAAGGTCCATAATGGCAGACGTAGCACCAGGGAGCCAAACAACACCCTCCTCTTCCTCTCTCTTTTCCACTCTCTCCAAATTGAAGTCTCTTAGCCTTTCTGTTTTAGAGGAACTTGAATATCTGCCAGAGGAGTGGCTGCAAAACCTAACTTCTCTTGAGGTTCTGAAGATTAGGGAGTGTCCTAAACTACAAATATCCATGTCTCCACTCTTTCAACATCTCGCCGCACTTGAATATTTGGAGATTGAGAACTGCAAAGAACTTATCAGCAATGAGGATGAAGAGGGCGCGCAATGCCTTGGCCCTACAACCCTTCGTCATCTACAAATAAAAGAAGTTACAAACTTGGTGTCTCTCCCAAAGGAGCTCAGGCATGCTACCGCTCTGCAATTGCTTAACATTGAGAACTGCCCTAGTTTGGTGTCTTTGCCAGAGTGGATAGCCGACCTCACTTCACTTCGTAGACTTCAGATCTACGAATGTGACAATTTAATATCACTGCCTGAAGGGATGCATTGCCTCACCTCTCTAGATCATTTGACAATTGCGAGCTGTCCTCGCTTGGAGGAAAGATGTAAAAAAGAAATAGGAGAGGATTGGCCAAAAATTGCTCACATCCCAAAATTTTCGAATGAGTGGGACCAAGCAATCTTCTATATTTCGGAATACCGAGATTAGACATGCTACCGCTCTGCAACGGCTTGAAATTATCGAGTGCCCTAGTTTGGTGTCTTTACCAGAGTGGATAGCCAACATCACTTTACTTCAGACACTTCAGATCCACTATTGTTGCAATTTAATTTCGTTGCTCGACGTTTGATAATTTTGCTGTGTCCTCGCTTGGAGAAAAGATGTGAAGAAGGAATAGGCGAGGATCCGCCAACAATTGCTTGCTGCCTGAACTCTTTCGGCAATTTTTGTGGATGGGATCCGTAGCCTAATGCAGTACCAATTATTCTTCAGGTTTTTAACTCTCTTGTTGTTGTTCATCTCCATTTTACTTTGTCAGGCTTTTGATAAATAATCTTTGACTTCATATGCAGAATCTACAGTAGGATGGAACAAACAAGGGTGTTTTAAGAATAGACACATTTTCAGACCTTGCCGAAAAATCAGATCTGCACAAAGCTCTCAAATTTCCAGTATTGTTTCCTATCTTTCACTTCAATGGCAGTCCTAAATGTTTCTCGCATCTTCATTTGAAATGTATATTCTACAAATGGTAGCATCACGTATTGGGTAAAAGACTTTTGATAGACCAGGGAAGTCAATCCCCATCCCAAATTTTCATAAAAACTCAATAAAAGTTCTGCATAACTCTGGGTTTTCTCATAATCAAATGCAGATTTAGACATATTCTTTTTGTTATTATTATTACTGGAGTTTAACTGCAATTCTCTCTGTTCATGGATTGATTTTACCTTTTTACTGTTTTCATTGAAAAATTTTGAGTTAGTATTGAGTTTATTATTTGGTTTTTTGATGGTCAGAGAGACATGCATAGAAAAACATCAATTCATGATATGGGTGTGAGAATCATTGGGTTATTTCTGCAATATGCTCGGATATGTCAGCCTCACTTGTAGACAAAACAATGGACACTATACAGAGCACTTCCATGATGAGGAAGTTCGGGTGAGTAAATGTTGCAATAATGACAATGAGCTGAGCTTGTGAAAAGGGGACATTCAATAACCATTTTATGCATTTCTAAACGGTATTCTGCCGACAATTTGTTGAACTCCTTTTATCAGCATTTAGAACTTGAAGGACATGATCAAGAATCCTAGCTATCCTTAAAAGCCACCTAACAAGTATTTTGCATTTGCAGGTTCTTCCACTTGCTTGAAAGCATTTTAATCCCAAAAGACAGTGATAATGCTTGTTTGTCTTCAAGTGAAATTGCTTGTTGTGCTTCAAGAGTACCGACTGGAACTGAAGATCATTTTAACCAACCACTCTGTTTAGGTGTCTCTTGTTAGTGCAGTGCTTTTGTTAGTGCTGCCTTTGCATATGTTCTTTGCAATTTATATTCATGGTTTTGTAATATCTAAATAGGCTTTTATAAAATTCAGTGTGTTGAAGATTCAGATTGTTAATTTTTTTTTAATGTGTTACAAATTTAAAATATTAGGCATTGATGCCTATGAAAGCCTGGATCATAGTGATCTCACTTTCAAGGCTGGATGGAATGATATACTTGGGATGAACCAGAAAACAAGCTTGAATCTGAAATATGAAGAGTTTTTAAGGATTCAACTCTTGATCCGAGAAGAAAAACATATCTTATTCAAAACCTTATGAACAGTTCAGTTTATGGTGTGACACTTTTATGAATCTTATTCCAACTATTTAGATTAATATGATTTTGTAAATATTAAGATATATAAATGGGTAATGATAGTCAGTGAATAGCATCTCAGCAGAAGGTACTTCAGGCAACAACTGGTGAAAGTACAAATTATGAAGATTTACTTGAATGTTCTCCGATATTTCATGGTTCGGAGAAATTGCAAACTCTGTGCAGCTTGCAGTGGCATGTTATTTACATGCAGATTCTTCCAGTACATTTAATGGATACGTAAGTTTGCCCTTTTATTGTTTGCTTGAGTGTCCGTGGACCTCCATAGATAATATTTTTTTTTTGATAAGTAATGATAGTTTTATTGAAAGCGTAAGGCGCCCCTACGTACACTAGAAGTATACAACAGGAAACACCTAACTAGAAAGCGAAAAAGAAGTGAGGAATTCAGCAAAGCTGATAGATAGAGGGTACAAATAAGCCATCGACCAAACATACAAAGTATGGAGAAACAACTCTAACACCTCCTCTAGGGAGCTTTCTAAATTCTCAAAACACCTAAGATTTCTTTCTCTCCA
The DNA here is from genome assembly GCF_958979055.1 of Alnus glutinosa. Taxonomy (NCBI): domain Eukaryota; kingdom Viridiplantae; phylum Streptophyta; class Magnoliopsida; order Fagales; family Betulaceae; genus Alnus; species Alnus glutinosa. The sequence continues at coordinate 4,433,998 of NC_084887.1, read as the reverse complement.
AATACACCAAAAAAGGCAAATAGGCACCATCTTCCAAGAAGTAGCACTCCCAGATCTCCCCGACTTCCACCAACAAGCCACTAAGTCAAGCACACTTCTAGGCATGACCCACGCGATACCAAAGCGTGAAAAAATGTTGTTCCATAGAGCTGAGGCCAGATCGCAATGCAGAAGAATATGGTCCACTGATTCCCCATCCCGCTTGCAAAGACAGCATCTATTCACAATAATTAAGTTCCTCTTCCTAAGATTGTCCAAGGTCAAAATTCTGCCTAGAGCTGCAGACCAAGTGAAGAAAGCTGCCCTCGGGGGAGCCTGAGACCGCCACACACACTTCCATGGGAACCGAGTACCTCCAGCACACATCATAGAACCAAAAAATGACTTCACCCTGAACACACCTTTCTTGGATGGGACCCATATAAGACAATCTGCCATCTCCATATTTACCTTGGTAGAGCCCAGCCACTGGAAGAAAGAGGCAAAAACATCTACTTCCCAATCATGAGCCTCTCTAAAAAAACTCACGTTCCATTGAACGGACCAGCCCAAATTCTCCAAATTATCCGCCACTGACGCATCCTTCACCCGAGCAATGCCAAAGAGATCAGGGAACACTTCTTTCAGAATCGAATCTCCACACCACAAGTCATGCCAAAATCTGATCCTACTCCCATCCCCCACCTCAAATCTAAGGAGTTTGGAGAAGTTCTCCCAACCTTTCCTTATAAACTTCCACAACCCTACTCCAAACGCCCCAGCAACCTCTCTGGAGCACCACCCACCCCACAAACTTCCATACTTGGAGTCCACCGCGACTCTCCACCAAGCATCCCTTTCCATACCATATCGCCATAACCATTTACCTAACAGTGCGCGATTAAACTGAACCAGCTTCCTAATGCCAAGCCCCCCGTACGAAATTGGAGTACAAACCTTCTCCCAACTCACCAGATGGTACTTAAAATCTTCACCTATGCCACCCCACAGAAAATCGCGCTGCAACTTCTCAATGCGAGAAGCAACACTCACCGGAATAGGGAACAGAGACATATAGTACGTAGGTAAGTTGGAAAGCGTACTCTTGATAAGGGTCACTCGCCCTTCCTTAGATAGGTATAACCTTTTCCAACTAGCCAACCGTCTTTCAACCTTCTCAATAACACCATCCCAAATACGAGTAGACTTGTAAGGAGCCCCCAATGGAAGACCCAAATACTTCACAGGCAAATAAGCAACTTCACACTCTAAAATGTCGGCTAACCTACCCACATTATCGACATTTCCCACTGGAATAATGCTGGATTTTGCCAAATTAACCTTAAGCCCCGACACAGCCTCGAATAAGAGCAAGAGAACTCGCAAAGCCCGAATCTTGGCGGAGCTAGCATCACAGAAAATCAATGTATCATCAGCGAACAAAAGATGGGAAAAAGAAGCACCACCCACTCTGAAACCATCCAACACACCCCCACTCACTGCCGCAGTAATCATGCGACTCAGCGCCTCCATAACAAATACAAACAAAAGAGGAGACAAAGGGTCCCCTTGCCTTAGGCCTCGAGAGCTGTTGAAAAAGCCGCATGGTGAGCCATTAACAAGCACCGAAAACTTAGCAGAAGAGATACACCGAGCTATCCACGAACACCATTTTCCCCCAAAGCCGCATCTCCTCAACATATACAACAAAAAATCCCAATTAACGTGATCATAAGCTTTTTCTAAATCCATTTTGCAAATGACTCCCGGCTCCCTTGATATAATACGGCTATCAAGGCATTCATTCGCAATAAGGATTGGATCAAGAATCTGCCTTCCTTGGATGAAAGCACTCTGGGATTTGGAGATAACCTTGTCCATAACCGTCTTCAATCTGTTGGCCAAGACTTTTGCAATAATCTTGTATATACCTCCTACGAGGCTAATGGGCCGGAAATCTTTGAGAGACAAGGCTCCTGGAGTCTTAGGAATAAGAGAAATAAAAGAAGCATTCAAACTCTTCTCAAAAACTTCTCTCGCATGAAACTCAGAAAAAACCTCCATAATGTCCAAGCGCACCACCTCCCAACAAGCTTGGAAGAAAGCCATAGAGAAGCCATCCGGACCCGGCGCTTTATCACCATTAAAAGCAAACACAACTTTTCTAACTTCCTCCTCCTCAAAGGCTCTCTCCAACCACCTTGCTTCTGACTCTAAGATGGCATCAAAGGAAAGATCATCCAACCGAGGCCTCCAACTATGCTTCTCCGAGAAGAGATCTTGATAGAACTGAACCACATGCTCCCCTATCTCTGCCGGATTAGAAGAAATGGAATCTCCAATCAACAAGGAATCAATAGAGTTATACCTTCTGTTTGAGTTGGCAATAGAGTGGAAGAATTTTGTGCATTTATCTCCTTCTTTCAACCACTTCACCCTGGACTTTTGCCTCCAGCTGACCTCCTCCAACAGAGAGCATCTCTCTAACTCACTGACGACCTCCAGCTTCTTTTGAATCTCCCCCTCAACCAAAGCCCTACTTCCTTCCACTATATCAATCGCCTGAAGCTCCTCAAGAAGCTTTCTCTTGTTCCTCTCCACATTACCAAAGGCCTCCACATTCCACGTCTTCAAATTCGACTTGAGAGCCTTTAATTTACATGCAAGCACAAAGCTAGGAGAGCCATGAAAAGAGAATGAGTCCCACCACTGTTTCACCAACCCCACAAAACCATCCACCTTGAGCCACATATTCTCAAACTTGAACGGCCTACTTCTTGCAGAAGAGTGAGCACATTCCAGGAGAATAGGAAAATGGTCAGAGAAAAGGCGGGGAAGCCTCTTCTGAGACGCCTCAGGAAACCTATCTTCCCAATCAGGAGAGACAAGAAAACGATCAATTCTGGACCAAACAGGAGGATCATCGGAAATCGACCACGTATAAGAACCTCCAGCAAGAGGAAAATCCATCAGACCCTGGTCAGAGATGAAATCACAAAAGTCCCTCATGGCAGACACACTACCAACTCCAGATCTTTCGCTAGGAAACCTAGTAGTATTGAAATCTCCCTCCATAGATAATATTTTTAATATCTATATTTATTGGCAGGAAAGCTACAGCTGAAATATTGTGTATGCAGTGCTTGAAAATTCAGCCTGTTGGGCCAGTTTGCTCAATTCCTTCCTGTGGTAGACTATCGATAGCAGTGTACTATTGCAGTATTTGAAAAAAAATTGATGATAAAAGGTAAATACTTTTGTTATTAATTTTTCCTCCCTAATCATTTATTGATGACATCAGTTTTTACGTTTTCAGTGTTTAATAGACTGCAAATTATCAGATCTATATTTTGAGTGCAAAATCGTCTTCTTTTTTTTTTTTCTTTTTTTTTTTTTTTTTTTCGGTTGTGCCGCTGTGTACTGTGTGTCCATTTTATGGTAGGTGGCCTGGTCAATAGGCAACTTTATCCATGTGATCAATATGATATTGGTTCTCTCTTTTCCCTGTTGTCTAGAACTGGCTAAGCCATTGATTCTTGTTACTGCCTCATTCATTGTCTGTACATTCATATATCTATCTCTAACCTACTGGCTAAGCTAATGATAGTTGCACTTTTATTTTTGTAACAATGGTTCACATTTTGTGTTCAATCAATGTATGATTGGTTAGATGTGTGTATACAAGAGTTTTATGGTCCATATTAACTGATGGAAGCAGAGTGTTATACATGGCTGTCATTCTTGTTGTCTTTTCTTTCTATAATCTAAATTTAGTGATTATTTTTACTATGGTTTTCTTAGGAAAAGTGAATTCCTGCCTTCTTCTCCTTTAATCAATTTTCTCCCTAAATCTTGTTTCTTTGGCAGAACGATGATGTAACTGCTGCAATTCAAAAGGTTGCCGCTGCTTATGATTGCAAAATTGTTGAAGGTGTTCTTTGCCATCAACTGAAGCAGTTTGTGATAGATGGTAGCAAGGTTGTATAGAGTGTATCTGGTCCCGAAACAAGAGTTGAAGTTGCGGAATTTGAGGAGAATGAAGTTTATGCTGTTGATATTGTAACAAGCACAGGTGAGGGCAAGGTAATTATGGAGTCAATATTAACTTAATATGCCATTTCTGCGCACTGTTCTATTGAGTCCTCAAATTCGTTTTTATGGGATTTTCAGCCTAAGCTGTTGGATGAGAAACAGACGACTATTTATAAGAGAGCCGTTGACAGGAACTATAACTTGAAGATGAAAGCATCTAGGTTTATTTTCAGTGAAATAAATCAGAAATTTTCTATCATACCATTCACAGCTAGGTGTGTTGTGCCTTCACGGCATTTTTTTTAAGACATTGTCTTTTGCCATCTACTCTTCAACCTTTAATAGTTCATGTGGAGTTTCTCTACAACAGGACTCTTGGAGGCGAAGAGGGGTCGGCTGGGTTTTGTGGAATGTGTTCTTCATAAGAAGCCCGGTAGGAAACTTCTATCTTGGTTAATAGCAGGACCCTGGTCAGATTCACTCACAGTTGATGTTAGTTTTGCTAATTTTTCAAAAATGGGTTGTTGGTTTTGCAGGTGATTATGTTGCTCAAATAAAATTCACAATTTTGCTAATGCCAAATGGTTCAGATATAGTCACATCTCATCCACTGCAGGAGCTGCTGCGCAAAAAGACGATAAATCATCCTGAAATCAAGGCCTGGTTTATGTAATGGAATTGGTAGTGGAATGAAGAAGACAAAGAATAAAGGTGCTGGAAAGAAGGAGAAAGGTAAGTTGGAACATGATAATTGGTAAACTAGAACTATACATTATCCTGAGTTATGTAATGAAATTGTTATTTTTTGGGATCATTGGTGTATTGCAAGGTAAAAGAAGTGACAAAGCTGAGTCGTCAACAGAATCTGAGCCTATGGATGCAACAACAAACGGTGCAGTGCTGCTTCTCATCCCAAGATTGAGTCTTTTTTTTTTTTTTTTTTTTTCTCTTGCTTTTTTCAACCCCCTAGTGAATTTTGGCACTTTTTCAACCTTGGTACTCCTATCCTATGATAGCAGTAGTGTAATTAAAATTGATTCCAGTTCCAACCGTAAATCATCAAACTTGTTAGGGCATTGGCTTTCACTTGCTCTTATTGGATGTGTACCTTTAGCGGTAGCACCATCTATACATGGCCTTGTAAAGTAAAATTCCATTAAAAATGGTGAATTTTCAGTGTTATATATATAACCAAAACTAGTAAACATCCTCCTTTTTCTGTTTTTTCCCCAACATTACGGGGTTGTTGGATTTTTGTTCCTTGTATGAATTTTCAACTGTCCTTTCTATCAATAAGTGAAGTTGAAAATATATTGCCTTGAGGAGGATTTTGAAGTTAAAACATTAGATTATTATATGGTATAATTTTGATACTAATATGCCCATATTTCTTTGGCGTTGTTCTTTGAAACAAAACATGACGATTTGTTCAGGGCACCTATTCATACTATAGTCAATGGTGTTTTGTTATCAAGCCTAAAGCTTTGATCTTGCTTAGCATTTGTGACTGAAACGTGAATATGCTGCTCTTCTGGATGTGTCATTTAATTTTGTGACTCAAACGTGACTGGACTTGGGTTTCATTTCAGGACTTGAAAATAAATATTGCTTTAACATTAATAGTTCAATTCTACCACCAATGGATTCTTTTAAGGACACTAAATGCAACATGTGTCCATTGGGTTCTTGCCCCATTTTGTTATTTTCAGGTTGATTTACGGGGGGATCTTGTTACTTGTTTCTCTTCCTTTGAGCCAAAGAGTACTGCTTTCTTTTTTGCAGCAATTAGCCTTCGATATCAGTAATAATGACCCATCCTAAAAACTTGTTTGGATAACAGACGTGACTAATGTCATAATCCCAACAGACCCAATAATTGCAATGCATATGTGTGGCCCATCTTTGATCAAGTCTATAGACTACTCTATAACATACTCAATCATCAACGTAACTTGCCTACAGTTACTGGTGTTGAACTCTCAAGTATTTGTCTTCCGATGCATGTGTTTCATTCTATGCTCATGACCTATAAAGGACTCTACCTACTCTATTTATAAATAGTGCAAATCACATTGAGCCACACAGTTGATGTATTGTGGAGCTTGTACAAATCTCACAGGTGAGTCTTAACTGTGTAGAGTCGAAATTATAATTAGGATCTGTGAAAAAGGCTAGGTTCTTCATGTTCATATCTTAGTTTCGCTTTGTTTCCTTGTCCAAATTTTTCTACCAATTAGATTTTGCATTTTATATTTCATTTATATTTTAATGTATGATGTTCGATGTATCTCTTTTACTATGTTAATATGGCATGTACTTTTGTTCAGTAATTTGTCCATGTCAATTTGGCTATGGTTTATTTTTCTTTTTTCTAGCTTTTTGTTTTGTTTTGTTCTTCTATGCTGATTAATAAGTGGGATTTAGATAATTGATTCCAAAAAATAAAGACAGTAATTGGGAAAGGATAAAAAGCAATAAGCAATTATTATTATTATTATTTTTTCTTTTCTAAACAAAACATTATTAGAATACTTATCACCAGCTACTACCGTGTATAGTCTTTGCTGATGATCATCAATGACGTGACATCATCGCTGAAAGGATTAATATCAGCGACGACGACATTATGTCGACACCTACCCTGTTGGCCATGTTAATGGTTAGCTGCATTTTTCATTTTGCAAGGGTTCTATAAATATTTTATGGCATTGTTTTGCATTAGCTAATTTTGTTTAATATTTATTCTATTTGTGGTTAAATAATTGACTATTCTTAGTTGAGCTTCATAGGACAATGTTAGTTGATTGACTCGTGGGTGTTCCTGCTTCTGAATTTTTGAGCCAACTCGAGCCCATATATATTCAGCCTTTTTGAAAAGAAAAAAAAATGTATTTTTGTTTACAAAAACCCTCTCCTTTCACTTTTGAGACCATGCATTCAGTAGGAGTGAAAAGTAGGTGTGAAAATGCGGATACAGATGCGGTTATTAACAATATTTGCATCTGCATAATACGGTTATTACTTTGAAGATTGTGAGACTGATTTGATGCTTTTGAAGAGAATGATGCTACAAACGTTGTTTATGTGGAGAAAGAAATTTCAGTTTATGCATGAGTGTTCTTATTTTGAATTTATAGATAGGTGCTCTTTTTTTTTTTTCTTTGAATTAGGGGTTTCATGTATACATTCTGTGTACTATGGGTTGCGCCTTTTGAATATGCTTTACTTATAAAAAAAAAAAAAAAAAAAAAAAAAAAAAAAAAAAAAAAGCATTCGCATCTAGGCGGTTATTAAGGTTATTATCCGCTATTCGCATATGCGGTAATAGCCATTTTGAATTACTATCCAAATCTATATGAAAGCTTAAATAAATTAAAATTTCACTTGTTACACAATTCATGATTATTAGCCATAAAAGGTCATTGTTTCATAGAGTAATCAAGATTTGGATTATTCAAAGAAAAGAAAAAATAAATAAATATAATGAGATATGACTTTGAGATGATAGTAAAAAAAACCTAACATAATTTAAAGATCTTAAACTTACCGAATCCAAAACAATATTGTTTTAATATATATATACATACACGAGCGAATGTGAATACAGTTATTAATCGCATTTGCTTATCTTAAAATCGCATCTACATCCGGATATGCGGATAATGAATATGTGCAAATAACAAATTCAAGCAAATATTATCCACTCATATTTTCACCTCTACCTTAAGGGCTTTAAAATTATTTTTTGTAAACTTATTGTGATTTGTGAATTGGCCAACTATAAGTACCACATGGTTTTTCTAAAACAAAAAAAATTAAAAGATATCATAATTACTGAATTGCTGATGAAACTTCCAGTCTGTCATCCCCCAATTTAATATGTCCTTTACTTTTACTTTTGCTTTTTTGTTTTCTTCGCTTTCCTTTTCTTGAGACAAACGCACATGGCCAGATGGCCTCATTCGACTTTCTTAAAGCAGTGCCGTCCCATTGGCTTGCTCTTCCGCTTTACACCAAACACATCTTCCTTAATTCTACAATTTCTATACAAATCACTTTCTTATTTTTTAATGAAGTAAATTTAAGAAATAACACAACCTCTCCCTCCCTTTTCCTCCTCATGAGAGAGCCTCTGCCTCATACATTAAAAGTAACGACCAAAAAGACAAAATATATATATAAACTGATGAAATACAAATGAAATATAGTTTTTACTAAAAAATAAATAATCATAGAACTTAAAAATGATAAATATTAAAAAGTAAGGGGAGGGGGTTGGTAGTCCCTACAAGAATTTCTTGAATTCTTATATATATAGTCCACAATATATTTACAGCTAGATTTGGTTAGTTGATGGAGAAAGTTCAAACTGTCGGCCTTGTTAGAGTACTCACAATGGCTTTCGTACATTTTTTTTTTTATGCAAAATGGCTAATCAAAACGCACTTTTGCTAACTTAGCTAACCACTTTTTAAGACCTTACTCCAGTAGCTTATCTAAACACCTCTAATTTATTAAAATAATAAATTTTAGAATATTTTATTCATTTTAATTAAAACTCATCTTTACCAAAAAAGCATGCATTAAATAAAACTCTCATCTCTAGCAACTAATCACCGTCCTATTCTCCGTCACCACCAACCTAGTATCTCCGAAAAACCATCACAAGAAATCAAATAATGATAATGAATCACAGTATTTAAGAACCAGGGGTCATTTTTAGGATTGAAGAAGTTATGAGCCAAATATCACTCTAAACTAAAAAACTCTGAAGAAAAAAAATGTTTATTTTGCTTATTGAAATAAACCAACAGTACATTGATTTTATATACAAGAGATAAATCCCTCCATTTTCCTTTATAGTATATTGTACTTTTTTTGTTGTCCTTTTTTTCAAACTTTTTTTTTTTTCATACGGACATTTTTCTAACAGTCATATTTAATTTGCAATGATAGTTTCGTTAAAACAGTCATTTTTCTAACACAATAATTTTTTAACGGTCATTTTTCTAACTATCATTAAAGTTCACTACTATTCTTGTGACGTCCCACATCGCCTGGGAATGAGGATATGCTTATATGTATAAATACACCATTTATGACACAACGCGTTTTAAAGCCGTGATGGTCATGAACCTATCAGAACTCCGCAGTTAAGCGTGCTTCTGCGAGAGTAATCCCAAGATGGGTGACCTCTTGGGAAGTCTGGTTTGGAGAGCCAAAAGCGGACAGTATTGTGTTATTGGGGGTGGGTCGTTACAATTCTGGACCATGCTATAGAAAGAATTGCAATTTTAAATTGTTTATACTATAGTGACCAAGTTCGATTAAAACTAATATCATCAATGAAATTGAAAAAGGCTGTAAATGCCAATACGAGGTTTTTTTTTTTTAATTTTTAATTTTTTTATTTTTAGTAGGGAATGGGATGGAAGACTTTTTTATGATTTTGCTTAGCTATTCTAGCTTAAAAGTGAGAGATAGATAATCTATTAGAAATGCTCTTAGTGCTATAGTCATAGAGACAACAGATAAACTTGGATTACTTGTAGAAATCATCAAAATTATTGCTGATATCACTACAAAAATACTATCAATTTGACGCGTGTCTACAGTACCCGTTACTGTAGACACGCGTCCAATTTGACACGTGTCATTAAAGACACGTGTCAAATTGTAGAGCCGTCCAAAATGGACACGTGTATTGAATACACGTGTCCATTTGGACACGAGTAACTAATACACGTGTCCATTTGGACACGTGTATTTCATATGCGTGTCCAACTGGACACGTGTATTATTACACGTGTCCATTTGGACACGAGTAACTAATACACGTGTCCATTTGGACACGTGTATTTCAGATGCGTGTCCAACTGGACACGTGTATTATTACACGTGTCCATTTGGACACGAGTAACTAATACACGTGTCCATTTGGACACGTGTATTACATATGCGTGTCCAAATGGACACGTGTATTATTACACGTGTCAGCTTTGGACGCGTGCTTCAATACACGTGTCCAATTGGACACGTGTATTTCATATGCGTGTCCAATTGGACACGTGTATTAATACACGTGTCAAAAATTTATTAATTTGCCAAATATATATTAAAAGAAAAAATTCTGTGTTGTATTAATTATTTAAAAAAAAAAATTAAAAAAAAACTCTTACATTATTAATCATACAAATCTAATCCAAAAATACGGTGTAGATTACCCTAACCTAATTTACATATTGTACTATATGCTATATGTAAAACCCTAAACCCTGAGAAAGTAAAACCCTAAAGCCTAAACCCTAATCCTAGATCCTTAAAAAAAATAAAAAAATAAATAATAAAAAAAAAAAAACCTACACTTTCTAAAAAAAGAAACCCTAACACTAAAAACAAAAATCCTAACCTTAAACCCTAAACCATAAACCCGGCCTTAAACAAAAATATCCTACACTTTTTTTTAATTAAATAAAATTTCTACAATGGGGGACGTGTATTTTAGGGTTAGGGTTTTTTGCTATACAAAATACATACACTTATAATTAGGGTTTATATGATGAGTTATATATATATATATATATATATATATATATATGGTGTACTTATAAGTACGTAAACCCTAACCCTAAATTGACATATTGTACTATATGCATAATTAAACCAACTTTGTGAAGCATATATGTAGACCCAAAAAAAAAAAAAAAAAAAAAACTTTGCAACATGAGTTCATGCAGTGCATGTACATGCAGTACATGCACTGCATGAACTTAGGTTGCATGGGTTTATATAAAATAGATATAATATATATTAGGTTGCATGGATTTATATAAAATAGATATAATAAATATATATATATATATATATATATATATATATATATATATAAATATTATATTAAATATATATACCATTTGGAGACGTGTATTTATATACACGTCTCCAATTGGGCACATGTACTAAGTACACGTGCCCAACTGTTTGGCCAGATGCTGCGCGGGAATTCTCCCGCGCGCCACCTGGCCAAACATTATATATTATATAATGTTTATATAATTTAATAAATTAAATATAATATATATTATATTAAATTAAATGTATATTATAATTTAAATGGGTAGCTTCCAGAGGAAGCTACCCATTTCGATCGTCTCTCTCTCTCTCTCATTTCTTCTGTCTCTCTCTCTGTCTCTCCGGCGAGCTCTTCCGGCCGGTGTACGTGGTCACCTCTCCCTCTCACCGACTGTCTCTCTCTCTAGCTCACCGACCTTCCCTCTAGCTCTCTCGCTCTCCCTCTCTCACAGCCGGCTCTCTCTCTCTCTCTCTCTCTCTCTCTCTCTCTCTCATTTCTTCTGTCTCTCTCTCTGTCTCTCCGGCGAGCTCTTCCGGCCGGTGTGGTCACCTCTCCCTCTCACCGACTGTCTCTCTCTCTAGCTCACCGACCTTCCCTCTAGCTCTCTCGCTCTCCCTCTCTCACAGCCGGCTCTCTCTCTCTCTCTCTCTCTCTCTCTCTCTCTCTCTCTCTTTCTCTCTCTTTCTCTCTCTACTGGGACGTCCCTCCGGCAGCGCGAGCAGGCCGTCGGTTCCCTTTACTCCGGTCCGGTCAGTGGCTCTCTCTCTCTCTCTCTCTCGGTTCAGTCGCCGGTTAACCATTTAGTGTTATATATATGTTCTTAATATTATTTGCACATAAATTTAGTGTTATATATATATATACATTTGCTAACTTTTTTTTTTTTTTCTCCATAATGTATATCTGAATATGCAGGTATATATATATAGAAGGAGTCCTAAATTCATAGGAGATACCTACCATCGACAGTGAGTAAATTTCCCCTTAAATTTGTATTTCATTTTTTTTTTCAACATGTAAATGAAATACTAACTATATATATATTGTAATAATTTTTATTGTAATAATTTGGACATTTGTTCTTGATTGATAATTGGTTATGTTTTTTGGACTGTGTTATAATTTTTTTTTTCAATTTTGCAGAATTAGTGTAAGCTTAAATTTCTGTTTTTTTTTTTTTTTTTTTCAATTTTGCTGAATTAGTGTAAGCTTAAATTGCTATAGTTTGTGTTTTTGTTTTCACTATTACTGCATGTATTTTGAAAGCCATGTTCTTTTTTGCCATGTTGTGTTTTTTTTTTGTTTTTAATTTTTTCTGTCCTAAGTTTTTATTTGAGAGGTTATATATATAGATATTTTTGAATGTGTTATTATGGACCACAATGTTTTTTTGTTAGTCAAACAAAATCAATCAATATCCGATATTAGTTTAGCGTTATAAACCAACGATGACACTTTTGAAAATAATAAATGGGACAAACAAATAAAATGGGTACGAATAAAATAAGATAAAAATTAAAATTGACCGTTACAGTTTACCCAAAAAAAAAAATTATATATGTTCTAAAAATAAAAACCCTAACCCTAACCCTAAACACTTTACACACAATTCAAAAAAAAATAACAATTATACACTTCCTAAAAACCCTAACCCTAAACCTTAAACCCTAAACCCTAAACAAACCCTAAACCCTAAAGCCTAAAAAAAAATATCCTACACTTTCTAAAAAAAGAAACCCTAACACTAAAAACAAAAGTCATATCCTTAAACCCTAAACCCTAAACCCTAAAAAAGAAAAATATCCTACACTTTCTAAAAAAAGAAACTCTAACACTAAAAACAAAAATCCTAACCTTAAACCCTATACCCTAAACCCTTAAAAAGAAAATTTCCTACACTTTCTAAAAAAAAAATTCCTAACACTACAAACAAAAATCCTAACCTTAAACCCTAAACCCTAAGAAACTAAAACCCTAAACCCTAATCCTAGATCCTAAAAAAAAGAAAAAAAAATTCCTACATTTTCTATAACCAAACCCTAACCTTAAACCATAACGAACCCTAAATCCTAAACCCTAACAAAAAAAAATATCATACACTTTCTAAAAAAAGAAACCCTAACACTAAAACCCTAAACCCTAAACCCTAAAGCATAAACCCGTATTAAAAAAAAAATCAAATAAAACCATAAACCTATACCCTAAACCCTTAAGAAAAAGAAAAAAAAACCAAAATCATACATTTTTTTTTTTAAAAAAAAAAAAAGCCTTAAGAAAAGAAAAAAAAAAAACAAAATCCTAACCCTTAACCCTAATCCCTTACAAACCCTAACCCTAAACCCTTAAGAAAAGAAAAGAAAAAAAACAAAATCCTACACTTTTTTTTTATAAAAAAAAAAAGCCTAACCATAAACCCGAACAAACCCTAACCCTAAACCCTAACAAACCCTAACCCTAAACCCTAAAAAAAAAAAATCCTAAACCCTCCTAAACCCTAACAAACCCTAACCCTAAACCCTAATCCCTTACAAACCCTAACCCTAAACCCTTAAGAAAAGAAAAGAAAAAAACAAAATCCTACACTTTTTTTTTATAAAAAAAAAAAGCCTAACCATAAACCCGAACAAACCCTAACCCTAAACCCTAACAAACCCTAACCCTAAACCCTAAAAAAAAAAAAAAAACCTAAACCCTCCTAAACCCTAACCCTTAACCCTAATCCCTTACAAACCCTAACCCTAAACCCTTAAGAAAAGAAAAGAAAAAAACAAAATTCTGGTTAGGCTTTTTTTTTATAAAAAACAAAAACCTAACCATAAACCCGAACAAACCCTAACCCTAAACCCTAACAAACCCTAACCCTAAACCCTAAAAAAAAAAAAAAAAACCTAAACCCTCCTAAACCCTAACAAACCCTAACCCTTAACCCTAATCCCTTACAAACCCTAACCCTAAACCCTTAAGAAAAGAAAAGAAAAAAACAAAATTATGGTTAGGCTTTTTTTTTTATAAAAAACAAAAACCTAACCATAAACCCGAACAAACCCTAACCCTAAACCCTAACAAACCCTAACTCTAAACCCTACAAAAAAAAAAAAAAACCTAAACCCTCCTAAACCCTAACAAACCCTAACCCTAAACCCTAATCCCTTACAAACCTTAACCCTAAACCCTAACAAACCCTAACCCCTAACCCTAAACCCTTAAGAAAAGAAAAGAAAAAAAACAAAATCCTACACTTTTTTTTTATAAAAAAAAAAGCCTAACCATAAACCCGAACAAACCCTAACCCTAAACCCTAACAAACCCTAACCCTAAACCCTAAAAAAAAAAAATCCTAAACCCTCCTAAACCCTAACAAACCCTAACCCTAAACCCTAATCCCTTACAAACCCTAACCCTAAACCCTTAAGAAAAGAAAAGAAAAAAACAAAATCCTACACTTTTTTTTTATAAAAAAAAAAAGCCTAACCATAAACCCGAACAAACCCTAACCCTAAACCCTAACAAACCCTAACCCTAAACCCTAAAAAAAAAAAAAAAACCTAAACCCTCCTAAACCCTAACCCTTAACCCTAATCCCTTACAAACCCTAACCCTAAACCCTTAAGAAAAGAAAAGAAAAAAACAAAATTCTGGTTAGGCTTTTTTTTTATAAAAAACAAAAACCTAACCATAAACCCGAACAAACCCTAACCCTAAACCCTAACAAACCCTAACCCTAAACCCTAAAAAAAAAAAAAAAACCTAAACCCTCCTAAACCCTAACAAACCCTAACCCTTAACCCTAATCCCTTACAAACCCTAACCCTAAACCCTTAAGAAAAGAAAAGAAAAAAACAAAATTATGGTTAGGCTTTTTTTTTATAAAAAACAAAAACCTAACCATAAACCCGAACAAACCCTAACCCTAAACCCTAACAAACCCTAACTCTAAACCCTACAAAAAAAAAAAAAACCTAAACCCTCCTAAACCCTAACAAACCCTAACCCTAAACCCTAATCCCTTACAAACCTTAACCCTAAACCCTAACAAACCCTAACCCTTAACCCTAATCCCTTACAAACCCTAACCCTAAACCCTTAAGAAAAGAAAAGAAAAAAACAAAATTCTGGTTAGGCTTTTTTTTTTTTTATAAAAAACAAAAACCTAACCATAAACCCGAACAAACCCTAACCCTAAACCCTAACAAACCCTAACCCTAAACCCTACAAAAAAAAAAAAAACCTAAACCCTCCTAAACCCTAACAAACCCTAACCCTAAACCCTAATCCCTTACAAACCCTAACCCTAAACCCTAACAAACCCTAACCCTTAACCCTAATCCCTTACAAACCCTAACCCTAAACCCTTAAGAAAAGAAAAGAAAAAAACAAAATTCTGGTTAGGCTTTTTTTTTTTTATAAAAAACAAAAACCTAACCATAAACCCGAACAAACCCTAACCCTAAACCCTAACAAACCCTAACCCTAAACCCTACAAAAAAAAAAAAAAAAACCTAAACCCTCCTAAACCCTAACAAACCCTAACCCTAAACCCTTAAGAAAAGAAAAGAGAAA
The DNA here is from genome assembly GCF_958979055.1 of Alnus glutinosa. Taxonomy (NCBI): domain Eukaryota; kingdom Viridiplantae; phylum Streptophyta; class Magnoliopsida; order Fagales; family Betulaceae; genus Alnus; species Alnus glutinosa. Next base: position 4,418,574 of record NC_084887.1, on the reverse strand, counting down.
AACAAAATCGTACACTTTTTTTTTTTTAAAAAAAAAAAAGCCTAACCATAAACCCTAACAAACCCTAACCCTAAACCCTAAACCCTTACAAACCCTAACCCTAAACCCTTGCAAACCCTAACCCTAAACCCTTTAGAAAAGGAAAAAAACAAAACCCTACACTTTTTTTAATAATAAAAAAAAAAAAAAACCCTAACCCTAAACCCTAATAAACCATAAACCCTAAACTATAACAAAAAAACTAAAACCCTAAACTCTAACCATAAACCCTTTAAAAGGGAAATAAATTCGTACACCCCATGTTGCGTGACATGCTCAACTTTTTTACACGTTTATTTGTTTGACGTATGATTTGTCTTGTCCTCTTAACCCTATACAGAGGAATATGGACAAGTCTTGGATGTCAGCACCTAGGGGTACGACAACGTATAACGACGGGTGTAGGGCGTTTGTGACATTTGCTGTTCGTAACTGTACGGCCGGCGATGGAAAAATTTACTGCCCATGCAAGTATTGTCGAAATAACCAGCGTCACACTCCTGAGTACGTTCTTGCCCACCTGACTGGAGGTCGGGGGATGAATCCGGGATACCATTTGTGGTATATGCACGGTGAGACTACGACTGGGTCCGCTATTCCTGGTCAGTGTTCGAGTTATCACAGTGGCACAGAGGCCGCTGACCGTAGCACTGAACATGGTGATCATGTCACAGAACAGGAGGGTGTCGCCGTGGAACAGGATGATAACATGCACGCCATGTTGCGTGACGCCTTCGGCGTGCACGATGTTCCTGAAGCCGCCAGTACTCTTCCGCAACAAGTTGATGAAGATACCTCGTGCGGGGATGCATTGAAGTACCAAGAGCTGTTAAAGACTGCCGAGAAGCCCCTTCACCCTGGTACAAAGCACAGTAAATTGAGTGCTACTGTACACATGTACAACTTGAAGTGCGTTGGAGGTATTAGTAACAAGATTTTTTCAGACATTCTGGAATTCATCAATCAGTTGTTGCCTCCTTGCGATGAGGCATTGCCAGATAACACGTATGAGGCGAAGAAGTTCCTAAGTGGCATGGGTCTGGGGTATGAGAAGATTCCGGCGTGCCGTAATGACTGTATGTTATTCTGGAAAGACAATAAAGAATTAGATTCATGTACCGTATGTGGAGAGTCTAAGTGGAGGGCTGATACACATGTAGATGATGATGGTGAGATCATATCAGCGAGAAAAAAACGCCCGGTGAAGATCTTGAGGTGGTTTCCACTCATCCCACGGTTGCAGAGGTTATTCATGTCTGAGCATACTGCGCCCCATATGAGATGGCATGCAGAAGGCCGCACTAGGGATGGCGTATTGAGGCACCCGGCCGACGGTGAGGCATGGAGATCGTTCGACATTTTACATCCAAATTTTATGGCAGAGAGTAGAAACGTCCGGCTTGGTTTGACAGCAGATGGATTTAATCCATTTGGGAACATGAGCACATCCCACAACACATGGCCCGTAATGCTTGTGCCGTACAATTTGCCACCTTGGATGTGCATGAAACAGTCGTCCTTCATCCTTTCCTTGGTTATCCCTGGACCGAGCTCACCAGGTATGGATATTGATGTTTACCTTCAGCCATTGATTGATGAGTTACTGGAACTGTGGAATGTAGGGGTACGAACATTCGATGCTTCAAAGAAGGGAAATTTTATTATGCGATCTCAGTTGATGTGGACGATAAACGACTTGCCAGCGTATGCAGATTTATCAGGTTGGCCTAACAGGGGTGCGAAGGCATGTCCTTGCTGTATGCAATCGACGCGTTCTATACGCTTAAAGAACGGGTGCAAATTTTGCTATATGGGGCACAGGAGATATCTGCCGCCTGAACATCTGTGGCGGCTTAACAGGAGGACATTTGACGGAACCGAAGAATTTGACAGCGCACCGATTGTGCCATGCGGATACGAGGTTCTCCAACAGTTGGACGGAGTTGCGTTTGGGGATGAGACCGCGGGTAAGAAGAAGAAACGGAAGAAGCGGAAGAAGGGTGCAGGGAGTTCCGATGTTATATGGAAGAAGAAAAGTATATTTTTCAGATTGCCGTATTGGAAAGACAATTTGCTTCGGCACAATCTTGATGTTATGCACATAGAGAAAAATGTCATGGACAATATACTTGGCACTCTTTTGGATATAAAAGGGAAAACAAAGGACAACTTGGCAGCTCGGCTGGACTTGCAGGAAATGGGATTGAGACCTAAGTTGCATCCGTTCACGGCCGCCAACGGTAAAACGTATATTCCCGCTGCCTGTCACACAATGTCTAGAGAGGACAGAGAAAATTTTCTGAAGGTTCTTCGAAATGTTAGGGTCCCGGACGGATACGCTTCGAACATTTCACGATGTGTTCGGCTCAAGGACCGTACAATTTCCGGCTTGAAGAGCCATGATAGCCATATACTGATGCAACAGCTTCTCCCAATTGCACTGCGTAAGTCATTGCCTGATAAAGTGGTTAGACCTCTTGTGGAGATTTCTGCATTTTTTAGAGGCATATGCTCAACAAAGCTATCACAAGAAGATATGGACCGACTGCAGGGTGACGTCTGTATCACTTTGTGCAAGCTAGAACAGATATTCCCTCCAGGGGTTTTTACCAGCATGGTCCACTTGGTCGTGCATCTTGTGCGGGAGTGTAGACTAGGCGGACCCGTGCAGTATAGATGGATGTACCCGGCAGAGAGGTAAAATTCGACGTAATATATAATTAAATATTTTTATTTAATTGTAATCCTAATTGACGACAATTAAATTATCGTGTATGTGTTTAAACCAGGAGTCTGGGGAATTTCAAAAATAATGTGCGCAATAAAGCAGCTCCTGAGGGATGCATTGCGGAGGGGTACATAGCGACCGAGCTGATAACGTTCTGTTCAAGGTATCTGAATAACGCACCAACATTCCACAACAGACCTCAGAGAAATCCTGATGGATCCAAGGGAGCGGGCACGCGTGTTACCATGAACCGGTTGATAATGCACCAGATTCATCGTTATATTGTGTTCAACTCTGAAGAGTTTCACAATTTGCGGACGTAAGTAGTCCTAACCTTATATTTAGCAGAATTCGAATAAAATATATATAATAACAATTATTACATAATTGTATACGCTGAATGTAGGATGCACAAAGACGCGCTTAGGCGATCATGCACTAGGGGTCGCATTACGGAGGCTCTTATTGAAGCACAACATCATGAGCAGTTCTGCGAATGGTACCGTGCATATGTAAGGAAATAGTCGTAAATTTGAAATTGGATAAATTTATGCGGGTTCAATATAAGTACCCAATGTGATGTTTACTATTTGTAATTAAAACATAGGTCGATGGCCTGGACGATCAACGTATGGAGGAATTGGGCCACAAGTTGGTTATGCGTTGTAGAGGGCTAAAGGAGACAGCGGTGAAGTACAACAGGTACGTGGTAAATGGAAAATTATTTCGCACGCTTGCTCATGATGTGGGAAGGAGGACTCAGAACAGCGGCGTATGTGTTCCTACTGTTGAAGGCGAAACGTACTACGGGCAGTTAACCGATATATTTGAGGTCGAGTACTATGACAGGACTACGTACGTCTTATTTAAGTGCAATTGGGCAGACCCCACGATAGACAGAGGATTCACGATAGACGAGTATGGCCTAGTGTTTGTCAACTTCAATCACCTCGTCCACAGGGGAGAACTGATTCAGGACGAGCCGTACGTGCTTACATCTCAGGTGGATCAAGTATTCTACGTAGAAGATGAAAGGAACCCAAATTGGGTTTGTGCGGTTAGGACCAAACCGCGCAACGTGTACGACGTTGGCCAGGGGGATGGGAGTAATGAGGATGGTACAACCTACCATGAGTGCGTACCGCTCGTACTAGCCACTGATGACCTACCCTATACGAATGATGAATTTGAGTACGACAGGCCCGACATTGATCCGATTGAAGCTCCCGTGATACAATGATTGATGTATTTCTTGTGAGTATAATTAGCTTGAACTCAACACACTTGACTGATATATAAATTGTTTGTACAATTCGCTTGAACTGAATAAGGGTTTCTATTATTTGTATAAATTTCGTTGTATAATTTGCATATTCATTAAAAATATATTACAAAAAATATTATAATTAATTTGTCTACATTTGTTCGCAGGTATTGATGGACCAGGGACGCCATCCTTATGCATATCGGGCACCTCGCCCACCCGTGCCCCCCATGACCACGCCCACTGATTCGACGCCAGTATATACTGCGGCATGGCCACACCACCCAGACGGGCCTTATAGACCATTGTTGCCGGGTATGGTGGCCGTGCCCACGTCAGATCACGGGCAGACCAGCACAGCTGGAGTTGGCAGCTCTCCATTGTCGGAGCCGCCGACATTATCTCAGTTAGGGTTCACCCAACCGGGTAACGCCTATCGATGGTGGATGCGAGAGGGGATGGGTCAACAGGGTCATGCGCCGTACTATCCGTTTACGTATAGTGTACCGTCGACGTGTAACCCTGATAGTGAGACGCAGGATGGTAGATTTCCACTGTCACAGACCGGGGAGATGCAGATGCCGGCTGTGGGGTTCGGACAGATACCGGCACAGGCGGCGATGCAGGGCCAGATTTTGGGGCCGAGACAGATGCCAGCATCGGGGGCGAGTCAGGGCCCGGGGCATGTAGATAGGCAGATGCCGCTTTCCGGTGAGAGTCAGATGCCGCTTTCTGGTGAGAGTCAGATGCCAGATGTGGGGGGGAGCCAGACTATCCACGAGGAGGACGTTGCGATGTTGGGTACCGATCAGTTGGCCCCCGGTAGCCCCCAGGGTATGGATTCAGATGATGATCAGCATCATCCACCAGCCGGAGAGGTTGGCGAGGAGGTTGCAGGCGACCCAACGACGTAGCACATAGGGACTGGGCAGATTCGGTTGATGGGTAAGTACATATGTAGACATCCTTAAAACTCATATTATGTTACCAAAATATTTTTTTTGGTTTGGAAAAAAATAACTATTTGATTACATTTTGTTTATATATGTGTGTGTGTGTTATTTAGTGTTAACCAATTAAATTAATGTTGAATATATTTTTTCATTAGGGTACAACCCAGACGGGACCATTTATTATGAGGTGATTGACGACCCAGCGAGAAACTGGGTGCTCCCGAGGGGGAAGAAGATTGTATTGCAGTACAATGCTGCTATACAACCTGTAGGACGAGCCTGCAATCGTTTTCGGCGGGAAGTGGGCAAGATGATCAGGAGTGGGTCCTACATACACATGCGGGACGAATGGGCGAGGGTAAATAGGCAGATTAAGCAGGCAATGTGGAACGCGCTGATGGTATGTTTATGAATATAATTTAATTATTTATTTGAATTAAACTTGAGCTTAATGTTTAGGTTGAAGTTTTTAAACCTATAATGCTTTGATTGAAATGTGCAGGAGGAGTTCTATCTACCTGTATCAGTAGACATGCGCAGGGCACAACAGGAGGCGTGGAATGATATTGGACGTAAGCACCGCTCGTGGAAGTCGAGGTTCAAAACCCAACTACAAATTGGAGACGGTGACACGCCCGAGAGTATCCGTGCGAGAATGCCGGAGAAATTTTTTGAGGAGTATGATGCAGAAGATGTAGAATTCCTGCTGAGAGATTGGTGCAGAGAGAATAAAATCGTATGTGGGCCAAAAAATCGTCAACTATTTTTTAATAACAGTTCATTTAATTTTATTTTTAATTTAGGTGTGTCAATTGTTACATGTTTATTTTCATGTTCAATGCGTAGGCAACCTCTGAACGGATGAAGAGGTTGCGGGAGCGGAATGACCTACCCCATTGTGCGGGATCTAAAAGTTATGCCAGATTTAATCACGAGGAGGTAATTAAATATATATGTTTATCTTTTTAATATTTGTTGGTAATTGTTTTTCTTTTTCTTTTTCTTTAAAGTATTTTTATCGCTATCTGTTTGTTATATATGTCAACTGCATGACGACAGACATGTACATCTGGCACGCCCCCCACTCGCGCCGCGTCGTTCGTGAAGACCCACACAAGGAAGGACGGCACTTTCCTGAACGACCGTACACGGGTCTTATGCGTATGCTACTGATTTAGTTTACTAATATTTTTAAATTATGTGTGATATGTCATTATTCAATATATGACTTTTTCATGTTGACGACGTACAGGAGAGGATGACGCAGAGTTTAGCCAGTGATCCAGCCGCCACGCAAAGTGTCTCCGCAGACACGGTGCGTTGGGCACCGAACGACGCTTACGAACAGGCGATTGGGAGGCCTGAGTATGCAGGGAGGGTTCGGCAGGTTGGGCCGAACGTCGCACCTGTTCCAGGGACATGTTTTTCATATAGGCCTCGGTCACAGGGAGGACCATCTCAGGGGACGTCTCGGGATTGGGCCGAACAGTCTCGGAAGATGGAAGAGATGCAAGCGGAGCTACATGCTGAGCGAGCGAGGAATGACCGGTTGGAGCAGCGCGTGCAACAGTTCGACGGCATAAAGCAGCGCTTGCGAGAGATGGAGGTCTTCATGTCCTCCATGGGAGTACCTGCACCATGTGTTGGTAATCAGTCTTCTCCTGCACACGTAGGTAGTACGTCGTCCGTTGGTAGTGCATCTGCAGGTATGATTTATATTGTGTATAGGACAATTAATTTCAATTTGTTTTCATTACCCCTTTAATTTTGCAAGTAATATTATATACTTTAATTGTCTATATTATTTGCAGGTAATTCGACAACGGTTGGTACGTTGTCGCCTGTTGGACGACAGCTGAGCCAGCACTCCACTGTCGCTACACCTTCGCCCGCTACACCATTCATTGCGCAGCAATCGCCGGTGGGCGAGAACACGCCTGGGACGGTACCTCGTGATTCGCAGCGACGCCTTTCAGATTTGTAGATATTTTGTGTAATTATTTTTTGTTCGTAAATATTTGCTTGTTAACGAATATGTTATTAATTATTTGTTTGTGTAGTATGATTTCGTGTTGGTTTTGGGTAAAATAAATGTTGCGTTATTTGTGGTCGAAAATTACAAAATTTCAAAAATTAAAAAAAAAATTTAATTAACCCAAATAAATTTTAAAAAACAATAAATAAATTATTTTTTTTTTCCAATTAAAAACAGTTTGACACGTGTATCTGAATACACGTGTCAAATTTGACACGCGTATTCCAATACACGTGTCAAAACATTTTGACACGCGTATTGGAATACGCGTGTCAAATTTGACACGTGTATTCAGATACACGTGTCAAAACATTTTGACACGCGTATTGGAATACGCGTGTCAAACTTGACACGTGTATTCCTATACGCGTGTCAAAATGTTTTGACACGTGTATTGGAATACACGTGTCAAACTTGACACGTGTATTCCTATACACGTGTCAAAAAAAATTTGACACGCGTATTTAAATACACGTGTCAAATTTGACACGTGTATTACTATACACGTGTCAAATTGTGCAGTTTGTAACATGCACATTTGACACGCGTAATACGCGTGTCAAACTACACGTGTCTAAATGTTTGACACGTGTACGACACTGTACACGTGTCAAACTGCACGTGGCTATTTAATGCGATTTTTGTAGTGTATCAACATTGGTATGGTTTAAAACTTGCCAATTTCAGCCCACAATTGTCTTTCATTTTGGCTCATACTTGGATTGGCCCTCTTTTAGGCTTATTGTTTGTCAAGTAAAGCTTCTCCTATGCAATGTGTTTTTAAATTTAAAAAATAAGCATATATTTCCCATTGAGGTTTTGTGACTTGGTATTCTTGGCAGCTCATAAGAGCACTTGGTTGTGCATTTTCAGTATAATGTAGTTTCCTTGTGCATATCTTTTTCATTTATGATATGCTGCTCAACTTCTTAAATGAATTCTTGACATGTACTTGGAAATTGTTTGTTAACAAATGTCTGTTGTTATTTTTTGTTCTTTCAGGTTGATTTATAGGGGATCTTGTTGGCTGTTCTTCATTTGAGCCAAGGAATACTACTTTCTCTTTCACAGCAATTAGCTTTCGATATCAATAACGACCCACCCTAAAAACTTGTTTGGATAACAGACGTGGCTAATACCATAATCCCAACAGACCCAATAATTGTATACCAACCATCAACGTAGCTTGCCTACAATTATTGGTACTGACCTCTCAAGTATCTGTGTTCTGATGCATGTGATCCATTTCATGCCCATGACCTGTAAATGACTCTACCTTCTCTAAATTGTGCAAATTACTTTGAGCCACGCTGTTGATGTATTGTGGAGCTTGTACAAATCTTACAGGGAATGGGTCTCAACTATGTAGAGTCGAAATTATATTTAGGCTCTGTGAAAAATGCTAGGTTTTTCAGGTTCATATTTCCTTTTCGCTTTGTTTCCTTGTCCAAAGTTTTATGCCGAAATGAGATTTTGCATTTTATATTCCATTTATGTTTTAATGTATGATGTTCAGTGGATCTCTTTTGCCATGTTAATATGGTATGTGATTTTGTTCGGTAATTTGTCCTTGTCAATTTGGCTTTGGTTGATTTTTTTAATTCTTTTTTATTTTTGTTTGGTTTTGTTCTTATATATATATATATATGCTGATTAATAAGTGGGATTTAGAGAAAAATAAAAACAGTAATTGGGAAAGGAAAAAAAGTAATAAGCAATTTATTTATTTCTAAAAACCACATTATTAGAATACTTATCATCAGCGACTTTAACGAGTCATCCCCCACTACTCCCACATAAAGTTACACCATTGAAAATGAAAATTGCATGCAGCTGAGAACGTCATCCCCCACTTGAACGTCTCCTTTACTTTTGCTTTTTTGTTTTCTTCAATTCCGGTGGCCGGCCTCATTGGACTTTCTTTAATAGACAACAGTTTTTTCAACCATTTTTTCTATATATATATATATACACGGAATAAAATTATTTTTTTTCCTTAAAAAAAAAAAATACTCTCTATAATAGCTTCTTTTTATTTTTTCATATATCATTAAATTTTTTTTTTTTTTTTTACTTTTTCTTTAACTAAAAATATAAAAAAAAATAAGATAAAGTAGAAGAAAGATAATATATTTTGTGAATAAAAATTGAATGGAAAGTGAATAGTAATTTTCAATGCATTGGGAGTTACTATCCATTTCAAGGAAAAGAAAAAAATTTTAAGAAAGTTGATGTGGAGGAGTTTTTGTTACTTTTTTAAATTTTTCTCTAAAAATTAAAGAACAAACCCCTTTAAAGAAACTGCTATGAATGTTATAAGCAGTGCCCATTTGGTTTGTCCATCTGCTGATTCTGCTTTACATCAAACACATTTCCTTAATTTTACGCTCCCAACACCTCTCATCACTACTTCAACAGCGGGTTTCAGCATCACTTGATTCACCAACAACAAATGACCATCAACAAATGGCGGAGTCGGTTCTCTAGATTGCTCGTAATGACTACAAGACTTGTGGGTGCTAAACCTAAAACCACGAATTTGTGTATGTGGCATCCTATGAGTATGAGACATTTATGTCACAATAATTTGTCTAACTTAATAAAATCCAGTTAACTACAAATTTTTTCCTCAAATTAATATTTATTTTGGGGCATATAATTTTCACATGCATATTTTAAACAAAATCAATGAAAGTATATCGTTTAGGTGTGCATTTTCAAAAAATTACAATTTAAAAACGTAAAAAAATAATAAAAAAAAAAATTGTATTTTTAAATCGCATAAAGGGGATGCATATTATAAAAAACGCTCAATTTTAAAAGTTCAATCGCGATTTTACCAAAAATTTAACTACTTTTTTAAACATATAATTTTAAATCGCACGTTTTTTAAACTACTATATTTTAAATAACAGGTTTTGAAATTTCAAATCTAAATGGACTAGAAATTTGTCATTAGTATCATGTGCAACCCTGTTGCATAATGCAAATGCGATCTTTATAAACTAACATGACAGTCCACGTATGATGTAGCATATCACATCAGTCATTAAACAATTAAATTTTGAAAAAACAATCACGAAAAGAAGCCTACAAGATTGCTCATAATGACTTTAATTATCTTAGTAAATAATTGGTCTATATGCTGAATATTATGACAACACATCGGTTTCTTCCTCTTCTTTTTCCCCCCAAATTTCCCTATGAATCTAACACAATTGACCAAAAAGTCAAAAGATAATGCTTGTATTATCAGCAATACTTTATAACCCTTAAATTTGTTTGAGAATTATGGTCTTAGTTAACGTATTTCCTTATACATATTACCTAAAAACGTATGTTCACTTGTTAGGTTCACACCCTGAAAAAAGTATTGTTTCGTAGTATTACTCTTTTTTTTAATGGTAAATGTAGGTGTCTAACGCCAAACCACCATATAAATGTCTTACAAATGAATGAGTGGTATCCCCCATCATTTGTTATCATAAGGGAAGATACCACATTTGTTACAAAGGGAGAGCAAAATCCTCAAACAGAATGATTAGCTTCTAAAGAATGACTAATTAACGAGAGAATTATAGCATGTTTGTGCGGAGCATGCAATTATACCATTCAACCTTAGAACATTGAGGCCTGTTGTTTCCCAAGCTCTTTTGACTAAAAATGAGCTTTTGTGGGAAATATTTCACATCACTCCCTATACCTAATGTTAGAATATCATTTGCAGTGTAGTAATGTTAAGATGTCTGAGAGTGAAGATGATCGATCGATGTATGTAAATGCTTATGAAACACATCAAACTCTTTAATTATGCAAAATGCAATATTTTCCTTTTATAAACGATAAAGAAGTTTTATACATTTGTTTACTTGAATAAATGATGTTATGATTCCTTTTAATTATGTCAATGATTATAATCATAAATGTTAATTATGTTTTGAAATTAAACAATATACTGTGAATCGTCATGTACGGATGACGAACACATGTACAATATAATGGCTTGACCCTATATTCTATAGTTTACCCTTTTAATTTATAGCATGATTTGCACAACAATATTTGATTGGTAACCACTCCATCGGGATGTGTTTGCTGTGAAGCAGATGGACAGGAAAATGGCCTTTTATTCATAGGGAGTAATTCTAAAATGGGAAAAGATTGTTGTACAACTCTTGACACAATTTTTATACAACTCCAACAACTTTTTTTTTAAACTAACCATTAGATCTATTTTCCTACATGCGACTCCTAAATATCAACGTATCATATCTTTTTTAAAATTAAGACAGTTGTCTCTCTTGTTCTTTTAAAGATGATGTGATTTTTAAAATTATCATTAGATATATAGTATCTAATGAATTACTATTAAATTTTAATTTAATAATAATTTTAAAAACCAAAATCACCTTTAAGGAAAAGAATTAAAAAAAAAAAGAAAAAAGAAAAAAGAAAAAAGAAAAAAGGAATCTTCTTCCCAATGTTCGTCGGTCAGATTTGATGTGGCAATGTGGCTGTCTCAAACTTCAGTTCTTAAATCTTATCATCTTATCATCTAAGTAACGCAAAGGTCAAAAATGGGGGTTGCTAGCCCAGTCGTGGTCATCACGCGGTGTTGAAATAATTAAGAATTTAAGATCGATAGGTATATTTCATCAACCAAGAAGGTCCGACATGTGCTTCCAATTTCCATTCACTTTCTTGGAAGAAACGCCAGAATTGAAAGATAGCCTATATATAATATAAATTAAAGCTTAAAACAAAAAGTTCAAATAGAATCTTTTTATTTTATATATATTTTTGTACAATAATATAATAATTTATTATTTAATCAAGTTTTGCATTTAATTTTTGTTAATATACTATTTTCAATAAATAATATAACTTATGCATCTAATCCATATAATAACATAGTCTATTTGGAGTAGTTTTGTTTTGGCCAAACCATCCTAAATAGAAAAAGTTGGTAGTTTATAATATAGGGTTAAATACTTTTTAATACCTGTAGTTTGAAAATTTTATTTTTTAATACTTCAATTTTATTTTTTTTTCACATATGATATCTGAGTTTTGAGAAAAGATAAAATTGATATCTCCATTTATTTTTTCGTCTAATATTTAACAGTCTGTCACGTGTCAACCAATGAAAATTGACACGTGACACAATATAAAAAAAAAAAAAAAAAATTTAAAAATTAATAAAACTTTAAAAATAAAAATATTAAAAACATTTTTTTAAAAAAAGAACGAAAGAAAAAAAGAAAAAAAGGGTGGCTTTTGCTCAGCCACCCCCTTGACGGCTTGGGAACCACCGCACTCCTATAATATATGAAAATTCTTTGATTTTTTATTTGATTAAAATATAGAATCTTTAGGTGATGATCGTTTGAAAGATGCATGCGTGTTGTTTTAATCAATAAGATTTTTCGATACTCTAGAATATTGTATCTTGAAATTGAAATTATTAAAATAAGTTGTACAAACATACACATTCATATTTGGTCAATTGAGTCGGATTGAATGGCTGATGAAACTTCAATTCATCATTAAAATGTTAGCTAACCTGTCCTTTTCTGTAGACAAAAACGCACATATGCGGCCTCATTGGACTTTCTTTAAGCGGTGTCCATTGGCTTCTCCATCTGCTTTACAGCAAACACATCTTCCTTAATTCTACGCTCCCAACACCTCTCATCACTACTTCAACAGTGGGTTTCAGCATCACTCGATTCACCACCAACAAATGGCGGAGGCAGTTCTCTTCAACGTTGCTGCGAGTATCATTACGAGTTCGGGCTCTCTTGCTTGCCAAGAGATTGGACTGCTTTGGGGTTTTAAAGATGAGCTTAAAAAGCTCAGGAACACGGTTTCCACCATTCAAGCTGTGCTTTTGGATGCGGAGGAGCAGCAAGCCCATAACCATGCGGTCAAAGATTGGCTTGGAAAGCTCAAGGATGCCATGTACGAAGCCGACGACTTGCTGGATGACTACTCCACTGAACTTCTACGACGACAAGTCATGACACAGGATAACAACGCAAAACAGGTAAATTCATAAGCAGGCATGATGTCGTTTGTATGTTTTAGTTTAAAATCCTTCAACAACATTACTAAACAATAAATCCACAACAGTTTGCCCATTAATTATAACGTTAAACCCAACTATATTTCAAACATTTCGAAAAAAAAATCTAACTTAAATTTATTACAATTACAAACATGACCTTCATATTTTCCTTAATTACACACATTCCCCAAAAATATTTTTAATTAACTTTTCGGAATGAACCATACTGAATAATTGTTGGGTATTACAGATACACATCTTCTTTTCCAAATCGAACCAGCTTGTTTATGGCCATAAAATGGGTTATAGGATCAAGGCAGTTAGAGCAAAACTGAATGAAATCGCAGAAGATAGGAAGAACTTTAACTTCACGCCGCGCCTTATAGAGACACAGCTTGAGCATAGGAGGAGAGAAGATACACACTCATTTGTACCCGAGGAAAAAGTCATTGGGAGAGAGGACGAAAAGAAGGCTGTTAAAGCGTTGTTATTCAATTCCAATGTGCGAGAGAATGTTTCCATTATTCCGATAGTTGGGATTGGTGGACAAGGAAAGACTACGCTTGCTCGGTGTGTGTACAATGATGAGGAGGTCCAAAGGCATTTTGATCTGAGGCTGTGGGCATGCGTCTCTGATCCTTTTGACGTAAAATCTATTGTTCAAAAGCTCATAGAATTAGCAACTAGGAAGAGACCTGAAAGTCTTGAGATAGATCCGTTGCAAATTAAGCTTCGAGAAACAATTGGTGGGAAGCGATACTTACTTGTTTTAGACGATGTATGGAATGAGAATTCGAATAAATGGTCCGACTTGGAAGATCTGTTGGTGGGTGGCTTGAGGGGAAGCAAAGTTTTGGTTACCACACGGAACGGAAAAGTTGCAAACATTACACACACAGCTTCACCGTATTTTTTGGGAGGTCTATCTGAAAGCAATTCTTGGGAATTATTTAAGAAAATGGCATTTAAAGATGGTGAAGAGCCAAAGAATCCAAAGCTAGTGGAAATTGGAAGGGAGATCGTAAAAAAGTGTGCACGAGTTCCTCTTGCTATAAGGAGCATAGGGAGTCTATTATCTTTCGAAAATTCAGAGGCTAAATGGCCAGAGTTTCAAACCAAGAAACTTTACGAAATAAATCAACAAGACATTGATATTTTCCCAATACTTAAGTTGAGTTATGATCATCTCCCGCCACAATTGAAGCAATGTTTTGCCTTTTGTTCGCTGTTTCCAAAAGATTATAAAATTGAAGTGGAGGCGTTGATTCAACTATGGACAGCTCAAGGCTTTATTCATTCGTCAGACAGAACGAAACGTCTTGAAGATGTTGGTCGCGAGTATTTTATGGATTTGCTTTGGAGGTCGTTTTTTCAAGACATAGAAAGAAATAAAGATGGTGATATAGAACGTTGCAAAATGCATGACCTTATACATGATCTTGCACAATTTGTAGCAGGGGATGAGTGCTTAATTTCAAATCCAGATGCAGTAAAAGTAGTTGAAAGAACTCGCCATGTGGCATTCGATTCTTTAAATTCCTTATGGGATATTTCAGCTCCCTTGCTCGAGGCAAACAGACTGAGAACGCTTCTTCTACGACCTTCGGTACATGCATTCTTGATGCCAAAACTTGATTGTAATAGGCAAGTCTATGATACACTTATTACAAGTTTTAAATGCTTGCGTTCCTTGAATTTGAGTGACTCATACATTCAAGAAGTGCCGAATTCCATTGGTAAGTTAAAGCATCTAAGATATCTTAATCTTTCTTGGAATTATCATATCAAACTACTCCCTCCTTCTATAACTATATTGCAGAATTTGCAAACACTAATACTTGAACATTGTCGTGGGCTTAAAGAATTGCCAAAAGACACTAGAAACTTGATCAGTCTTAGGCATCTTGCGCTTGATGGGTGTCTCAGATTGATTCAAATGCCACATGGACTAGGAAAGTTGACCGATCTCCAAACACTGTCGTTTTACATTTTAGGGAAGAAGGAAAGTTCTGTTCCAAAGCAAAAGGGTGGGCTAAGCGATCTGAATGGTTTAGATGAGTTGAGAGGAAGCTTACGTATCAAGGGTTTAGAGCACTTGAGATATTCTCCATTAGAAGACACGGCTGCAAACTTGGAGAGGAAGCAATACCTTCGAATACTGGAATTAGAGTGGGACCCTTTTCATATAGAAGCTAGTTATGATAGTGATGAGGCAATTGCAAATGATGAACAACTGTTGCAAAACCTTCGGCCACACCTAAATTTGAAAGAATTAAGTATAGAAGGGTATGCAGGCGTGAGGTTTTCCGGCTGGGTCTCCTCGCTCTCGAATTTGGTTTCAATTACCATAAGAAACTGTAAATGGTGCCAACAAATCCCACCATTGGATCGATTCCCTTTTCTCGAGTATCTTTCTCTTGAGAACTTGAGTGCGCTGGAGTACATAAGCAATGATGCCAGTGACGTGTCCTCTTCTTCCCTCCAAAGCCTCTCGCTTAGGGGATTGCCAAAGTTGAGGGGATGGTGGAGGATGAGGGAAGCAGTAACAACAGAGCATGAGCAAAATTATAATCTTCCATTATTCCCATCATTTCCAAGTCTTTCTCGTTTACTTATCAGTAATTGCCCTATAAGGTCCATAATGGCAGACGTAGCAACACCCTCCTCTTCCTCTCCCTTTTCCACTCTCTCCAAATTGAAGTATCTTTGTCTTTCTTATTTAGAGCAACTTGAATATCTGCCAGAGGAGTGGCCTCAAAACCTAAGTTCTCTTGAGGTTCTGAATATTTGGGCGTGTCCTAAACTAAAAATATCTATGTCTCCACACTTTCAACATCTCACCGCGCTTGAATATATGTCGATTAAATACTGCAAAGAACTTATCAGCAATGAGGAAGAAGAGGGCGCGCAATGCCTTGGACCTACAACACTTCGTCGGCTACAAATAGACAGTGTTACAAGCTTGGTGTCTCTCCCAAGGGAGCTTAGACATGCTACTGCCCTGCAATGGCTTGAAATTTGGAACTGCCCTAGTTTGGTGTCTTTACCAGAGTGGATAGCCGACCTCACTTCACTTCAGACACTTCAGATCGGCAATTGTTACAATTTAATATCATTGCCTGAAGCTATGCGCCGCCTCACGTCTTTAAGTCGTTTGACAATTTGTGAGTGTCTTCGCTTGGAGGAAAGATGTGAAGAAGGAATAGGCGAGGATTGGCCAAAAATTGCTCACATCCCGAACGTTTCGAATCAGTGGGGTTTCGGCTATTCGGATGGGTGGGATCGATTATTGTTCTTCTAATAAGAAATTGAAGTCTCCAAATCAGCGGAAGAGAAATTTGAAGAAAGTCTCGCAGAAGGACGTTACTATGCATCTCTGCGGTGTGTATACTGTATATCTCTTTGAAATATCTCTTTGAAAAATTTTGAGTTAGTATTGAGTTTATTAATTGGTTTTTTTTATGGTCAGCAGAGACATGCATAGAAAAGCATCAATTCATTGGGAGATTTCTGCAATATGCTCGGATATGTGAGCCTCATTGTTGACAAAACAATGGACACTATCCAGAGCACTTACATGATGAGGAAGTTCGGGTGAGTAATGACAATTAACTGAGCCTGTGAAAAGGGGACATTCAATTAACCATTTTTTTTTTTTTTTTAATATAATTCTGCCTAAAATTTGTTGAACACCTTTTATCACCATTTAGAACTTGAAAGAAATGACCAAGAATCCTAGCTGTCCTTTTAATCCATCTAACAAGTATTTTGCATTTGCAGGTTATTCCACTTGCTTGAAAGCATTTTAATCCCAAAAGACAGTGATAATGCTTGCTTGTCTTCAAGTGAATTTGGCTATTTTGCTCCAAGGGTACTGACTGGAATTGAAGATCATTTTATCCAACCACTCTGTTTATGTGTCTCTTGTTAGTGTTGCCTTTGCATTTATTCTTTGCAATTTATATTCATGGTTTTGTTATATCTAAAGACGCTTTTATAAAATTCAATGTGTTGAAGATTCAGATTGTTAATTTTTTTTTTTTAATGTGTTACAAATTTAAAATATTAGGCACTGATGCCTATGGAAGCCTGGATCATAGTGATCTCACTTTCAAGTCTGGATACAATGATATACTTATGATGAACCGGAAAACAAGCTTGAATCTGAAATAAGAAGAGTTTTCAAGATTCAACTCTTGATTTGAGAAGAAAAGCATATCTTATTCAAAACCATATGAACAGTTTAGTTTATGGTGTGACACTTTTATGAATCTTATTCCAACTATTTAGAGTAATATGATTTTGTAAATATTCAGATATATAAATGGGTAATGTTAGTCAGTGAATAGCGTCTCAGCAGAAGGTACTTCAGGCAACAACTCGTGAAAGTACAAATTATGAAGATTTACTTAAATGTTCTCCGTTATTTCATGGTTTGGAGAAATTGCAAACTCTGTGCAGCTTGTTGTGGCATGTTATTTACATGTAGATTCTGCCAGTACATTTAATGGATACGCAAGTTTGCCCTTTTATTTTTTGCTCGACTGTCTGTGGCAGGAAAGCTACGAAAGCTACGACTAAAATATTGTGTATGCAGTGCTTGAAAATTCAGCCTGTTGGGCCAGTTTGCTCAATTCCTTCCTGTGGTAGACTATCGATAGCAGTGTACTCTTGCAGTATTTGAAAAAATTTTGATGATAAAAGGCAAATACTTACGTTATTAATTTTTCCTCCCTAATCATTTTTTGAAGACATCAGTTTTTACGTTTTCAGTGTTTAATAGACTGCAAATTATCAGATCTATAATTTGACAATGTAGGAGATTTGTTGGAGCCAACTAAAAGGTTTGAGTGCAAAATCATCTCTTTCTTTTTCTTTTCTTTTCATTTCTTTTGTAAGTTGTGCAGCTGTGTACTGTGAGTCCATTTTATGGTAGGTGGCCTGGACAATAGCCAACTTTATATATCTGATCAATATGATATTGGTTCTCTCTTTTTCCTGTTGCCTAGAACTGGCTGATCTAATGATTTTTGTTACTGAGTTATGTAATGAAATTGTTATTTTTTGGGATTATTGGTGTATTGCAGGTAAAAGGGGTGACAAAGCTGAGTCGTCAACAGAGTCTGAGCCTATGGATGCAACAACAAATGGTGCTGCTTCTCATCCCAAGATTGAGTCTTTTTTTTTGTCCTTCTTTTTTCAACCCCCTAGTGAATTTTGGTACTTTGTTCAACCTTGGCACTCCTATGATAGGAGTAGTGTAATTAAAGTTGATTCTAGTTCCAACCGTAAATCATCAAACTTGTTAGGGCATTGGCTTTCACTTGCTCTTATTGGATGTGTACCTTTGGCCGCAGCACCATCTATACATGGACTTGTAAAGTAAAATTTCATTGAACTTGGTGGATTTTCAGTGTTATATAACCCAAACTAGTGATCATCCTCCTTTTTCTTTTCCCCTAACATTACAGGGTTGTTGGATTTTGGTTCCTTGTATGGATTTTTAACTGTCCTTTTTATCAGTTAGAGAAATTGAAAATATATTGCCTTGAGGAGGATTTTGAAGTTAAAATTTTAGCTTATTATATCGTATAATTTTTATACTAATATGCCAATATTTCTTTGGCGCTGTTCTTTGGAAAAAGACATGCATGACTATTTGTTCAGGGCACCTATTCATATTGTAGTCGGTGGTGTTTTTTTATCAAGCTTAAAGCTTTGATCTTGGTTAGGATTTGTGTACATCCTGCCTCCACCTTGACAGCTGATTCAGCAGCTACTTCCTCCACCTTGGCAGCCTCATCAACAGCTGCCAATTCAGCAAGAAATATTGAAGATATGCTGCAATATTCCAGGGCTGAGCATGGAGGGGGTGCGGGGATGGGGATTTTTTGACACTGCCCCGCACGATCCGCGGGGATCCCCGCGGGTTTTTTTAGCAAATCTGTGACTTGAAGCGCAGTGAAACTAGTGGGACACAATCAAATGTTCTACATCTCTTGAAAATGGAATGAAAAGGGAAAATCAGATATGGGTTTTAGCAAATACTATTTTACAAAGATCTAGAGCTGACATAAACTCAAAGTAAAATAAATTAGAAAAACCCAAATGAGAAAGATGTGCATATTAGATAAACCCAAATGGAAAATTGAATTTCTTTGAATATTTAGGATCCCAGACGGTAAGTGAGCAATTTAGCGAGAAACCAGGTGGGATTCACAGTACATAACCAAATTCACTTGTTGCAAAAGAGATAACAAATGATGCATATAACATACACACACACACAAGCAAAAGTGAAAAGAAAAACTACAACCAACAGGTAATTCCAGGAATAAGATAGAAAAGAGGAACAATGTAGCTTGCAAGTTACACATTTGAATGCGGGCTTTGAGAGAGAGAGAGATATGGATCTGAGCTTTGGTTATAACTGTTTATTCCAAAACCCAAAAGCCTCAAAGAGGCGCTGTCGTGCTGTGCTTCAACCTTCAAGAGCAGGACTGGCAGGTGGTGAGGGCGTGAGGCAAGTCGGCGACTGGCGAGTGGGGTGCAGGTTGTGCGGTACTCTGTTGCTTAGAGCACTCTCATCAGGTTCCTTAAAGTGGTTCCCTTCCCTATGTTTACGGAAAATATCACAAAAAACACCAAAATCTAACCTCCAGCAGCTACCCTAATTTTGGGTTTTTTGGTTGGAAAGCACTGTTACGTTGCTTCCCAACCCATTGGGAAGCACTGTTGCTTCCCAACCTATTATTTTAATAAATAATTAAAAAAAAAAAAACGGCTCTCTCGTCTCTCCTTCCCCTTTCCCGCTTTGGTCTGCCGGAAACCATTTTCCAACCCCACAGCCTCACTTTCTCACCAAACAAACAAATAACCACCTTTTAATCACACACAAAATCCACAAAATCCAACTACCAGAACAATCGGAAAAAAAAAAAAAAAAAAAAAAAAAAAAAAAAAAAACCAAGAGTGTTCGGAATTCCACCAAAATTTCACAGTTTAAAATGTCCGTAATTTCGCCGGAAATTTCCTCTTGTTTCACCGGAAGTTCGCACCTCAAGCCACCAGAATCACGCCCTCAACTTCTACTGCGTCGACCCAGCGCGGTGTGGCCGAGGCCGATTTGCTGGAGCTCGTCGTCTTTTTCCATGAAACGGACCATCCGGTCGTAGCCGAGGCCGATTTGCTGGAGCTCGTCGTCGGTGAAGTTGTTGGCCTGGTTATGGCTCTTGGGGTTCCTGCGGAGGCGGTAGCAGCAGGACTCGGTGAGCTTCTTGCTCTTGCGGTGCGCCCCATCCTTCACGGCCTAGCGGAAATCGGCGGCGTCGCCCTCGATGTGGCCCGGTGAAAGGCAAGGAATTAAGGTTGTTGTGGTTGAAGATAGAGGTTTTGGGGAGAGGATTGAGGAGGCCGTGGAGGGTGAGGGAGGCGGAGGCGAGAGAGGAGGGGATTGGGGAAGTTTCTGGAGAAGACAAGAGAGAGGAAGAGAGAAGAAAAGAAAAAAGAAAAAAGAAATAAAATAAGAAAGAGAAAAAATAATAAAATAAGATAAGGAAATAGTATTTAATTGATATAGGAAAAATTTAAGGAATCTATTGTGGGGTATTTTTTTATAGGGAAGTAAAAAGTAGTTTTGTTCCCTAAATATAGGAAAAATGGTAGGGAAACTGATAGGAGTGCTTAAGAGTTAGGGTTAAGTTAGAAGGAAAGCAAGAACTAAGAAAGTGAAGCTTTTTCTCTTTTTAGTGTTTTTTTTTAAACTTGCGGGGTGGGGCGGGGACCCGAGAATTTTCAAGGGATCCCCCCGCAACCCGCCCCGCACCGTGCGGGGGGCCCAAATAAGGGCCCGTGGCCCGCACCATGGGTGCGGGTTTTAGGCTATATGGGGCGGGGCGGGGATTTGCTCACCCCTTTCCAACTGTTCATAGAGACTTTCCTTCCTCACAATGCGCACTGTCCAAGATCTTTGTTTGCTGCTCAAAGACTTCCTTACACAGCTACACGTGCAGTCCAAGACTTGACTTATGCAATATTGGGTATGTTTAGCAAGTGCTGGTACAAAACAGAATGGTGGGGTTGTTAATTTTAAAATTAGTAAAAAGTAATGATGTAATATAAAATAAAAAGAATTTGTATAGAAAAGTGAAAAAAAAAAAAAAAAAAATTTGTATTGTAGTGAATTTTTTTATTTGAATAGTAATAAAATTTTTTTGATGTGATATAAAAAGTGAAAAAAGTGAGAATATTTTGATGTGAATTGTTATTAAAAAATGTAAAAAGTTGAGAAAAGTTAGATGAACAGTGTCTTCCACTATTGTGTAATGTTATATTGTTTGTCAAACATACCCATTATTCTTTCTATGTCTGACTCTTTCCTTTCTTGTAATTGATTGTAACTGATTTGTATCCTTATAGACTAGGCGTAGATTTCCTTATTATTCTTACCTTGTATCTACACCTTGTATATCAATATAAATAAGAAGCATGGAAGTTGACAAAAACCTTTTCCTAAAAATTCTTTATTGTATCAAAGCATCATTAGGTTAACACCTCTTTGACTCTCTTCCCCACTTCCGCTCAACACCTCTCTCTTGTTTTTCAATAACCACCTAGGCGCGTAATTAAGGTTGATTCCAGTTCCTACCATTCAACATCAAACTTGTGAAGGCATTCGCTTCCCCTTGGTCTTATTGGATGTACCAACTATCCATGGCTTTGTAAAGTAAAATTCCATTAAAAATTGTGAATTTTCAGTGTTATATAACCAAAACTAGTGATCATCCTTTTCTCCCAACATTACGACGTTGTTGGAATTTTGTTCCTTGTATGGATTTTCAACTGTCCTTTTTATCAATAGAGAAATTGAAAATATATTGCCTTGACTTGTGGAGAAAATTTCTCAATAAATTGTCTTTGCATTGCTTAATGTCTTGCTAATTTTTCAAGCTTACTTGGTTTTCTTTTTTATATATACCTTAGTAATGTACAAATTTGTGGAACTTTAAGATATTCTTTTGTGGCAGAATAGTGATAAGAGAAATTGCAGTTTCGGTTGTATTGTTCAAATGTAATGCTCCAAAACCCTCTTGTTTCCCTTTCATGTCCTTCCTAGTGATATAGCTTTTAAAATTATTATTGAATTTTGATCAAATAATAATTTTAAAAGCTATCTCATTATTAGAGAGACACAAGAAGAACTTGTAGAATTAATCATTGGGCAAACCAAGAAAGTGAAGTGATGGAATGTTTTAGAATATCGCGGTTGGAAAACCAAATTTGGCATTGGGTTTGTAATGATCTTCTCAAATATCAAAAGGATCTGGAAAACCAAATTTGGCATTGGGCGACACGTACGACGGACTCTGACTCCTCTCTGGAGTGTTTTCCTGCCCAGAACCAATGAATCCTAAAAAACTAAAAAAACAAACCACATTCCATAGTCTAAAAGGACTAGGAGGACTAAAACCACCACAGGAACAAGTCCAGGAGGACTCAAAACTCTACAAGCCCACTCTAGCCTTCACTGGAGAAACCCAGGGAGGAACAAAATCCGGGAGGAGGGAGGCCCTCCCCTGGCAACCCAAACACAGGTGTTCTCTCCCTCTTTTCGTCGAAGTCCTGCGAGAGAGAGAGAGAGAGAGAGAGAGAGAGTGATGATAAGGCAATTGTAAATGATGAACAACTGTTGCAAAACCTTCGGCCACACCTAAATTTGAAAGAATTAGTGATAAAAGGGTATGCAGGCGTGAGGTTTTCCGACTGGGCGTCCTCGCTCTCGAATTTGGTTAAAATTAGCATAAGCTGTTGTAAATTGTGCCAACATATCCCACCATTGGACCGATTCCCTTTACTCGAGGTTCTTTCTCTTCATAAATTGAATTCGCTGGAGTACATAAGCAATGATGCCAGTGAAGTGTCCTTTTCTTCCCTCCAAAGTCTCTCGCTTGTGGCATTGCCTAAGCTGAGGGTATGGTGGAGAATGAGGGAAGGAGTAACAACAGAGCATGAGCAAAATTATAATCTTCCATTGTTCCCATCATTTCCAAGTCTTTCTCGTTTACGTATCCAGGGTTGCCCAGGGAGCCAAACAACACCCTCCTCTTCCTCTCTCTTTTCCACTCTCTCCAAATTGAAGTATCTTAGCCTTTCTTTTTTAGAGGAACTTGAATATCTGCCAGAGGATTGGCTGCAAGACCTAACTTCTCTTGAGATTTTGAGTATTTCGGACTGTCCTAAACTACAAATATCCATGTCTCCACTCTTTCAACATCTCGCCCGGCTTGAATATTTGAAGATTGAGAACTGCAAAGAACTTATCAGCAATGAGGATGAAGAGGGCGCGCAATGCCTTGGACCTACACTACTTCGTCATCTACAAATAATACAAGTTAGAAACTTGGTGTCTCTCCCAAAGGAGCTTAGGCATGCTACCGCTCTGCAATTGCTTGACATTGAGGACTGCCTTAGTTTGGAGTCTTTACCAGAGTGGATAGCCGACCTCACTTCTCTTCGTAGACTTCAGATCTACGGATGTCACAATTTAATATCACTGCCTGAAGGGATGCATTGCCTCACCTCCCTACATCATTTGACAATTGCGAGGTGTCCTCGCTTGGAGGAAAGATGTGAAGAAGGAACAGGAGAGGATTGGCCCAAAATTGCTCAGATCCCAAACTTTTCGAATGAGTGGGACCAAATAAGATTCAGGTTTTGGGATTAAGGAGCTAATATTCTGCAATGGCTTGAATATATCGACTGCCCTAGTTTGGAGTCTTTACCAGAGTGGATAGCCAACATCACTTCACTTCAGATCCACAATTGTTGCAATTTAATTTCATTGCCTGAAGCTATGCGCCGCCTCACCTCTTTACGTCGTTTGACAATTTTGCTGTGTCCTCGCTTGGAGAAAAGATGTGAAGAAGGAAAAGGCGAGGATCCCCAACAATTGCTTGCTGTCTAAACTCTTTCGGCAATTTTTATGGATGGGATCCGTAGCCTAATGCAGTACCTATTATTCTTCAGGTTCTTAACTCTCTTGTTGTTTTCATCTCCATTTTACTTTGTCAGGCTTTTGATAAATAATCTTTGACTGCATATGCAGAACCAACTGTAGCATGGAACAAACAAGGGTTTAAGAATAGACACATTTTCAGACCTTGCCGAAAAATCAGATTTGCACAAAGCTCTCAAATTTCCTGTATTGTTTTCTATCTTTCACTTCAATGGCAGTCCTACATGTCTAATATCTCGTTTTTATTTTATTTTTTTTAGAAAAAAAATAAATTTCTCGCATCTTCATTTGAAATGTATATTCTACAAATGGTAGCATCACGTATTGGGTGAAAGACTTTTGATAGACCAGGGAAGTCAATCCCATCCCAAATTTTCATAAAAACGCAATAAAAGTTTTGGATAACTCTGGGTTTTCTCATAATTAAATGCAGATTTAGACATTCTTTTTGTTATTATTGTTGCTGAAGTATAACTGCAATTCTCTTTGTTCATGGATTATTTTACCTTTTTACTGTTTTCATTGAAAAATTTTGAGTTAGTATTGAGTTTACTATTTGGTTTTTTGATGGTCAGAGAGACATGCATAGAAAAGCATCAATTCATGATATGGGCGTGAGAATCGTTGGGTTATTTCTGCAATATGCTTGGATATTTCAGCCTCACTTGTAGACAAAACAGTGGACACTATACAGAGCATTTCCATGATGAGGAAGTTCGGGTGAGGCTAATTGTAAGAATGACAATGAGCTGAGCCCGCGAAAAGGGCACATTCAATTAACCATATTTTTCATTTTTAAATAGTATTCTGCCTGCAATTTGGTGAACACCTTTTATCAGCATTTAGAACTTGAAAGACATGATCAACAATCCTAGCTGTATCCTTAAAAGCTATCTGACAAGTATTTTTTCATTTGCAGGTTCTTCCACTTGCTTTAATGCTTGCTTGTCGTCAAGTGAAATTGATTGTTGTGCTCCTAGGGTACTGACTGGAACTGATGATCATGTTAGCCAACCACTTTGTTTATGTGTCTCTTGTTAGTGAAGTGCTTTTGTTAGTGCTTCCTTCGAATATATATTCTTTGCAATTTATATTCATGGTTCTGTTATATCTAAATAGGATTTTATAAAATTCAATGTGTTGAAGATTCAGATTGTTTATATTATTTTATCTTTTCTTGTGTTACAAATTTAAAATATTAGGCACTAATGCCTATGAAAGCCTGGATCATAGTGACCTCACTTTCAAGGCTGGATAGAATGATATACTTGGGATGAGCCAGAAAACAAGCTTGAATCTGAAATAAGAAGAGTTTTTCAGGATTACCCTTGATCTGAGAAGAAAAGCATATCTCATTATAAACCTTATGAACAATTCATTTTATGGTGTGACACTTTTAGGAATCTTATTCCAACTATTTAGATTAATATAATTTTGTAAATATTCTTATATATAAATGGGTAATGTTAGTTAGTGAATAGCGTCTCAATAAAAGTTACTTCAGGCAACAACTGGTGAAAGTTCAGATTATGAAGATTTACTTGAATGTTCTCCAATAATTATTTCATGGTTGAGAGAAACAAGTATTTTGGAGAAAGCATGACGAAAGTAGTTGCAAACTCTATACTTCTTGCTGTGGCATGTTATTTACATGCAGATTCTGTCATGATAAAGTCAGTGACATTCATTGGATAAGTAAGTTTGCCCTTATATTGTTTGCTTGATTGTTGATAGACTGACATAGATAATATTTTTTTAATATCAATATTTATTTGCAGCAACGCTATGGTTTAAATATCACTATGAAAGCCTGGATCATAGTGATCAGTATGATATTGGCTCTCTCCTTTTCCTGTTGCCTAGAACTGGCTAAGCTATTGATTCTTGTTACTGATTTGTTCATTGTCAGTACATATATTCATACATCTCTAACCTACATGCTTGTTAAACTTCGATGCTTTTATATGTACTTGTGTGAAGACCGAGAAATTAAATAGGGAATTTAACGACTAATAAGATTATATTTATTAAATTGATGTGCTCGATATTTATATGATGGAAATAAAATACCATGGTGTTAAGTTGAATAAATTATAGTAGGTCTCATTTGAGGGGCATTTTAGTAATTTTTCTCTTTTTCTCCCTTATCCATTTTCTTTTCCTTTTTCTTTTCTTTCTTTTCTTTTTCTTCTATTTCTCCTCGGTGGACAGCAGTCCACGACTGCTTGTTCTTCTTCTTTCTACTTCTCCTTCTCTGTCCTTCTTTTCTTCTTCGTTCTTTCTTCTTCTACCCGAGCAACAGAGAGAGTCGGAGAGACTGAGGGAGGAGAGAAACAGAGAGAGTGACGTGAGAGGGAGAGACCGAGAGATGCTGAGAGCGAGATGAGATCGGGAGAGTTGAGGGAGGAGTCCGATCCTCCGGTGGGTGGCGCCGACGAGACCAGAGGGCGCCGGCGACACGATCTCCGGTGAAGACCCGTGAAACCCGTAACCCAGAACCCCTCAGACCCGCGACCCGTGAGCTCAAACCCGTGCAACCCATGGCCAAGTGACCCGAGACCCGTGAGGACCCGATCCTCCATGATCGGTGGCCGGGACTGAAATCCAGCGATGGAGGAGCTTCGGCGGAACCCAGGGGCTTGAACCCGCAACCCATGAGCCCAGAAAATCCGAGGACCCGTGACCGTGACCTGTGCGACCCGTGACCCGCCTGACCCGAGAAGAAGACCCGATTCTTCATGGCGTTTTCCGGCGGCTTTTCCGGCGGTCCAGTAGCGATTTCCGGTGGATTTGTTGAGGAAAATCCCTAAGGTATAAGTTTTATAATTTTTGTGGATTAATTTGTCGATTGTTGAATTAGGGTTTGATAATTTTGGGGATTTTCAATGGATTGTGTTTTGACTATGCATAGTTTAAGAATTGATGAATTTGAATGGATTGTATGGGTGTTTGGGTTGATTTTAGGTGGATGATTTTGTGTGGGTTGATTGGCTTGGTTTTGTGGGCCGGTGGTTGCTGTTTTGTGGGTCACGGCAGTGTTGATGTATGGTCTTTTGGTTCTTTGAGTCTTATTGAGTGTTTGAGTTTGCTTGGATTAGTTGAGCTCTTGGAAGGGTGGTTTTCGGGCTGATTCTTGTATTAGGAGTGCTCTAATTAAGGAAATTGGTTAAGTTGGTTTGTTGGAGTTGTTTTGATAAGTTGAGACTCGTATGAGCTAAATGACTTTATGTGGATGGATATTTTGGTGCGATTGATGATGTTAGTTGAAATTATGGATTGAGTTCTTGATGGAATCCGGAATTAGTGTTGATTTGTGTTGAGTTTGTATTTTGAGAGTTTTAAGTATAGTCGATTGTATGTAAAAGAGAAATGGTGGATTCGGGATGGAATAAGGTTTGATTAATATCTCTCTATCATGGTTGTTTGTGTTAAAATGATGGATCGTTGGTGTTTTAATGTTTGAATTTTTGAAGGATCTAGTTAGTCTCTTTGTTGTGGCCATGTGAGTTGAAATGCTAGTTGATGGGTGTGTTCTTAGTTTTGATTGTAATGTTTTATGGGTATTTCTCCTAGCTAGGCCGAATGGGTGATATGGATTGTTAATGGTTGAGTGATTTTCCAAGAAGATTGTTTAGGGTGATTATGTTAATGGAAATTGGAGGTGTTTTGTATGGCATTTTTACTTGGCTATGGTTGGTGGAAAATTCTGTTTGGTATGCTTTAGGTTGGATGGTTTCTTGGTGTGGGAAGCCAATGAGGAGTTGATGTTTAATGTTAAAAGTTAATGTGAGATCTTTTGGTGTTAATAACAAAGATGATGGAAATAGGGAATGAAATATTATGTAGGTATAGTTATGTGGTTTTGAGTGCTAGTAGGGTATTTAGTTATGTTTATGAGCTTAGGTTGGGTTGGATTTTAGAAAAGGCATGAGGAATAATTAATGTATAAGGGAATTAGAACAATATGATGAATGGGTAGGTGTAAAACGTTAAGTTCTATGAGTTAATGGTCGGAACATTTACCAAACTAGAAATGAATTAAGGAAATAAGTAAATAGAGTTAGTGAAGGAGTATAATAAATAAATAAATGGAATACATAATGATTATAGCTTAAGAGACATAACTTATGTAAGGAACTACCAAACCAACATTATGTGTATCATTAGATTAGGTTTAAGCGTTGTGTGTATATGTATAAATGTATATATATGTACACACATACATGTATGCGGGTTAAAAATATATTAGTAACTCAGTAAATAAGCAACAAGCTATAAAGGGGATTAACAATGGTAATATATATGGCTTAACAATAATAAGTAGGCGAATAATATAGTAAGTGCACCTTCTAATTAATAAACGAATATAATAAGAACCTATAACCAATGATTAGCCTAATAGTAGTTTAGGATACCTAGCTAGCTTTAGAAGCGAGTGATGTGACGTGTGAGCACGCGGGTAGTTAGGATGTCATTGAGTATGTGATTCAATAGCATAGTCTAATGCTACCAATGTTTGCAGGATTGTGTTGTAATTGGAGACTTCAATGGTTCTCCAAGGTAGAGTTCGAGTAATTGGAATCCAGTGGGAGTTCGAGTCAGGAGTCTAATGCAGCCAAGGTGGGTATTCCACTCACTGAGAAAATATATATTTTTATATGTATTGGATTGATAAAAATATATATATTGTTTATGAAACTGAACCAACCATATGATGAAATGTATATGCTTTGAGATGATTTATTAGTTTCGATTATGTTTAAACTATATCAATGATGTTTAAGAGATAGTGCAAGAGTGAAAAGTATTGACTAGATTTAAAGTGTTGAGTTCTGCGGTTGAGATTTAAATTATGCAAATTGTTTGAGAACATGTCATGTTGAAACTGCGTAGATTTGATAAAGAAACTAAGTTTTGAATGATTTCAAAGTGTTGGGTAAAATGCGGGATTTGTTTAGTTTTAAAAGGGCGTGATTTAACAAATGCATGATTTCAGCGTGACACAGTAGTGAAATATATACTGGTCAAGCACGGAACATTGAGCATGTAGTATAGAGCATACATACCAGCAGTATCAGTATATCAGCAGCATAACAGTATCAGCAGCATAACAGTATCAGTATCAGCAGTATCAGTATCAGCAGCATTACAGTATCAGCCCCAGTTCATGCATAGCATATATAGCATTGTTTTGTGAGAGATGTTTTTATGTTATGAGTAGTTTTGCTAGACGTATTAGTATGCATAAGAGTATTCATGGAAAAGATCTTATGTATATTTTTATCGGATGGTCACGTGTTAATAGCATACATTGAACTTGAAAGTACATGGATACATGACTACCCAGGTGCGAGTAATGGCATGTCTATGAGTAGGAAGGTTGACTGTTCTTGTTCATCAGGAAAGACGTGTTAGCATGATTGAGTTTAACTCTAGTGCTCTCATGATCTACTGACGTCAAGACACGAAGCTGGAATACGATTAGAGATGGTGTTGCGAGTGTTTTGTTGAAGGATGTTATCCTAGTATGGAAGAGTAAGATGCCATGTTCTTTGCTTAAGACTTATGTGTATACATGATATCTGTGATGGAGTGATCGTGTGCACATATGTCCAAGCGACCGGTGAAAAGTATTATTATAGAGGGGTCTATATGTAGAAACTTCCAAGGAGGGATGTCTGGAACTTCTACATGTTTTCACCGCTATATAGTATGTTTTAAATGATTTCTGAATAGTCGGTGTTTGCTGCATTAGCTGTTGGTAAATTGTGGCTAATATAGTGCTCGCACGACTAAAATAATATAAAGGTTGGTTCTTTGTGAAAACTCAGTTAGTCTTATACCACTGAGGTCTTAGTATGAGGTATACTAAGGCGGTGAACTCACTATTTCACCTATGCGGATGTGGATACCACCACAACCGTGTAGATGATGTTTCTTTGGCTGCAGGTACTACGGTATAGTCGATGGGTCGGTAACAGTGTGCTTGGGATATTATGACTGAAGCTCGCCGCGACAGTTGTAATTGTCGGACCACGGGTTGTCCACTATTTTATAGGTTTGGTATGGCTTGTGACATTTGTGTCACTTATTCTTTGTTAAGCCATTATTGTTATAGTGTTAATAAGACTCAAACAGATAGATGTTAAATGGCTCTTTGTTGTAATTAATTTGTGATAGATGTATAAGTTGTAATTTCCGCTATTCAGATTTATGTTTTCCGCTGCATAGATAGATGTATGTTATACTCTGATTATCAGGTACATGTTATGGGGCATGTGCCATATGTTGGCTGAGCGACACGTAGTCGTGCCACTGCGATGACTCGTTTTATGTTTAAAAAAAAAAAAACGGGTCGTCACAACTTGTGTGGATAGGTGCACAGTTAGGTACACATTTTGTGTTCAATCGATGTATGATTGGTTAGATATACTACTTAATATGTGTACACAAGAGTTTTGTGATCCATATTAACTGATGGAAGCAGATTGCTATATATGGCTGTCGTTCTTATTGTCTTTTCTTTCTATAATCTAAATTTATGATTATTTTTACTATAGTTTTATTAGGAAAAGCGAATTCCTACCTTCTTCTCCTTTAATCAATTTTCTCCCTAAATGTTGTTTCTTTGGTAGAACAAAGATGTAGCTGCTGCTTATGACTGCAAAATTGTTGAAGGTGTTCTTAGCCATCAGCTGAAGCAGTTTGACAGGAACCACCACTTGAAGATGAAAACCATCTAGTTTTATTTTCAGTGAAATAAATCATAAATTTCCTACCTTGCCATTCACAGCTAGGTGTGTTGTCCAATCCACTCTTCAACCTTTCAGTGAAAATCATAAATTTTCTCGTTTATATATCAATAATTACCCTATAAGGTCCATAATGGCAGATGTAGCACCAGGGAGCCAAACAACACCCTCCTCTTCCTCTCCCTTTCCCACTCTCTCCAAATTGAATCATCTTAGCCCTTATTATTTAGAGGAACTTGAATATCTGCCAGAGGAGTGGCTGCTAAACCTAACTTCACTTGAGATTCTGCACATTTGGGCGTGTTATAAACTACAAATATCCATGTCTCCAATCTTTCAACATCTCGCCGCACTTGAAGATATGCAGATTGTTAACTGCAAAGAACTTATCAGCAACGAGGATGAAGAGGGCGCGCAATGCTAACTATAGGAAACGTTTCAAGCTTGGTGTCTCTCCTAAGGGAGCTTAGACATGCTACTGCTCTGCAATCGCTTAACATTACGGACTGCCCTAGTTTGGTGTCTTTACCAGAGTGGATAGCCGACCTCACTTCACTTCAGACGCTTCAGATCTACGGTTGTCCTCGCTTGGAGGAAAGATGTGAAGAAGGAATATGCGAGGATTGGCCAAAAATTGCTCACATCCCAAACTTTTTGAATAAGTGGGATTTCGGCAATTGGTCTGGAAGAGATCCGTAGCCTAATGCAGTACCAATTATGCTTCAGGTTTTGAAGTCACCAATTAGACAGTAATTTTCTTCTGGTTATTGTTCATCTCCATTTTCCTTTGTCGGGCTTTTGATACATAATCTTTGACTTCATATGCAGAACCAACTGTACCATGGAACAAACAAGGGTTTAAGAATAGACACTTTTTCAGACCTTGCCGAAAATCAGATTTGTACAAAGCTCTCAAATTTCCAGTATTGTTTCCTACCTTTCACTTCAATGGCTGTCCTACATGTCTAATATCTTGTTTTTTTTTCTTGTTTTTTTCTTTTTTAAATGTTTCTCTCATCTTCGTTTGAAATGTGTATTCTACAAATGGTAGCATCACGTATTGGGTAAAAGACTTATGATAGACCAGTGAAGTCAATCCCATCCCAAATTTTCATAAAAACGCAATAAAAGTTTTGGATAACTCTGGGTTTTCTTATAATCAAATGCAGATGTAGACATATTCTTTTTGTTATTATTGTTGCTGGAGTTTAACTGCAATTCTCTCTGTTCATGGATTGTTTTACCTTTTTACTGTTTTCATTGAAAAATTTTGAGTTAGTATTGAGTTTACTATTAGGTATTTGATAGTCAGGGAGACATGCATAGAAAAGCATCAATTCATGATATGGGTGTGAGAATCATTGGGTTATTTCTGCAATATGCTTGGATATTTCAGCCTCACTTGTAGACAAAACAATGGACACTATACAGAGCATTCCCATGATGAGGAAGTTCGGTTGAGGCTCATTGTAAGAATGACAATGAGCTGAGCCTGCGAGAAGGGCACATTCAATTAACCATATTTTGCATTTTTAAATAGTATTCTGCCTGCAATTTGGTGAACACCTTTTATCAGCATTTAGAACTTGAAAGACATGATCAAGAATCCTAGCTGTCTTTAGAAGCTATCTGACAAGTATTTTGAATTTGCAGGTTCTTCCACTTGCTTTAATGCTTACTTGTCTTCAAGTGAAATTGATTGTTGTGCTCCAAGGGTAATGACTGGAACTGATGATCATGTTAGCCAACCACTTTGTTTATGTGTCTCTTGTTAGTGAAGTGCTTTTGTTAGTGCTTCCTTTGAATATATTCTTTGCAATTTATATTCTTGGTTCTGTTATATCTAAATGGGATTTTATAAAATTCAATGCGTTGAAGATTCAGATTGTTTATTTTATTTTTTCTTTTGATCATAGTGATCTCACTTTCAAGGCTGGATGGAATGATATACTTGGGATGAACCAGAAAACAAGCTTGAATCTGAAATAAGAAGAGTTTTTCAAGATTCAACTCTTGATCCGAGAAGAAAAGCATATCTCATTCAAAACCTTATGAACAGTTCAATTTATGGTGTGGCACTTTTATGAATCTTTTTCCTACCATTTAGATTAATATGATTTTGTAAATATTCTGATATATAAGTAATGTTAGTCAGTGAATAGCGTCTCTGTAGAAGTTACTTCAGGCAACAACTGGTGAAAGTTCAAATTATGAAGATTTACTTGAATGTTCTCGATTAATTATTTCATTGTTCGGAGAAACAAGTATTTGGGAGTAAGCATTATGAAAGAAATTGCAAACTCTCTGCTGATTGCTGTGACATGTTATTTACATCCAGATTCTGTCATGATGAAGTCAGTGACATTCAATGGATAAGTAAGTTTGCCCTTACATTGTTTGCTTGATTGTCAATAGACTGACATAGATAATATTTTTTAATATCAATATTTATTTGCAGTAAAGCTGCGATTTAAATATCACTATGAAAGCCTGGATCACAGTGATCAATATGATATTGGCTCTCTCCTCTCCCTGTTGATGCAATTCAGAAGGTTGCTGCTGCTTATGACTGCAAAATTGAAGGTGTTCTTAGCCATCAGGTGAAGCAGTTTGACAGGAACCACCACTTGAAGATGAAAAGTATCTAGTTTTATTTTCAGTGAAATAAATCATAAATTTGCTACCTTGCCATTCACCGCAAGGTGTGTTGTGCCATCTACTCTTCAACCTTTCATAGTACATGTGGAGTTTCTCTATAACAGGGCTCTGGAGGAGAAGAGGGCTCGGCTGGGTTTGGTGGAATGTGTTAATCATGAACTCTTGCAGCCGTATCCTGTTCTCTGTTATTTATCTGTAAACATTTTCCATTCTCCTTTCAATACAATCATTCAATTATCACCCTTCTGAATCCATTGATCGATGAGGGCTTTGGGCACCACATTGAAATAACTTATTCAACCTTTTTTTTTTTTTTTTTTTGGTAATACTTAAGATTAGAATAATTTGCTTTTAAGGCATCCATGAGAAAAATAGTTCTGTCCTTTTCATATATAATTTTTTTTTTCTTCTAAAACTCGTTATGTTATTGTTTTGCTTTAAGCTAAAGAAATTGCAATTGAATGGAAATAAGATTTATATTTCATGAAAAAAAATCACAAAATTGTTATAATGAAACAATGCAACCAGCTAAAACTCTTGTATAATTAATTATTTTGTATACATAAAATATCAAGTTCTTTCTTAATTCAGAATACTTTTTTGAACAATTCACAATATTGCAATAGATTCGTGCCTAGAAGTCTATTTAAATAGACTTAAAGAAA
Organism: Alnus glutinosa; assembly: GCF_958979055.1. Lineage (NCBI taxonomy): Eukaryota > Viridiplantae > Streptophyta > Magnoliopsida > Fagales > Betulaceae > Alnus > Alnus glutinosa. Next base: position 4,384,399 of record NC_084887.1, on the reverse strand, counting down.
ACCTAGTTCTAATTGGAATAGGATTTCAACAAAATTCGCTCAAATTTTGGGGTTCATATTTCCGAACGATTTTGGAATAGTAAATGTTTAACTTAGGAAAATTCTATTTTAGATATATTCGTTGCATTTTGAGTTATATTTTCAACGCTGCTAATTTCATGTCCATTCGATCATTGAGCCAAAAGTTATGATCAAAACACTGAAAAGTACTCGATTGGGAATTGACAAATTCGATTTTAACTTCAATTAATGAAATTCTAATTGGCTCATTCTCTTGATTGATTAGACTTAAACAGATCATATAGGTCTTCTATTCCTTGATTGATTATGCTTAATCACATTTTATAGGTTTTACAATTTGAGTTGGATTCAACCCACTTAAATTTGAGTTCATCATCATGCATTGGATAAATTTTTTCACTGACTTAACCATTAGATTAAAACTTACAACCAAATATGTTTTGACACTTAATTTTCTCTACATTAAAAACCTAACAAAATTCAATCATAACCTGAACCATTTAATTAAACTGGTCAGACCCCTCAATTTTTACCTGTTAATTTTATGTTGGGTTTCTATCGAATTCGTAGGTCGTGTAAAAAATTGTTAGCCTTATATGTTGCATGTCAGGTTTAAGTCTTTTGAAACATGTGTATTAAACTATATAGCTCAATCTTAACCCAATCCATTTAATTAAACGGATAGGATTCTTCAACCTTACTCTTCTCTCTCACTTCCTCAAAGTAATACCAAGCAGCAATAGGTGAGATTCTTTCATCAAAGTTAGCATGCATGTGAGTGGTAATCATGTCCCCAGAGATAGAAATTAACATCATAAGAATCTCCAAATGTGGGAGAAAATTATTATTATTATTATTATTATTATTATTATGTTCTTTTTGTTCTCTGTTCCAGATAGTGCGCTTTGAGCTTTCCATTTGTAATTTGCTCATATCACCTCAAATCCAATCAACGAGTTGTTGAACAAAAAATATTAAGATACTATATTATAGTATCTTCATTTTTAACGACGACGGAGGAAACAAAACTTTATTAAGAGGACTTTTATAAGATTGCGATTTTAAAAAGTGTAGTTTAAAATAATAATTTGAAAATATAACTTTTAAAAGTATAGTTAAATGTTTGATAAAATCACAATTTATCAATTAAAATCGTAAATTAACCTTTAAAATTCAGCGTTTTCAAAAAAATCATATTACCTGCGATTTGAAAAAACAAATTTTTAAAGTTTTTAAATCATAGTTTTTAAAAATATAGTTCCCAAACTATTTATGTTATACGATTTAGTTTATAATTATACCTATTGTCTACGAAATCGCAATTTCAAACGTCCCCTAAACTTGACTAACATCACAATCCTACACATTTATAACGATTTAGGGAATTTGTTTTTTCAAATTAGGGGGCGTGTCAAAGTCTTTTATAAATTAAGTAATTATTTCATATACGTAGTAAATACAACTATTTCTTAATTTAGAATAAGTTTGGTAGTTTATAATATATAAAAATTTCTTTGGTTTTTTATTTAGTGGTTCATCAATTGTTTTCATTTGAGGGATAAATATAAAATTAGTTTGTGGTAATTGGTCTAAATTACAAATTGTTCTTGGCAATATAAAATAATTCATAGATCAAGCAAAATTATAATTTAGTCCCTACAGTCAAATTCCGTCAAAAAACTTGACGAATTCTGTTAATATGCCACGTCAACACCAATAAAATAATGGCACATGTCATTATTATTAATATATATATCAAGAACTAAAAATTAAGAGTGACTTGTAAAATTATAAACATGTGTCCTACTCTAAGGACCTCTAAATTATTTTTCTATATCACAGGGACTGATTTTGCATTTATCTCCTTATTTTAAGTGGTTAACTCTAAAACCAATATCATTTAGCTCACATTTTTTTTTTATATGTCCACACAAGAGGGGAATTGATGATTCGAACTAGTGACTTCCACTTTATGAGGCGTGATCCCTATCCGATTTAGCTCACGTTTGGTAAACAAGAATATGGGCAAGAATGGAATAATCATTCTTGCGAATAACCATTTTTAATTGAGTAATGTTTCTTACACAATTTTTGTACAACTTTTACACAACTCTAACAACTTTCTTTTAAAATCAGCCATTAAATATTTAGGACCCACATGTTGAAAAACAAATCTAATGGTTAATCATAACAAAAAGTAGTTAGAGTTGTGCAAAAGTTGTGAGAGAGTTGTGTAAGAAACATTACTCTTTTTAATTTTTTGTTGTGCGCTAGTTAATTTTTTTTTTTTTATATATATATTTTAATGATAGTTGATCCAATGATTAATAAGCACCAGCCGCACTACCACATGAGTTTGGTGGGATGGGGATTTATTGTCATAAAATTTTGTATTCTCTCAAACTCCCTATAAATATGGACTCTTTTTATTCTAAATTAATCAAGTAAATAAGAGCAAATTGTAGTCCTTAAAACTTTATCCTATAAACATAAGTGTTAAACCGAACCATATAAAATTTTGATCTCTATTTTATTTTATTACTGCTATTGCCTTTATATTTCCATTTGATTATCTTTCCTTTCGGGCAGGAACAAATAAGATTTAAAGTATAGACGCTTCTTCGGACCTTGCCGACAATCAGTATTTCTAGCTAGTATTGTTTCCTATCTTTTACTTCCATGGCATTTTTTGGTATTTTTCTTTTTTAATTTAGAGCCTTCTGTTTATCTAAAATTTTAGGCAAAATGGCTAACTTATCTAAATTTTCCTCTACTTTATTAAAATAATCGTTTTTTAAATTTTTTATTCAACGAAAATCATACAGAAAGACCAAAACATTTTTCTTCCACTTCTTGAATTTTTTTTCTACTTTCCCTTTCTTTCCAAGTTGTTTCTCAGCAACCAAACAGGCAAACAGCACAGAGAAACAAGAATCACAAAGCGCAAACACCCACTGGACCAATCGCAGAGAAGACGCAACTCAACCAAAATCAGACGAAATCACAGAGAAGACGGCAACTCGAACAAAATCAGACGAAATCCCGAACACCCACTGGACCAAAATCAGACGGACGGGCAGACGAAAATTAGACGAAATCGTAAACACCCATTGGACGAATAGGCAGAGAAAAAACTTTAGACGAAATCGCAAATCAAAAATCAGAAGAAAATCAGCACTGCCATGGTTATTTGCACTCTCCGGGGCAAAGACGCCATCGTTATTTGCCGCAGCTCAAGCAAGATCCAGATCCAGGGATGAAGATGTCATCGTCATCTTCCTCCAAAATCACAGAAAAGATGCCATCGTTATCTTCTGGGAGACTTGGGCGATTGCTGGGAGAGAAAGAGATGAAGTATCTCTTGCCTGGAGAAGAGACTGGGGTGGTTGTGGTGCCGCCATTGTAGGACTGAATTGCATTACTCGCCTAGCAGGAGTCATAGTCGAAAACTGTAAATTTAATTCAAATCATAAAAAGCAGAATCAAGTTTGTTTCACCCACATATGTATATACAGAAATACACTTTGAATTCTATAATTAGATGCATATATGTTGCTTACTTAGGTTATACTGAAAATGATTGAGATGATGCCCATGTTTGGAGGTTGGTGGTTGTAACTTGTATCCCACCCACCGTTTGGGCCTCCAACCATATATGTAATTCGCCGCCATGGCTAATTGGATGAGCGTGGCTGAAATAGCAAACCAAAATGGAAAGGAACGATTGGATAAAAAACCAAGAAAGTTAATCACAGAGAAATGATTTGATGGGTTTAATTTCAGTTTGAGTAAGGAATCATATATGTATAGATACAGGTAGAGGGAAATGGAGAGAACCCTTTCAGAATGAAGATAAGTTGTTTGGTTGTTTGGTCTTTGGAGTTAATTGGTTCAAGTATCAAGAACATATGGCAATGACAGACCAACTACCTCTAATGCACTGCACTATCACTCTCTCATTCGTCTTCTACACCCCACAACGCCATGAAAAAAAAAAAGACGAAAAAGAATCCAACCTCCCTCAATACCCATCTCGGATTCAGAGTTTCCAAGCTCAAATCTTTGAAAAGAAGAAGAAATGTGTTATGTGGGTAAAGCTACAAAGATCTTCATCTTCATTGTGGTGGTTGTTGGCCTCGTTCTGGGACTTGGGCTTCTCCGCCACAGCCTCCAGAAGACTTACAAATGCTTTGGCGGCTTTTGCCACTCTTCTTCATCCTCTCCTCCTCCGGTGGCCTTCCCCAACCCTGGCCTTTCCCCACCAAGCCCACCTAACCCAAATTCATGCCCTGATCCTATCATTTCCACCCCTAACCCAAGCCCAAGCCCAAGCCCACCTCCTCCGCCGGCAGCAACAACGGTGGCAGAGCCAATTAATCAGCCGAGTCCGGTGATGGCAACACCTGGCCCTGTGCATGGTTAGCTGCATTTTTCATTTTGTAAGGGTTGTAGAAAGTTGTTATGGCATTGTTTTGCATTAGTAATTTTGTTTAATTTCTTTTTCTTTTTTCGTTAAATAATTGGTAAATTCGTAGTTGAGTTTTGTATGGGACAATGTGGGTTGATTGATGTTTTGGTTTTTGTAACGGTCGATTAATTTTTGTTTTTCTGCATTTGGAGAATCTATTTGTTGGAACAATCTTTGTTTATTAGTGGATTTAAAGAGTTATCCCTCCATTTTGGTTCGATGTACAATGAAACCAATGGCGGAGATAAAGGGGGCAGGCATGCAAATGTCTAAAAAAAAAACATGTAATAATTTAACCCATATTTTATTTTGCCCCTACAATATGCCCCTACAAGGTTATAAGCCCCTACAAATTAAATCAAAACATTCATTCCCTTATATTTTCTAAGAAGAAAAAATAAGATAAAAATAAAAATAAAATAATTCAAGACATCTTAGCCCAGTCCCAGCCCAACGGCAGCATCACCCTTAAAAAATAGAAGTTACTCTCAAATTTGAGCTAGTATTGAACTAAGAAAACTCAACCCAAAACCAAAATTAGACACCATAAATGATCGACAGTCGACACGCCTCAAATCTTCCTCTACACGTCATTAGCAATTTTAGGGCGCGTAGGATGCAATTTTAGATGGTTTGTATTTTGTACTTTTCTTCCTCTTTTTCTCTTCTTCTTTCTTTCTTTCTTTCTTTCTTTCTTTCTTCTTCTTCTTCTTCTTCTTCTTCTTTTTTTTTTTTTTTTTTTTTTTTTTTTTTTTTTTGTATTAGTAAATGCCTACATGTTAAGTTGTTAACTGATATATCAATTTGGCATATATTTATGAAGTTTGATAGATATGTTTTGTGATACATATATTATGTTATAATATATATTTTAAATTGTAATTACCATACTTTTAATAAAAATATAGTATATGAAAAGAACAAAAAAATTTATTTATCATTATATTTTTATTATTTTAATTCCACCCTTACTAAGACAGATTCCTGGCTCCGCCACTAAATGAAACCTTGTCCCACTTGTCACATTATGTTGACTAGGTTATCTACTTTGTAGTGGATTAATTGGCTGTTGCTTATGCCACTAATTTAGTGCTAATATCCATTATGTCTAGGTTGAACCTTCAAATTTGGAGTAATGATATAAGGAAGATTAGAGCCTTCCCAAATGTAACGTGACTTTAAAATTATTATTGAATCAAAATTTAATAATTATTATCTCAAATTCCTTAATAATTTTAAAAGAAATGATATTAAGAAGGACCAAAGTCCATGTTGTAGCATTACTCCGTCAAATTTTGACAGTTTCAAAAATGCCTGAAGCAGCAATTAAAATGCTTCTATTTTTGCTTTTCATCCAAAAGAAAAAATTGTGCTCATTTCCAAGGCTTTGTCATGGGTGATTGATTAACTTCCAAGAATTTTTAGGCTTTATTTGTTAAAATTTTTGTCTTTTCTACTTTATTTTCAGCACTTCGATCGGTTATCATTGCCTTCTGCATTTTATTTATATATGGTCCTGTCTGAAATAAAAGAGCCCAATGATATATATGTTGAGATCCAAATCTAAAATTTTTAATGCAAGATGTTAGTTGGCTAACTCACTCTTTTATGGATAAAGTTTTCCATAAACTGGATTAATGAATTTTTTTACAATTGAAGTATATTAAACTACACCTATCAACCGATTCACATACGTTCTTAAAACATGCGATTTTTATATGCACTTTTAATATATAGAATTAACAAAGTAAAATGCATGTGACGTACATTAATTAATCACTTGAATAGTCTGATATAATCTTAAATCACTACTTGTCTCGTAAATGAATTGTACTTGTTTGAGAATGAATTGTAAAAGTACCCATCTCCAAATGCAATTGTATGTATTTGCTGAAATTTCAGTGTATTTGTTGAGGGCCTTGCAGAATTTAGAATATTTGTCATTTTTTTTTTTTTTTTTTTAAGCATTTGAAATTTACTCGTAATTCAATATTGAACACTTGTCATGAACTAGTTTCCCAAATGCATCTGGTAAAATAAAAACAGCTAGCAATCATCACCAAGAATTCATCTGATGATTGTTATGCCTGAAGCATCATCATCACGAAGCTGATCAAACCCATTAGGATGCTGACAAGAAAAGTACTGCCTCTGTGAGCTGATGACGCTGGTGGTTCAGTTGAAGATCCAGTCGAAGAGGTTCGAGTGGATTCAGTTGAAGGAATAACAGAGAATTCTGGCGCTTGTGTTGGTGAGAAAGCAGAACTTTCTGGACCTGGAGTAGGAGCCAGATCAGGTGTCACCGAAGAAGCCGGTGGCTCGGCTGAAGGAGATGATGCCGGCGGAGCTGCTGCTGATGCGAGAGTGTCTATCTGGACCTTCATTCCTTGGCTGCAATGTCCGATTGTTCCACAGATGAAGTTTCTCGTGCCTGGGGAAGAGAGCGGGATGGTTGTGGTGCCGCCGTTGTAGGACTGAATTGCGTTACTCGCCTGGCAGGAGTCATAGTCTGCCTTGGAAACCTCAAGCACATCATGGTTTGGTGCATATTGGAAAACTGTGAATTTAATTCAAATCATGAAAATCAGAATCATGCATGTTTATTTCACCCACACGTGAATATACAGAAATAAACCTTGAATTCTGTTGAGATTTGTATAGAAATCTAAAATACAATCAAGAATAAAAGCGGAAGCAAGAAAAAGAAAAGAACACGATAAATTATGGGTGGTTCGGTATTAGACACTTACGTCCACCATTTAGAATAACCCATATATAGGTCGTGTCTCATTAATTTTATTGTTTACAATTCATAAGTCTCTATTTATAGTTGAAAAAGTCAATCTATACAAATAAACCTAAATCGACTTAAACAAGAAAATATAAATCGACCTAGACTGTGATCATATAAATCATGAATAATATAAATATTAGAATAAAATTCTATATATAGATGCATATATGTTGCTTACTTAGGTTGTCTCCAACTGAAAATGATTGAGATGATGCCCATGTTTGCAGGCTGGTGGTTGTATCCCACCCACCGTTTGGTCCTCCAACTATGTAATTCGCCGCCATGGCTAATTTGATGAGCATGGCTGGCATAGCCAAACTCATCAATGTTTTTAGCATTAATGTCATTTTGGATACAAAACGAAAGAAAGTTAATCACAGAGAATGAGAGAAATGATCCGATTTGTTGGGTTTTCAGTTTGAGCTAGGAATCATATATATATATACACAGGTAGAGGGAAAAGGAGAGAACCCTTTCAGAATGAAGATAATTTTGTTTAATTGTTTGGTCGTCTTTGGAGTTGGTTTAAGCATCTTCAATATGGCAATTACTGGTTGTTTTCTCAGGGATTTCAATAATTAATATTGCGGCCGTTTGCTACCTCAACAGGTTGTATTTTTGGTGGATTATTTCTTAGGAAATGGATTATTATCTCAAAAACTTAATCCGATAAAAAAACAATTTATTTATTGATTTAATTAGTATTTATAATAAAGTTGATCGAACTAGGTAAACGGAATAAAAATCCATGCAATCTTCTCACCAGCTCAGGTACACGTATGTATATATACAACCAAAAAGGGGAAGAGTTGTTCATGTAGTGGTTAATGGCATCCATGTGAAAGACCTAAAACATGTATCCAACCCACGATTGCAAGGAAATATATAAAAATTAAATTTGTGAATCCATTTTGAAAATGTAGGCACCATTGACGCTCCATCCATCAAGCATCAACGATTGAAAGATCCGGAGGATCATGCCCGAATTTGGTTGAAATCACATATAAAATGAGAGAAAAACCATCGGAGTGGTACCGGCAGATTAGACTCTGATCGTCAAGTCAATCTTTTTGACTTGAAGGAAGAAAATATAAAGAACCCTCTTGAATTTTAAAGAAAGAAGAGTGTACGATTGTATGTGTATTAGAGTTGGATTGGAGAGAGAATAAGACGTTTTCTTCGACCCTCGTAATGGCGGGAATTAGCCATTCTTAGGCATTAATTTAGGCTATTTTGGACCCCTCGTGGACTCTAGAAGTAGTTTTTTAACCTGACAGAGTTAGAGGAATTTTTTTCAACTTAATCTGTTAAAATTAATATATGTATTCAAAATATATGTAATTTTCACATACGTTTTTAATTCTCATATATATTTTTAATAAAGTATTTGATATGAAAATTATATACAATTTCAATACATTAATTTAATAGACTGAATTAAATAAACATTATTCCAACCTAATTTAAGGGAAAGTTTTGTTGACCTTCCCTCACCATCCCCGATTGTCTGATTCTAAGATGTCAAACCTAATGAATCTTTTTTGTTTGTCTTAATTGGTTTATAAATAGGTAACCCCACTAATGGACATGTGGCGTGGAACCCCACTAATGGCTTAAACATACGAATCAAATTAAGAAGGAAAATGAATATTTAATATTCATGGAGACCTATTTGGTTACGATGTGAACCAGATCGAAGGATATAAGCGTAGGTAAATGATATTTGTACACACTTGATACATATTTATATTTAGTGTGAGATTTATACATGTGAATCACACATTAAATATGATTATATATATAAAGTGTGTACAAATAACACATCTTATTAGTGTAATGGGTTTGAGCCAATTGGGGTAGTGAACGCTAACGACCCAATCCTTGATTAGATCTTTGGTCAAAGGAAGCTCATTCATTAATTGGGTTGCTTTGTGCAAATGGCCAGGAGGTGAAGGCCCAAAAAGAAGAGAAAGCAATTGTGGAGGAAGAGAACGAGCTCGGTTGAAGAGATGATAGTGCATAAATAAGGGGTGGTCATGCAATCACCCCTCCCACAATAAAAAGGGAGGTGTGCGGTCACCTCTCTTTCACTTTTTTTTTTTATTATTATTATTATTATTATTATTATTATTCATTTAAAAAAAAATATACGAGATTTAGTGAGTTGCTGGTGGGCATTTTGAATGATGTAGCATTTTATGACGTGGAAATTGTGGTGTGCACATTGTTAGGATTTTAGGGTTGGCTAATTCGGTATCTAAAATACTTTTTTTATTGTAAAAATCCAATTTATAGTCTCAGTTCAAACTAAGTATTTGCCTGTACGAACGGGACAATATAAGGGGCCAAATCGAGTTTTTAAGTGAGACTCGTCCTAAGTGCGTCCTAAGCTAGTTCGAACTTAAGGTTGTTCATGGTGTCAAACATTGAACTAGTCGGAGTAAAACAATCATTAAGTTTTGATTCCGAAATCCAATGAGGACAAACTTGGTGGCACTAGAAATCTGATTCAAAATTATACAATTTTGTATTTGGTGAAATTTTTCCAATTCTAATGTTTAATGTTTAAGGCGTCAGAATGGGCCGTAAAGAAATTAAGAAAATATTGAAAAGCTGGATCTCAAAAACATACTCCAATTCAAACGGAAAAATAACTAGTTGTAACAAGATTGAAAATCTAAAATATGTCAGAAATCGATTTTCAGAATTTAGGGTTACCTTTTCAAGTCTATTTAAGAGCTTTTAGAGCATGATTTTTCAAGGGATTTGCGGCAATATTTCCAAAGAACAAATAGCCTTTTTGTTAATGTGTTAAGAGAGCAAGTTTAAGTTTTTGTGCTTTCAATTGCTCATCTCTTAAAGTCTTTGTTGTAAAACCACAATCATTCATCAACAACAATTAAAGCTTAACAAAGTTTTGATAAAGGAGATCAAGTAGAAAAAATTTCAAGATGTTTTGGGTGAACTATTGTGGTAGTAAACAAGCATGTCACCTGTTTAATGCAAGATTGTGTCAACTTCAAAAGTTTTATAAGCATATACTTTTTGTATTGTCATACTTCAAATATGAATTGATTTATTTGATTTGGCCGCCTCGGAATAGTTTTATTATGAAGAGTTCTTCAAAATGTTACAACTTCATCACCAAATTAGTTATGTTGATTGATTTATCGTTTTTCATTATATTTGGTGAATGTTTATGTGGTTACTTATTTTTAAATTCCGTGTTATTTTGGCAAACACATTCAATCCTCCGTCTAGGTTTTATTGGAGTCTTGGGCTATTATTTTCAATTATTCTTGGGCCATAATGCCGCTCCTTACCACCGCTCTAAAAACAGGCTCGTTGGGCATGATGTCAATGTCTATAAAATACTTGATCGAGCTTGTCTCCCTTAACACCAATTGGTTTTAGGTGGAATGACAACTCACAATCATAAACATATGACTTGGTGAAGCTGATTGTGCAATGTATACACGCGTTGTTGATTAATTGGATATGCATTGCATTCCGTAAGAGAAGTTAGCTGAAATGCTGGAGCGAGTCATTAATGCAAGTACTGAGGATATGGATGAGGATCCAATAACCTCGTACTTTCTAAAAAGAAAAGAAAAAAACCTTATACTTGGCCTACTATGATCGACTATTGAATTAAACGTACACCATAAATATTCCTGCAACAATTCTATTGAAAAAAAATTAAATAAAAAATTTAACTTTTATTCAACACCACCCACATAAGAGCCACTCCAACATACACTCAAAACATGCAGTAGTAATTATAAAAATTATATAAAAAAAAAGTCCACTTATTACTCTTGATCTTTCATCACTTTTAAAAAAAGGTACCTGAACTAAAAAAAGTATCAATTTAGAGTATCCACCTTTCAATTTTTTTTTATTTTTAATTTTTAATTTCAACCTTCCGTTAAAATTTTCCTTTAACTCCTATCAAAATTTCTAGAATATCCCTCTATTTTTTTAGGAAAAAAAAAAAATTGCTAGGATTTAAGTGTTTTTGTCAGAATTTAACGAAATTTGCAAAAACACCCGTGCATAAATCTTTGAAATTTTTTTATTTTTTTTTAAAAAAAAATAAATACAAAGGTATTTTAGAAATTTGGATAGGATTTAAGGAAAAAACCGAATGGAGAGTTGGAATTGAAAAATGAATATTATAAATTCACACTTTTTAAAATTTAAATACTTTTTCTAAAATGTGATAAAAGATCCGGACTTATAAGTTAAATTTTCTTACTTACAAAATATATAATATAATATATATGCAACGAGATACGAAGGGAGAGTGACCGTCCGTTCCCCCATATTCCGCATTGGGTCACTGACAAACGGGGAAAGATATGGTTCCCCCGTATTAAGCATCGAGTCATTCACAAACGGCGAAAGATATGGTCTCCCCATATTAAGCATCGATTCATTGACAAACGGGGAAACATCGTATCTGAAGTAGCAACTCCCACTCATAATCCTTCCTCCTTGTTTCCCATCACAGCAATCTGGCTGTCGCCTGATTTCTTCCTCAAGACACACTTTACAATCACTTCCAGAAATGTCTCTGGTGCATTGAGTCAACCCATACACTCTCCTCCCTTCTCCGATCTCCAAGCTTCCGGCCTTGTACATCTTCCGGCTCCCGGAAGCTTGATTGGCCAGTTCTGTTAGCAAGTTTCTTACCTTGGGATTAAACGACGAGGGATCACTTGCATTTTGAACCGCCCAAGCATAAACCATATTTTCATAATCAATCTTTCCAAAGAAACTATTATTTGCGTACTTTACCAGACAATTCTCGTACCATATAATTCCATTTTTATTATAAGAACAGTAATCTCGAACTTTGTTACTTGCCTCGATAACACAGCTGGCACAGTCTACATATGAGACGTCTCCGCGGCAGAGGGCAAGCCCAAATACTTGAGATTGGCTCTCACCCATTGAGCTAAAACTGTAACCTGTGGGAGGAGTTTCGAAGGAAAGATAGCCCAGGAGAATTCTCAAATTTATGTCGTATGGATCGTTCCTTGTGAAGTTGTCAGAGGTTGAACATATATGGAAGATGGGATCTGCTCCAAAAACTGTTTGGAGGAGGAGGATGAAGGAGAGTTGATAGAGAGACAAGGCGAAAGTTAAGAAAGCCATTGTTGAATATATATGTATGAAGCCGATTAGCTTAAAGTTTTGGAAGTTGCAGCATCTATATATATAGTCTAGGAGAGTTCAAATAAAATATTATATGCATATATATATATATTATATAATTTCATGAAAGGTTAATTATGCATGCCTCATCGCTATTTGTAAGGTTACAAATTATATTGGGACATAAATATTTATTTTTATGTCGAGTTCAACAGGTAGATTTGATCATTGGATGCATGAAAGCAGCTTAACGGAGTCCAACGGCCAACCCTCGAAGCAGGTGTTCTGTATTCTTGCCTGTCACGTGTGATGAAGATTACTTCATTTCATTTGCTAGCCGTTTGGGAGCGATCACCAAACAAGATATCAAGAGCTAGTTTACTATAATTTAATTTTAAAAATCTTTTTGCGAAAATATATTGGAAAAGAATATGAAGAAATATAAATAATAAATATGAAAAAAAAAAAAAGAGAGAGAGAAAGAAAATAAAGATTATAGCTAGAGGAATGAATAACTTAAATTCATCGATTGTTGATTTCTATCGTATGGTGACAGTTGGGTGGATCGAATTAAATCAACAAAAAATAGTCATAAATGTTAGCATACAAAACAAATATTTATGCTAAAATACGAAGTGAAAAAAGATTCAAAATTACCTTTAGTCATATTTGCTCAAGCAAATCCAAGAACTTCAATATATAGCAACTAAAACTCTAAATAATATTTTAGTAGAGATAGGTATCTTCCAACCTATACTTAATTGTGTCTTCAAGCCCATATTGATAGAATACTCATGATCTTTATTTATAGGTTAGGTCAGAGATCCTTAATTAGAATTTTACCTTATTTATTCCTTTTATCAAGGAGTAGGAAATCAACAATAATAATCATTAATTCTGATTTTGATTCCATAAATAAATTCCTTATTTGGAATCAATTATGGTTTTTATTAATTAATTAAGCTAGCAGGGCACTATCAAAAATAATAATTAATTCTTTTTCTTTTTAGTTTTTTTCAATGTTTTTAATTTATTTACATTTTTTGAATTTTTGAACTTTTTTTTAATATTAATATGCTATATGGGACAAGTAGCAAGTTTTAAAAGGTGTTGACATGAATTACCATTAAAATTATAAACGAAACATGAAAGGAATGACCATCCCTATTTTTAGGATGAATATAGATACCACCTTCGATACTTTTTGAAACCGAGGTAGTTATTTGATAATGAGCTTTATCATAGGTACTAAAAAGGTACTTAACCCATATTTTAAAAAGGTTTAGGATTTAATTCATCATGTGGGAGATATGTGAGAATTTGGAATCTTATATTGATTATCCAAGAAAGGGGATTTCTGACGACCCGGTTTTTATATATATATATATACAAAACGTAAAAACGAGCCATCGCAGTGGCACGACGATATGTCGCAAAGCCAACATATGGCACATGCTCCATAACATGTACCTGATAATCAGAGTATAACATACATCTATCTATGCAGCGAAAAACATAAATCTAAATTGCGAAAATTACAACTTATACATCTATCATAAATTAATTACAACGTTGAGCCATTTAACATCTATCTGTTTGAGTCTTATTAACACAATATTTACATAACAATAATGGCTTAACAAAGAATAAATGACACAAACGTCACAAGCCATACCAAACCTATAAAATAGTGGACAACCCATGGTCCGACAATTACAACTGTCGCGGCGAGCTTCAGTCATAATATTCCAAGTACGCTGCTACCAACCCATCAACTATACCGAGATACCTGCAGCCAAAGAAACATCATCTACACGGTTGTGGTGATATCCACATCCGCATAGGTGAAAGAATGAGTTCACCGCCTTAGCATGAAACATACTAAGACTTCAGTGGTATAAGACTAATTGAGTTTTCACAAAGAACCAACCTTTATTTTATTGTTAGTCGTGCGAGCATTATATTAGCCACAATTTACCAATAGCTAATGCAGCAAACACCGACTATTCATAAAACATTTAAAACATACTATATAACTGTAAATATATGTAGAAGTTCCAGTCATCCCTCCTTGGAAGTTTCTACATATAGACCCCTCTATAATAATACTTTTCATCGGTCGCTCAGACATACGTGCACACGATCACTCTATCACAGATATCACGTATACACATAGGTCTTAAGCAAAGAACATGGCATCTTACTCTTCCATACTAGGATAACATCTTTCAACAAAACACTCGCAACACCATCTCTAATCGTATTTCAGCTTCGTGCTTTGAACGTCAGTAGATCATGAGAGCATTAGAGTTAAACTCAATCATGCTAACACGTCTTTCCTGATGAATAAGAACAGTCAATCTTCTTACTCATAGACATGCCATTACTCGCACCTGGGTAGTCATATATCCATGTACTTTCAAGTTCAATATATGACAACTTAACACATGACTATCCGATAGAAATATACATAAGCGCTTTTTCATAAAGACACTTATGCATACCAACACGTATAGTAAAAGCTACTCATAACATAAAAACATCACTCATAAAACAATGCTATATATGCTATGCATGAACTGGGGCTAAAAATACTGCTGATACTGATATGTTGCTGATACTGTTATACTGCTGATATACTGATATTGCTGGTATGTATGCTTTATTCTACATGCTCTATGTTCCGTGCATGACCAGTATATTTTTCACTACTGTATCATGCTGAAATCATGCAGTTGCTAAATCACATTCTCTTAAAACTAAACAACTCCATAATTTTATGCAACACTTTGAAATTATTCAAAACATAATTTCTTCATAAAACCTAACCAGATTTAACATGACATGTTCTCAAACTCAAAATATAATTTCATAAAACATAAACAGTTTCAACATGACATCTTCTCAAACAATTTTACATACTTTAAATCACAACCGCTGAACTTAACTCTTTAAATCAATTTAATACTTTTCTCTCTTGCACTATTTCTTAAACATCATTGATATAATTTAAACATAATCGAAACTAATCAAATCTTCTCAAACATACATTTCATCATATGGTTGGTTGAGTTTCATAAACAATATACTTATCAAAAAAAAAAAAGTTTCATAAACAATATCTATATTTTTATCAATCCAATACATATAAAAATATATACTTTCTTAGTGAGTGGAATACCCACCTTGGCTGCATTGGACTCTTGACTCGAACTCAACATTGGAGTGCCCATTGAAGTATCCAATCCGGACACTATCCTGCAAACGTTGGTATCGTTAGACTATGCTATTGAATCACATACTTTATAACATCCTAACTACCCGTGTGCTCACACGTCGCATCACTCGCTTCTAATGCTATTTAGATGTCTTAAGCTATTATTAGATTAATCATTCATTATTGTTGTACTACCTTAATATTACTAACCCTTTTATGGCTTATCATGCATTTACTAAGTTATCAATATTTATACTTAAGCCATATACATGTATTTGTATACATATACACATATACATATACAACGCTTAAGCCTAATCCATTAGTACACATAAATATTATGTGTACATGGATAAGTGAATTAATTACTAAGTTGTCACCTAATGGATTCATACTATATTCATGTGTTTCTTATAGCTTCCTAACTTATACTTATTAATCTACTAATTTAATAGCTCATCTAAGCATCCAAATAAACCATAATAAAGAATCTAACTCAATTGAGTCAACCCTATTCTACATGTCCGAAAAATCCTTATTTACATAACAAAATCAATCTCCTCTAATTGGAATTACCTTATACCAAAATTCCACACTATCATCAACAATTGACAATTACATTCTCTAAATTCACCATAAAGCCTCAACCCAAAGTGTATCAATAAATCCAACTCATATGGTTAATCTCTTAAATAAACAACTTGAAATCAATTATAACCTTCATCAACAAATTACAACCCACTTACAACATTCCAAAATCATTCATCAGCAATAACCAAGCAATATACCTCAAAAGCACATCCGTAGAATTAAATCACAACCAACACAAGTAAATCCTCCACAACAAATATTACCTATCCCGTTATCTCTAACATAGACAAACACCAAACCTTAAGGAACCCATCAACATTGATTCTAAAATATAATTTCCAACAATAGCCCAACCAACCGAACATCAACCCATAATCATGGCCCTCCACAGTGAATACACTAATACTAACCAGCCAGCACCACAACACAGAAAATCCTCCATATCACAATATCTAATATTAGCCATATGAATCCAATACGCCCAATACCAACACACAATCCATTGATCTCCAAATCTGTACACACACTATAGTCAATACAATATTCGGCCAAGTCACAATCAAAATAGATAATTTCTTCAAAACCGGGTAAATTACTATCCACAGAACCGATCAACCACAAAACCCCTAATCCACAATTTATCAGCTAAAATCATTTGGCCAAATAAAGAATCGAATTACAAGGAATAACCAAATTTGATCAATACACTTAGAATCCAAAACACTTAAGTTCAAGGCAAAACATCACACACATAGACACTGCTCGGCTGAAACAGGGAACACCCAAATCAATACTCGGCCAAACAGTGCACACACACACACATCACTCAACCAATCAAGACCGAAACCCAATCATACAGAACCCCCCCCCCCCCCCCCAAAATTATCAAACCCTAATTCAACAATTAACAAATTAATCCACAAAAATTATAGAATTTATACCTTGGGGATTTTCCTCAACAAATCCGCCGGAAAACACCACTGACAGTCGCCGGAAAACACCCATAGAGAACCGGGTTCTGGGTCTCACAGTCACGGGTTGCACACACGGGTCACGGGTTTCACTCTCGGGTTCAATGGGTTGTGGATCTTCGTGGTTCAACGGGTCTTCGTCGGAAATCCACTAGAACTGCCGGAAATCGGCCTCCAAACACCGGAAATCGCATCGGACCTCGCCATTGAAGATAGGATCGCACGGGTCCTCCCGAATTTGTCGGGTTCAGCTCACGGGTCGCGGGTCTAAGCTTCTGGATTCGTCGGGTTCCACGTCCGAGGCACCACCGGAGTTGACCCACCGGTAGCATCAGCCGGAAATCGAGTCGTCGGCGTTCCCTAGGTTCCGGGCTCGCCGGTTCTCTCTCTCCCGATCTCTGATTCTCCCTCTATCTCACGCTCTCTGTCTCTCTTTCCCTCTCAATCTCCCTGAATCTCTCTCTCAGCTCTCCCTCTTACTCGGTCTCTCTCTGACTCTCAATCTCTCTGTGTGTTCAGGTGGGTAGAACAGAGAAGAGGGAAGAAGATAGAAGAGAAAAGAAGAAAGAAAGAAGAAGGAAGAACTCGTGGACTGCTGTCCACCGAGGAGAGAAAAGAGAAAAAAAAGAAAAGAACGAAAAGAAAAGGAAAAGTAAAAGGGATAAGGGACAACTGGCAAGTTGTGAGTGGTGGGGAGATTTTCATTTATTTAAAACTCCCTATTATTATTAATCACAGTGAAACTCCATCTAATTTTATTTCTATCTTTTATCAATAAATATTTCATCCCATATTTAATTTAATTACTCCATATCCATACACTTATTTAATTGTTCATTAGGACCTATTAATATTCCATTTCTATTATTTATCCTAGACTTATTTAACTTAAATAATACAAATATTACTTAGAATCTAATTATTAATCCCGTCAATTTATAAATACTATTTATTAATTGTTAAACCCCCTATTTATTTTTCTTGGTCTACACAGTATTTCCAAATACTTATATTGATTATCCAAGAAAAGGTATTTCCAAATACTTATCTCTCATCAACCCTTGATTTTTTTTTTTTAATAAGGCTAATCTAAAGATTGATAAACACTATCATATCAATCCAATAGTAAAGTTGGATATGAAATGAGTAAGTAGTATTACTTGCCGAAGAAACATAAAGCATCAGTAAATTATGGTGCAACACTCATTTTTGCTAGATTTAGAGAGAGAGTACAAAAGTGTGTGAGCATCAGACTTATTCAATCATATATAGCAACAGTAAAGAAGTCTTTTAACAGTGGTTCCTTACATTTCAATTGCTAGCGAGGATCTAAATCAGTAATTGTAACCCAATTCAGAGATTGCTGTAATGAATCTGGTTTAGATTCAGCATTTTGAGATGATGCTCCAAAATTTTCTGTCATCAATCCTGATTCAGGATTTTCCATAGTGGCAAAAAATGCTGGTGGTGATGGCGCTGGGGAAGTTACAGTATAACAACTAAGCATCATAACAATCTCAGACATTGTAGGCCTATCAGCAGCAGATTCTTGAACACATAGTAACCCAATGTGGATGCATTTCAAAACTTCATTTGTTGGCCACTGATCCTCCAAGGTTGGATCCATCAGCTTCAAAGCTGCTCCATTGGCCCAGTGTTGCCATGCCTGGACAAGTTGAATCATACAATTCAATCCTGAGCAGCTTATTATAATTCTATGCAGAAGAGAATATATACTATGACAGAATGCTTACAAAACTTTGTAGATTCATTGGGTATCGAAAACTCGAGTTTTTTCGACCTGCCATGATTTCTAAAACCAAGACACCAAAGCTATAGACATCTGATTTAACTGAAAAGTGCCCATTCTTTACATACTCAGGTGCCATGTATCCGCTTCATTGCCATCAAAAAACAAGAAATGGTTTTTAAGTCCTCTACAAAGGCAAGAACCTACGACAATTACACAACACAATCATTATGCATACACGAGTTCCGGGGCAACGTAAAATAGAATGTTGCAGGGCTCATTTGCTCTGAAAAGCTTAAGATGCGAAACTAATTTGCTCAAAACAAGCATGCCCTGCAATCCTACTCTTAGGCTAGCTAAATTTCACAATCCCGTGTATATACCTAGCTAGGACTAATACAGAATTACAGACTCACAAAGAATGAGAACCTTCCAAATTAAAATTTTTAGACTTACAGAGTACCGGCAATTCGATTTGTATTGCCTTGAGTTTGGCATCCACAGAATAGTTTAGCCAAACCAAAATCAGAAATTTTTGGATTCATGTACTCATCTAACATGATATTACTGGCTTTCAAATCCCTATGAATAATCGTCAACTGAGAATCTTCGTGCAAGTAAAGTAGTCCTCGAGCAATTCCAATAATTATATTGTAGCGTCTTTTCCATTCCAAACTGAACCGTCTATTCTGATCTGCAACATCTAAGCTTCATATCAATAGATTGTTATTTCCAATGCTAAATTTTTTTTAAAAAAAAAAAAAAAAATTGTTAAAAAATCAAGGACCTTGAGATAAAAATTTCCTTCACAAAATATTAAGCAATATATATATATATATATATATATATATATATATATATAAGTAAGTTGGTCATAGAATAGAGCAAAATAACAAGAAATATATGAGAGGACTATACCAAACAAAATTTGGTCCAAGCTCCCGTTAGGTAGGTATTCATAGACAAGAAGTTTCTCTCCATCTTCTAAGCAGAAGCCTAACAGCCTTATCAAGTTCCGATGCAACAATTTTACAACCAAACCTACTTCCGTTTTGAGTTCTTCTAAACCTTGCCCTGAGCTCCTTGATAGCCTTTTAACAGCTATTTCTCGTCCATCAAAGAATTTACCCTGAGGTTTATAGAGATAGTATATTCAATATACAACAGTGGAATGGGAAAAAATAGCATGCATATCATAGATATCTAAACAGTATATCTACCTTGTAAACTGGACCAAATCCACCTTGTCCAAGTTTATATGCATCAGAGAAATTTCTTGTTGCATCCCTAAGTGTACTTA
Source organism: Alnus glutinosa (assembly GCF_958979055.1). Taxonomy (NCBI): domain Eukaryota; kingdom Viridiplantae; phylum Streptophyta; class Magnoliopsida; order Fagales; family Betulaceae; genus Alnus; species Alnus glutinosa. The sequence goes on along the minus strand of NC_084887.1, from coordinate 4,364,127 downwards.
GACTCATCAAAAGCGATTCCATGCTCTTATCTCCATCTTCATGAACACCCTCTATTTGACAATACAATAAAAACACATAAATTCAGCTAGCAAAAAGTTAGTTGAGGCTTGAGATACAAGAAATGTATGGTCATTGGGCAGGAAATTTTAATTTAGTACATCCCTCTAGGCTGTTGATAAGATGAGAACAGAGAAATCTAAATCCAACAACTTGATTGAATGCTATAAGAGATATAATCTGATTTACCAACTCTTTTACTTCTGGTGCATCTCCATAGGAAGAAACCGCAGATTATAGTTATGACAACCAACGAAATAGCTACTGGGATGACCACCAAAACAACAATTTCTGAGTTCTTCTTTCCTGCTCACATAAGCATGAAAATAGTTATTCATCATTTGTGCAACGAAAAACTTAATCTATCTAATTATTAACATAATTATTGACATATTGTTTTCTCTCGATCATGGATATTGTTAGAGTATTAGTTAAATGATTAAATTTACATCTTCCTGCCAACTTAAACTTTTGGAATAAATGGTAGTTTAACATTAAGAAATCTCCGGGAGATATTACCTGCATAATTTGTAGTTGCATGCTGGGGAAATGGCAGAGATGGAGAAGATGACTCCTCTGGTGGAGGAGGTGGTAATGGTGAGAGAAAGAATGAATGTATCTCATAGCGGAGACTGCAACTCAGAGAGAGCATACGACCTCCTACTTTTTTGTCACAGCAAGTAGGAATATAACTGATAAGCCCTTTCAGGCAAGTCAAGCAGCTGTTTTCTGCCAAGTCCCTGGAGCACTGAGCCATAGCATATATATTCTCAAAATCTGTGTACCTAGTGATCCCAACAGCAAATTTCGAAGGACTGGCTGCAGCCTCAGATGAGATATTTTTCACCAATTTTCCCATCTGACGATTGAAAAGAACCGTGTCGGTTGCATCTTTCAGATTATAAAAACTAAGTCTTACATTACCACTGACAGTCGAGAAGAAACGCCAGTCTGAGTAGTGTAACGAGCAATTATTAGCAACTATGGAAGCTTCCTTCTGGTTAAAACAGCGGCGCCTGATCTCTGTTGCTGCAGCATTTGCGCATGTTTGACAATCCTCCTTAGAGAGCTCGGGTATGCACTGTATCAGGCCATAAACCACATCAGGATTCTCACCCACGCTAGTGTTATAGAAGCCACTTAGAGAAGAATTGGCAACAAGAGATGTGAGAGTACTATTAAGATTTTGCTCATAGACACTGCCAGAAGTATAATTACTGGCGGTATTAATACAGTTGACGTCTGTGTAAACCTGAGCTGAAATGGTGCTGGATAAATAAAGAAAACATGAAGATAAAAGCAAATGAACAACTTCTACTGCAAAATATTGCATTGTATAAATTTGGAAGGAGACTTGGTGAGGTAGAAGAGGTAACAAAGGAAGAAGAATGAGTTATATTGATGAATAAAACTGTGCCTCCCTTTCAGATTCTGAAGCTAAAAAGATCCTTGAATTTTTCTCTTAAAAGTTTATCATCCATCCTGAATAAACTATGAACGATATTTCTCAAACAGGACAGATGAGGCTAGGATATATAGCATCTACTTCTCTGGCAACCCAAATGACCCGTAATCCAACCGTAGACAATACTCTTGGAACGACTTATATATAATTTTACAAGCAATATTTAAGTTCATTTGGTCAAACAAGCAACCAGTTTAATATTTAGAGCAAATACTAGGAATCAGTCCACTTCTCACTAAAACACACACCGCTAGCTAGAGACAGCCTTAAAATCACTGTTGGACCGGACTTGTCTATTATTAATATCTACTAACAATGGGGTACTAATTAAATGGTTTAATGGCTATTCTAAATGAAGACACCATCAATAGTCAAAATTCCAGAATCTGCCTTACAAGAAGTGCTATACTTTGAATGTAAAATATTATCAAAGTTGCAAGAGAATAAGACTCTGACTTGACAAAGTTTTTGACCAAAATGTGCAATACCTTTCTGGAAACCTAATTTGCTTGTTTGATAGGTTACGGAACAGAACAGCATAATGCTTTTACTGTTTATGTAATTTTTTTTTTATCACTTTTTTATATTTTCTACCACCAATCAACATCAAAACATTCACTTTTTTCACTTTTTATATCACATCAATAATTTTTTATTACTTTTCAAATAAAAAAATTCACTACAATACAAAACTTTTTTACTTTTTTATACAAATTCTTTTTATTTTATATCACATCATACTTTTTACTAATTTCAAAACTAACAACCCACTACTCTGTTCTGTTCTATACATGTCTTTACCAAACAAGTCCAATATAACAGCAATACAGCCTATACATTGTTGGGGAATGGCAAGCCCAAGTCGTTATTAGAACCCAAATGTCGCTCAGGCCCATTGAGGTATCAAGGCCCGACCCATGTCCGGCCCTTCGGTGTAACGACCCACCCCCATTGACACAATATTGTCCACTTTTGGCTCCCCAAACAGAACTTCCCAAGAGGTCACCCATCCTGGGATTGCTCTCGCAGCAGCACGCTTAACTGCGGAGTTCTGATCGGTTCATGGCCATCACGGCTTTAAAACGCGTTGTGTCATATAGGGTGCATTTATACATATAAGCACATCCCCATTCCCAGGCGATGTGGGACGTCACAATCACCCCCCCTTGGGACCCAGCGTCCTCGCTGGCGACCCTCATGGGACCACCCCATTCTTGGCTTCCCAGCGAGTGCTCGCCGGCAACCCTCTTGGGCTTGTGCACGCTCCCACCATCTCAGGCTGGGCAATGGCTCTGATACTATTTGTAACGACCCACCCTCAATGACACAATATTGTCTACTTTTGGCTCCCCAAACAGAACTTCCCAGGAGGTCACCCATCTTGGGATTGCTCTCGCAGCAGCACGCTTAACTGCGGAGTTCTGATCGGTTCATGGCCATCACGGCTTTAAAACGCGTTGTGTCATATAGGGTGTATTTATACATATAAGCACATCCCCATTCCCAGGCGATGTGGGACGTCACATTCGGAGCCGATCACTAATTGGAGCTCATATTCAGCTTTCGATCTTGTCATAATGGGAGGACGAACCCGCGGCAGCGGCGGCACATTCTATATATGAGGTCCTATCAAGTTGATTAGACCTGCATCAACAGGGTCTGAAGCGTATCTGCCTGTCTCAAAGCAAGGGCGTTACCCCTTTTGACAAACAACCGTACACAGATAAGACTGATATCCCATCAGCACTTGGACACCTGGTCCAAAGCCCGTCAAATGTCAAGGAAAGTACATGTGATATCAGTCCAAGTAAATCTCGAGCTCACTCAAAGCTTTACCCATAAGGTCTGAGAATCTCTCCCTTGCCAACACATGGCATCTAGTCACATCAAAGGCTGTGTCATATTCCCAATTTCAAGATCTCCGGGATGAAGGAATCAAAATATGCTAACCAAGCATCGGAATGTCTTCGGCTCACAAAAGCTTCGATTACAATATAATCTCATCAGATAATAGCCTTTAACATTATGCCACAATCATAGCTCCATTAATTACTCTTCATGGATTTTCATGAAAAGTAACCTTTTTATCATGTGTATTTCTTTTGTTTATACTTTTTCTGTTTTCTTTTGGTGGGTGTGGGGATGAAAAGGTTTCAACCAAAGAAGTCTAAAACTGAAGATTAGCTAATAAACTACAAGGGTTTTACTTTTACAGACAGAAATTTGTACACAATAAACAAGAACAGGACACCTATATTTTACTTCTACCTCTACTATCATATTGTATTGCTTCGCCATCTCTGATATTATAGATTCCCAACACTTGATATAAAACACAAGAAGATTCATAATTGGCAAGACAACAACAATATTAATGGTTTGTACTATGTAATCATTATTTATGCTTCCTAATTTCAATGAAATAGAAATTTTTGTGTTCTACCTTTCTAGCATTTAATCGAGCAAGTTGCGTTTATGGTGAATTAACCTACAAGAAAGCTTGATGAATGATGAGTAAACGAACTGTAACAGAACTGAAGTTCTGTTAAGAAATCAACAGAGAAAAGGAAGAAATGTCAAGGTAAAAGAAGAAGAAATGAAGAGAAAGATAGGAATTTTATTGAAAGAAATGGCATGTTCGAGAAGGCTACTCTCCTCTATTGGCATTCGAGGTGCCAAGAACCTCCAGAGTTCTCTAGGAACGAATTACAACCAGAATACCTTCCCTCTACAACTTTCCCTATCTTTTGTACAAGTAAAGAAACAACTAACATAACTACTAAAACGATTAACTGCTTACAACCACCTCTTAGCTGCCAACCCGCTCGCAACAGCTTCACCACGTGTGATGATCTACTTCTCCCACTACTTCCACATGTCAACACTACTTACAGCCATGTATACCTCTAAGACTGGTCTGTCACAATACTCCCTTCTTTTAAAGCACCTTGCCCACAAGGTGTGGGTAGGCTTGAGTTAACTTATGAAAATCCTCCCAAGCAGCATCTTCCGAAATCTGTCCAGTCCAATGCACCAACACTTCAGTGAAAGCCCTATTGTTCAAAGGCCTCGATCGGCGATCCAAAATAGCCATAGGCTCTGGTTAAATAATACCCTCCAAATTGACAGGCAGTAGCACAGGTATAGGAGAGGTATTAACTCCCAACGTAGGCTTAAGCTGAGAGACATGGAATACAAGATGTATTCTAGAAGTGGCAGGTAAATCCAACTCATATGCTACAGCTCCTACTCTTCTTAAAACTGTAAAAGGCCTATAGAACCTCGGAGCTAACTTCAAAGCCCGTCTAATGGCTACTAAAGTTTGTCGATAGGGCTAAAGTGTAATACTCGGAAAAATACTACGCTTAGGATAATAATGTATGAATGAAAAATATGTACATATGCATGCATAAGTATAAAGCTTAATTATTTTTATTGTTAGTTTAAGTAGAATTGTATATATGTATATAAGTAGAGAAATCGGATTAGTAAAGAAATCACTAACCAAAGTCGATCGAGGGACTCTACAGTCGATCAAGCGACTTTGGGAGCGAAGTCGATCGATTGGATATTAGATCAATCGAGCGACTTAATAATTGCGGGTAAATAGGATCGATCGAGCGACTTTAGGGTTGATCGAGAGATTCTGGGCCGAAGTTGATTGAGCGATAGAATAGTCGATCGAGCGACTTTATTATCCAGTGCGATGCAGTTTACGTGTAAGCTACAAGTGGCAATTTTACACCTTAGATTCTTGAACCCATTTCGTGTTACTGACCTCAGGGGATTAGGAATTTGTCTAGTTAGTCTAGTTAGCCCAATTAAGTTCAAAACAAACTAGATCTTCATAGATATCAAGTAATTATTGCTTAAAGATATGAAAATCCTATTCTAGAAGATATGAGAGATTTGGGCTGCGGATTTGGAGGATTATTTGGCTCAAATCCGGCCATTGAAGCACCTAGTTGCTGGCTTAATCTCAACCATCCAAGATCATTATATATAGCATGCATGGGTCATCAAAATCATCACTAAAAATCATCAAACTCTCTCTACCTCTCTCACGTAAGCTCCCTACTCCCTCCCTGTTTTAATGCTGAAATTTCATAGGAAAAGCTCTCTCTTTTTCCTATGAATCCAGTAGTTAGAAGATCAGGAATAAAGCCTTAAAACACCTCTCATTTCCCAACAAAACACTAGAAAATAATATCTGAAATCCTTCCCTATTTCTAGTGCAAAAACTAGCAACATTCAACTTACCTTCAATATTCTGTGTTGGACCAATTCACTTCCCTTTCTCTAGTGGTTTGAGTGCGAATTCTAGTAATTGAATCTTCCCATTTTACTCTCTAGAATTCAGTATTTGTTCCCTGAAATCATGGTTTGTTTCTCTTCTTCTAATGAGAAAGCCATGGAAACTTATGTGTATATGTGATGATGAGTAGGCCTGTTAGTAATGCTGAAATATGTATGGGTGTGTTTTTAAGTATAAATCAAATAAGTGGGCTTTTGGAAATGAGCTAGTTGGTAAGGAAGTTGTGTGTGTGAGTTGTTAATGATTTATGTATGTATGTAGTATTATGAGATTTTGATAAAAGTGTGTTATAGTTTAGAAGGCTTGAAGAAGATGTATGTGTGTGGATTTGTAGAAGTATATATGTATGAGAGTTATATGTATATAACTATACTAGTTAGGTATATATTAGTTGGAATTAATGGTTAATAAAAGAAGATTTTTAAGTTTCATTACTCAATAATTTAAAATGGCGTTCAATATCTTAATTAAGAGAACAAAAATGCTATTATGTCATCCAATTTATAAATGGAAGTATTAGAATAATTGTTAGAATAATATCTTGAGAATAAGTAATAAATATGTTCGTAACGCCTTATCACTAATTTAGTATTATCACATGATTGTAATTATGCAGTTGTAGAGGAAAAACTTTTGGAGCAGAAACAGTAAGTATCTCTATACTTACTGAGGACGAAGCTGGTTGATTTTTCCTATAATGTTATATTTACTGCCTTATTTACTTGTTTGCGCATGTGATTTGCATATTTTATTATTTTAATAATCCAACTAATAACGAGCTGTTGGATCAAGATCCATAGTGGGTACGTGAGGCTTCACTTAAGTTCCAAGGTTCTCAGTGAATGAAGAAGTACCTGAAAAGAGAATAATAAATACAAAAACTGGTGTACCAAGGTTTCCAGGAGCCAAGACTCCCAAAGAATATAATTAAAAGTTAAAGAGAGGAAGCCAAGGCTTCAAATAAGACACTAACCGTGCCAATGCCAACTGAGTAGTGGAAAAAGGGCAATACCTAAAACTCTGCACTTAAAACTGTCATTGCTTTATGATTATGTTTATGTTCATTTTATGTCTATGATTCACGATCATAGATTATATTTTGCATATACATGTGATTATAAGGCCATTGCATTATGTTGCATTTATTAAATAAATCAGCACTCATATTATTATGGGAAATAGTGGACTCACTTTAGTATTTTATGTTGTTGTCTTCTTCCTGTATTGTGAGATAATTCAAGTCATAAAGAAGAAGAATATCAGGACTATCCAGACTTTTAGATGGTTCCTGATACTGGTTTTGTGAGGCTAGTCTGCCTTTCTTTTTGGGAACTACCCTGTTGTAGTTCATTTAGCCTAGCTCCAGACAATATTTATAATTCTGCAATTATGTAGATATTTTGGCTTGTATGACTATTTTGCCCTGTGAGGCATGACTACTACTGTTTTGTATAATTATACTGACTGGTTTACTATATCTATTTGAGGTATTTCAGTAGAAACTCTGAAGTGTCATTTAATTCTCAAGTCTGTATTATATTTATATATAATCTGTTGCAAATATTTAACTCTAATAAGTTAGTAATGTTACGTGAAAATTCAAAAAATTTCACTTATACTTTTTGTAAAAGCGGGGCATTACATGAAGCCTCAAAAAAACCTGTTGATTCACCTCCAAAGTCCTCTCATTTCGTCTCAAGTCAGCAAATTTCTTTATCCTTTGCTAAGCTTGTTGTATACTGCTGCAACAAGGCCAAAATATGTTCTATGGTGCAAAGTAACTCATCAACTACAACCACGTTCGTAGTACCAAGAACATAGGACAAAAGTTTTGGAGGAGGCTGGCATAGACTGCCTCATAAGGAGTCATTTTGATAGAAGAGTGGCATGTTGTATTATACCAAAATTCTGCCCAAGGTGACCACATCAACCACTGTTTAGGCCTGTCTTGAGTAAAGCAAAGAAGATAATTCTCCAGACACTTATTAACCACTTCCGATTGACCATCTGTTTGAGGATGATAATTGGAACTCATCTTCAAAGTTGTACCATGTTGCTTAAACAATTCATTCCAAAAATGACTTGTGAAAGTCGGATCCCTATCAGATACAATGGAGGTGGGTAGCCCATGTAACTTAAGGATATTAGCAATGAATAACTGAGCTACTTTCACTACTGTATAAGGATGAGCTAAAGAGATAAAATGGGTATACTTGGATAATCTATCCACTACTACCAAAATCACCGAATGACCATGTGAAAGGGGTAAACCCTCAACAAAATCCAGAGAAATGTCCGACCAAATCCGATTAGGAATTGGAAGGGGTTGCAGCAAACCAGCACGAGAAGTATTCTCCTGTTTGTTTTACTGACAAACAAGGCATTCCCAAATGAATTTCTTAATACTCTGCTTCATAGCACGCCAATAAAAATCTCTTCGGGCCCTCCACATGGTCCTCTCATAGCCCGAATGGCCTGCAGCTGGATCACAATGCACATACTGTAGAACCTGTAGTTGCAACTGAAGAGCTCCTCCTATATGAATTCTATTTTTGTATAATAACATACCCTACCTCATAGAATACTTCTTATGGTCCAGCTTATTAGAATTCCACTGTTGAATCAATTTCCTAAGATCTGGATCATGATGATATTGAACTTTTAAATTCTCCACCCAATCAGCAACTGGAAGTGAAATGGAAGATAATGCAGCTTCATTCTCCCAACCTTCTCTCCTAGATAAGGCATCCACGACCTTGTTATCCACCCCTTTTTTGTACTCCACCCGAAAATCAAATCCCAACAACTTAGTTAACCATTTCTGCTAAAAAGGTGCCCACTTTCTGCTCTAGAAGGTATTTTTTAAACTCTGCTGATCAGTCTTCACAACAAAAGGCCAGCCTAAAAGGTAAGGTCTCCACTTTTGCACTGCAGTGACAAGAGCAAATAACTCCTTCTCGTATGTGGACATATGCAAAGCTCTACCTTTCAAGGCTTTACTTAAAAATGCAATAGGCCGGTTACTTTGCATCAACACAGCTCCTATCCCTAACCCACTAGCGTCACATTCAATGAGAAAAGGTTTCTCAAAGTTTGGTAAAGCTAAAACAGGAGCTTGACTTACTGCTGCGTGCCTTCAACTTCAAAAAGGCTTCTTTAGCTTCTGGAGACCAACTAAATGCATTTTTCTTGAGCATGGAAGTAAAAGGAGCAACAATAGATCCATAAGCATGGATAAACTTCCGATAATATCCTGTCAAGCCCAAAAACCCCCCTCAAAGCTTTGATAGTGGTAGGAAATGGCCAATCCCCCATAGCTTTTATATTTCCTGGATCAGTAGAAACACCATTTGCAGAAATAATATAGCCTAAATATTCCACCTCTGTGCAGCCAAACCGACATTTGGATGTTTTGGCAAAAAGCTTATTAGTCCTCAGGATATCAAGAGTGATCCTAAGATGTTCTTTATGACTTTCTGGAGATGAACTAAATACCAGAATGTCATCAAAGAAAACTAATATAACCCAGCGGAGGTAAGGCCTGAAAACGTGGTTCATCAAACTCTGAAAAGCTGCAGGAGCATTCGTTAAACCAAAAGGCATCACTAAAAATTCATAATGACCCTCATGAGTACGAAATGCAGTCTTAGGAATATCTTGTTTTACCACCCGAATCTAGTGGTATCCAGACCTCAAATCCAGCTTACTAAAAATTTTCGCACCACAAGTCTATTTAAAAGCTTTTAAAGCACGATTTTTCAAGGGATTTGAGGCAATATTTCCAAAGAATAAATAGCCTTTTTCTTCATGTGTCAAGAGAGCAAGTTTAAGTTTTTGTGCTTTCAATTGCTCATCTCTTAAAGTCTTCGTTGTAAAACCACAATATTCATCAACAACAATTAAAGCTTATCAAAGTTTTAATAAAGGAGATCAAGTAGAAAAAAATTCAAGATGTTTTGGGTGAACTGTTATGGTGGTAAATAAGCATGTCACCTGTTTAATGTAAGATTGTGTCAACTTCAAAGGTTTTATAAGTGTATACTTTTTGTATTTTCATACTTCAAATGTGAATTGATTTCCTTGATTTGGCTGCCTTGGAATAGTTTTATTATGAAAAGTTCTTCAAAATGTTACCACTTCATCACCAAATTAGTTATGTTGATTGATTTATCTTTGTCATTATATTTGGCGAATGTTTATGTGGTTACTTATTTTTAAATTCCGCGTTATTTTGGCAAACACATATTCAATCCTCCGTCTAGGTGTTATTGGAGTCTTGGGCTATTATTTTCAATTATTCTTGGGCTATAATGCCAGTCCTTACTACCGCTCTAAAAACAGGCTCGTTGGGCGTGATGTTGATGTCCATGAAATACTTGAGTTTGTCTCCCTTAACACCAATTGGTTTTATGTGGAATGACAACTCACGATTGGAGACATATGACTTGGTGAAGCTGATTGTGTAATGTATACACGTGTTGTCGATTAATTGGATATGCATTGCATTTCGTAAGAAAGGTGAAATGCCGGAGCGAGTCAAATAAGTTAGCCAGAATGACGAAGCGAGTGAATTAATAACTAAATAAATAATGATTTTATTTATTTATTTGTTTGATTTATTACTATGTAGCACTAAAAGTATTGACCGGGATCCTAAGAATAAGATCATCTAAAGTAAAGAGCCTCACGTACGAGTCACTACAAGAATCTGTTTTATAATACTTTATAAAACATAAAACATGCTTTACTGAGGATGGATGTTTTATAACACCTACAGATATAGGTTTAATAAATATTATTCAATCATAGACAATGTCAATGATGCAAGTACTGAGGATATGGATGAGGATCCAATAACCTTATACTAAAAAATTAAAAAACAAATTTAAAAAAAAAAACCTTATTCTTATCCTACTAGGATCCACTATTGAATTAAACGTACACCATAAATATTCCTGCAACAATTCTATTGAAAAAAAAAAGAAATTAACTTTTATTCTACACCACCCATATAAGAGCCACTCCAACATATAATCAAAACATGCAGCAGTAATTATTAAATAAAATTAAAAAAAGAAAAAAAAAAAAAGAGAGAAGTCCACTTATAATCCATGATCTTTCATCACTTTTGAAAAAATGTACCCAAACTTAAAAAAGTGTCAATTTAGGATATCCATCTTTTAATTTTTTTAATTTTTTTTTTTTTTTCAATTTCAACCCTCCCTTGGGATTTTCCTTTAAATCCTATCAAAATTTTCAGCATACCCTTGTGTCTATTTTTTAGGAAAAAAAAAAAAAAAGAAAAAAAATTGATAGGATTTAGGTGTTGGTCAAAATTTAATGGAATTTACAAAAATACTAATGCTTAAATCTTTGAAATTTTTTATAATTTTTTTTATAAAAAAATAAAAAATAAACACAATGGTATTTTAAAAATTTGAATAAGATTTAAAGAAAAATTATAATGGATGGTTGAAATTGAAAAAAAAAAAATTTGAAAAATAAATATCATAAATTCACACTTTTTAAAGTTTGAATTTTTTTTTTTCCAAAAGTGAAAACATCCGGAGTTTTAAGTAAAGCTTTCCGTACTTACAAAATATATAATATAATATATATGCAACGAGATACGAAGGGAGAGTGACAGTCCGTTCCCCCATATTCCGCATTCACAAACGGCGAAAGATATGAGTTTGTTTGGTAAAGACATGTACAGAACAGAGTAGTGGGTTGTTAGTTTCAGAATTGGTAAAAAGTAATGATGTGATATAAAATAAAAAGAATTTGTATAAAAAAGTGAAAAAGTTTTGTATTGTAGTGAATTTTTTTATTATTTTTATTTGAATAATAATAAAAAAATTATTGATGTGATATAAAAAGTGGGAATATTTTGATATTGATTAGTAGTGAAAAATATTAAAAAAAAAAAAAAAAGTACATAAACAGTTGCTGTTCTGTATTGTTGCTTGACAAATAAGCCCATGGTCTCTCCATGTTAAGCATCGAGTCTTTAACAAACGGGGAAACATCATATCTGAAGTAGCAACTCCCACTCATAACCCTTCCTCCTTGTTTCCCATCACAGCAATCTGGCTGTCGCCTGATTTCTTCCTCAAGACACACTTTACAATCACTTCCAGAAAATGTCTCTGGTGCATTGAGTCAACCCATACACCCTCCTCCCTTCTCCAATCTCCAAGCTTCCGGTCTTGTACATCTTCGGGCTCCCGGAAGCTTGATTGGCCAGTTCTGTTAGCAAGTTTCTTACCTTGGGATTAAACTGTAAGATATTATTCCCTTATGTAGCATTTATATCACATTTACGGTGTTTGCTATGTTTATTATTTTTTAATAAACATATACGGTATTATGATTATTTCTATTAATTTAGATTACCGTAAATATGGAATCGGTATTATGGTTATTTCTATTAATTTAGATTACCGTAAATATGGAATCGGTTAATTGATTTTAAAAATCAATTAACAATATTGTTTCCTTGATGGAAGGAAACAATACGGTATTTACCATATTTGAGGGTCCCTGACCTAGCCTATAAATAAACAGCCTGTGTACACCATCAGTACGGCAATTCGGTAATAGGCATAGGTTAGAAGATCCCTCAAACAATCTTTTCTTGTTCTTCAGATGGATCGTGGAAAAGCTTGAGCAAACATGGCTAGAGGTAAGCCTGAATCCTGTTTTATTCGTTTTCCACTGCGCATGTTAGATTAAGTAATATGTTGATTATTTCTAACATGTGGTATCAGAGCCACCTCTATACTATTTTGCTTAGCATTAAGTTTTGTTGAATCCATAATTTCTGTGAACATATCTATTTTTATTGTTCACATATGGTTGTTAAACATAATTTTGTGAACATATTCATGTTCAATCCAGTATTTTTGTGAACACAATTTGTTCATGTATAACATATGGGTATTTGCTTTTTCCAACATGTCGTTTGTTCCATTGTTCCATATAGAACAAAATTCAGCCTGTTATTATTGTTCATGAACTGTACGTGTTTGTGTTTCGAATCTGTGCATAAGAGAATCGTTAGAGCGAACCGGTTGCCGTGAAACCTCCACTGCCTGATCTCTTCTCTACCACCGGCAGGATCGCCACCGGCCCGTCGTGGCCGGCGTCGTTTGTCGAAGGAGAGGCCGCTTCCAGCGGCCTCCCTCTTCATTGGGACTGGCGGCCCTCACGGGTCGCCTGGTTCCTGGAACGAAGGGACCGGCCCGTAAGGGCCAGCGTTGTTCTGGGTCGAAGAAGCCGCTGCAAGCGGCCTCTTCCCCGTCACAAGAACTGGCGGCCCGTAAGGGCCTCCTGGTTCTTGGGCAATCGGCGACCCCTCTGGGTTGCCGTGGCTGCTGAGCAGCGGCCCCTCGTGGCCGCTACATAAGGTGGCAGCGCTAAGGGCGACGGCAGGCGCTGGTAATAATAAAAAACAAAAAAATAAAAATAAAAATAAAAATAAAAATAAAAAACTGAAGAAGAAGGAGAAACGGCGCAGGTGCAAAGGTTTTACGGGTCGGGTTGTGGGCAGGGTTTCAACCCATCAGGCAATCCGGGTCGGGTCAGCATATGTGTATTTTCGGGTCATTTTTGGGCATCCGGGTTAAAGTTTCGACCCATAAAGAAATGAGGGTCGGGTCGGGTTTAAAACCCATGAGTCCAACCCGATACCAAGTGGGTTGACCCGAATCCAAGTGCTGACCCATTGGGTCAGCCCAAGAGGCCCTATTCAGATTAAAAAAAAAAAAAAGGGCCCATTTAAGTGGGTTTGACCCAGTCCTATAAAGAGATCCACTAGCCCATTGCAACAACCCATCAAGTTCTTTTTAAAAGGGGAATTTAAGCCTTATGGTGTTTAGAACTTGGGTTCAGCAAGTGTAAAGGGCCTTGGCCACCTACTAAACCATTGGGCCATATTTTTTATTATGTCCTCATATTGCAGTTTTATTCCACTTATTATTTACAGTGTTGTATTTTAAGATTATTGCTTCTTTAATACATATATTGAGGAATATATTTTAATTGTTGAATTTACATTGTTATATATAAATTGTTTGATGCCTAGAGACCTAAGAATAATTAACAATACCATATACGCTGGTGTGTTTATAGTAATATCCAAGAATGCAATGTCTAAAAAAGTTCTGGCAAGGAAAGTCTTGGGATTTAAGTGTGTCTAAGTGACCCCCCTCACTTTCCTAGGAACTCACCTGGTTGCACATTGGAAAATGATGTTTACCCCATTTAGGTATTGGTTTGTTATATTCCTGGAACTATTAAGGGGGCATCTATAAAGTTGTTAGATGTTAATGAAGTCGCAATTATCATATTGATTTTGGGGAGCCACAGCATCCCAAATTTGGATGATAATTGCATCAAGATTACACACACGTAATTATCATTATGATTTTGGGGGCCACAGCATCCCAATTTTTAATGATAATTACATCAGGATTACACATATGAACATCATAAAGAATTTTGTTAGATGTTCATATACTGCAGATTGATTATTATGATTTTTTGGGAGAGCCACAGCTTCTCGATTTTATAATAATCGCATAAAGATCATACACGTGAACTTCATATAGAAAAATTAACATCGTCTTGTAATTAATTCATAAATTTAATTACTTATCCCCAAAGGGAAGTTTTTATTTTTATGACTTAATTAGAATAAGATAACAAATTTAGTATTAAAAGTAAAATTTCTTTCGGTTGCCCAAAGGTACGAAGAATTTTATTTATTAATATTTAAATTTGCTTTAGTCTTATTAATAAAGAGTAAATTTCATGCGTGATGCAACCTTTGCCCACAGGTAGGTTGAAATTTACTATTTAAATTGGCATTGGCTAATTTAAATTAAAGTTGATATCGTCTTGTAGTTAATTCATAAATTTAATTACTTATCCCCAAAGGGAAGTTTTTATTTTTATGACTTAATTAGAATAAGATAACAAATTTAGTATTAAAAGTAAAATTTCTTTCGGTTGCCCAAAGGTACGAAGAATTTTATTTATTAATATTTAAATTTGCTTTAGTCTTATTAATAAAGAGTAAATTTCATGCGTGATGCAACCTTTGCCCACAGGTAGGTTGAAATTTACTATTTATTATTTAAATTGGCATTGGCCAATTTAAAATAAAGTTACTTCATAGCATTAAAGTATTTTTATTTTTTGTGATTGCAACTATTCATGTTACTCTGCCTTTTGGTGGTTTTATATTCCAATACATTATGGTAATATTTTTCTGACTGGAAAAGGATTGATATGCCTTTTCATTTGAGTGTTTCTAATTCCATTATGGGAATGAAGGATATTGTAGTTTAGCTTAAGTCCCTAAAGATTAAGATTTTTGAGTCATTATTGGTCATTTTATTTTTGTATTCTCTCTTCTAAGTGTAGAATTTTATCTTGTAACACACGTAAGGATAAATGGTTAGTAAATAAACTTCTAACCATGTGTGTTCAAGGATATGAGAGAATTTATAAAGTGTTCACATGATTACTCGTGTCAAGGGAATGACCAATAAATGCAATCATGTCCAATACTTAAAGCATGAGAATAAGGTGCCAATAAAGTATCATGGCAATCAAGATACCTATTTCTCATGCAATAAGGAAAATAAAGGGCATATCAAGAAAGATTGCATGAAGTATAAGAAATGACTTAAAATAAAGATAATCTCATATATCTGGTATGTCGTGAATCTCTTTTAGTGACTCATTCAAATTTATTATGGATTGTTTATGGTTTAACAATCCACGTTGTCAACACAAATGCAGAGTCCTTTTAAAATGAATAACGCGTGTTTGTAATTTGAGCTTGTTGGGATCTATAGGTTAATTTTAAAATTCAGTTATAATTTTGACCTAAAAACAAATGATTTATATTCCATAATCTTTTAGAAATTTACTTTTCTAGTTTGGCTTGTTAGAAATTTCAATTTTATTTTAAAGTTGAAATTTTTCTTATTTTTTGGTGGAATATTGGTTTGGGGTTTATTTAAGGTATATTTAAAATTGACCTATATCCCAACTTTTGAAACAAAATTATTTGTTTGTCTCTGCGTACTGATGTTGACGTAAAGTAGAGTCTTTTGAGAATTTTAAAAATGCTCTTGTTATGGCTTTGGAGATTGAAATGTATCTCTATACAGTAAATAAAAGTCGATAATTTACTGACTTTGGTTCTTGTGTGGGCTGCATAAGGAAAAGCATACCAACAAGACCACTAGAGGTGCCAAAGAGAACATTTTGAGATTCTTGAGATCATGTAAGGTGTTGACCTTTTCATACTCATTGCATAAATGGTCAGAGATATTTTTTTATCTCTTTTAGTGATGACCATATAAAGTTTATGTATCTCTATCTTCTAAATATTAAAGCTGAGGTATTGAATGCTTTCAATATCTATAAGGAAGAAGAAGAGAAATAATATGAAGATCATAAGATCTAATATAGGCATAGAGTATTAAGGTAGGTACACACAAAGGGGAAATGATTAGTAATACTAATCTACTATTACCCTTATAGAGTAAAGCTTTGAAGACCGTTGTGTATATGTTAAACAGGATTTCATCTAAGGTTGTCCTTATGACACATTTTAAAGTATGAAATAGATGGAAGCTTAGTTTACATTATTTACACATATAGGGTTGCCTTGCTAAAGAGAGGATTTATAATCCTCGCCTTAGGAAATTAGATTCAAGGACAACCAGTGGATCTTTTATAAGCTATCTAGTAAACTTTAAAGGGTTTTAATATTTTATTATCCTTCATATAATACTAGAGTTGTTGATTGTAAAATTTCTAGAGGATGCAGAACCTAGTGGGAGTGCTCATTCACACAAATTGGAATTTGAGGAAGCACTAGAGTTGGTCAAATCTCCTCCTCATAGAGGATGATTGATTGTATTCAGGGAAAATCAGATTGATTATCCTGAGCCACAATCATTTCTAGAACAACCAACTCATACAGAACAGGTTCAAAAGTCTATTCTCCCATTGCAAAATGCAGAGGAAGTAGAATTAAGAAAATCCTATAGAATAAGGAGATCAACAATTCTTAGTGATCATGTTGTCTGATGTTGACATTGGACATAAAGATGATCCAAATTTGTTTTCACATGCTATGAGTGGAGAAAACTCCACATTGAGATTCAGTGCCATGAAGTGAGAGTTAAGTCCATGGCTGAAGGGTCGAGCTAGACTCGTAGCCAATGGTTTTACTCATAAGGAAGGCATTGATTATCGTGAAACATTCTCTCTAGTGTCTAAGGATGGTTCATCAAGATGATCATAGCATTAGTAGCTTATTTTTGATCTAGAGCTACATCAAGTGGATGCGAAAACAACTTTTATGAATGAGGATCTTAAAGATGAGGTTTACATGACACAACCTAAACGTTTTATAAAATAACAGTCAGAATACTTGCAAATTAAAGAATTATATTTATAGGCTGTGATAGATCTCTCATTGGTGATATATTTTTTACAAGGTAATTGTTTTATTGTTTACTAAAAACCTTGTTAATTAGTATATATACCTTAAGGTCAGTGGAAGTACAATAATCTTTCTAGTCCTATATGTAGATATTGTTTTTGCAAGTGGTGATTTAGGTTTGCTACATAAGGTTCATTTCACAAAACTTTGAAATGAAGGATTTGGGTGAAACCTCTTATGTCTTTTGACATAGAGATTCACAGAGACATAAAGAATATTAGCATTGTCTCAGAAGGCCTACATTGAAAAAGTTTTGGGAAGATTTAGAATAAAGGATTATGTACCTTCAATAGCAATTGAGAGGGACTAATTAAATACAGATTAATGTCCCAAAAGGTATTGGAATAAGGGCAGATGAAAAGTTTTTTTTAAAGCGTCTGCATTATGCATAACCATATGACTGATAATAAGAATATTGGATCAATAAAGTGCTGCAAATAAAGTCTTGCGGTATATGCAAGGAACTAAGAAGTAAAACTTAACCTAAGGATACCTTTCCATTTGAAGATGGTTAGTTGTTCAGATTTGAGTTTTGCTGATTGTGTAGATAGTAGAAAGTCTATTTAGGGTATATATATTTTTATTGAGAGATATATCTTAAATATGCAGTATGCAGACTATGGTTGCTACGTCTACCAAGAAAGCTAAAATTCTAGCGTGCTATGAATTTAGTACACAGGCATGATGGTTGAGACATTTTGTTGAAAATCTCAATATTGTCGATTTTACAGTTAGACCATAAAGATACTCTGCGGTAATTCTACTATAATCTTCTTTTATAAGAATAAAGAGTAGAAGCAGAAGTAAATCGACATCAAGTATATCAGTACGAGAGATAACATTAAGAGACATAAATGGTCTATTGAGCATATAAGTACTGAATTAATGATTGCGGATCCCATGACTTAAAGTTTACCAGTGAATAAAGAATAAAGTCATGCGGAATATATGAGACTCATTAATTCATTTTTTGCTTGGTTTGTCTCTTTTTGGTCTATAGACATAAAGTTATTATAATAAGGATTTTGTGCACATTTGTTATTTTATCCATGAGGATAAATAAAGTTGGACCCGAATGACTTATAGGAAGTTCATTCATAAAGCTTAATTATCCATAAGGTACTCATATAATGAGTGTTTTACATTGTGATACATAGAAGGGACGACCTAATTTTATAATGGTTTTACCGCCATGATTCATGTGAAACATTTCTTATCTGAGTGGGAGGATTCCATAAGTGATTGGCCAAACTAAAGAACCTAATACCATAAGGTCATGTGTCATAAAAGCCAAGTGGGTGAATGTAAGATATTATTCCCTTATGTGGCATTTATATCACATTTACGGTGTTTGCTATGTTTATTATTTTTTTAATAAACATATACGGTATTATGATTATTTCTATTAATTTAGATTACCGTAAATATGGAATCGGTATTATGGTTATTTCTATTAATTTAGATTACCGTAAATATGGAATCGGTTAATTGATTTTAAAAATCAATTAACAATATTGTTTCCTTGATGGAAGGAAACAATACTGTATTTACCATATTTGAGGGTCCCTGACCTAGCCTATAAATAAACAGCCTGTGTACACCATCAGTACGGCAATTCGGTTATAGGCATAGGTTAGAAGATCCCTCAAACAATCTTTTCTTGTTCTTCAGATGGATCGTGGAAAAGCTTGAGCAAACATAGCTAAAGGTAAGCCTGAATCCTGTTTTATTCGTTTTCCGCTGCACATGTTAGATTAAGTAATATGTTGATTATTTCTAACATAAACGACGAGGGATCACTTGCATTTTGAACCGCCCAAGCATAAACCACATTTTCATAATCAATCTTGCCAAAGAAACTATTATTTGCGTACTTTACCAGACAATTCTCGTACCATATAATTCTATTTTTATTATAAGAACAGTAATCCCGAACTTTGTTACTTGCCTCGATAACACAGTTGGCACAGTCTACATATATATGAGACGTTTCCGCGGCAGAGGGCAAGCCCAAATACTTGAGATTGGCTCTCCCCCATTGAGCTAAAACTGTAACCTGTGGGAGGGGTTTCGAAGGAAAGATAGACGATGAGAATTCTCAAATTTATGCCGTAAGGATCGTTGCTTGTGAAGTTGTCAGAGGTTGAACATATATGGAAGATGGGATCTGCTCCAAAAACTGTTTGGAGGAGGAGGAGGATGAAGGAGAGTAGATAGAGAGACAAGGTGAAAGTTAAGAAAGCCATTGTTGAATATGTAAGAGGCCGATTAGCTTAAGTTTTGGAAGTTGCAGCATCTACATATACAGTACTCTAGGAGAGCTCAAATCAAATATTATATATATATATTATATAATTTCACAAAAGGTTAATTATGCATGCCTCATCGCTATTTGTAAGGTTACAAATTATATTGGGACATAAATATTTATTTTTATGTCGAGTTCAACAAGTAGATTTGATCATTGGATGCATGAGAGCAGCTTGACGAGTCCAACGGCCGCCAACCCTTGAAGCAGGTGTTCTGGATTCTTACCTGTCACCTGTGTGATAATTAAGATAACTTCATTACATTTGCTAGCCATTTGGGAGCGACTACCAAACAAGATATCAAGAGCTAGTTTACAATAATTTAAGTTTAAAAATCTTTTTGTGAAAATATATTGGAAAAGAATATGAAGAAATATAAATAGGACATAAATTTTCATATATAAAAGTGACATGTGTTCTTTAAGCATGTGAGAATCACATGTTTTTTTTTTAATAACATGTGCTTCTCACATGCTTAAAGGACACATGTCACTTTTATATGTGGATTGTAAGAAATTTCCTACAATCCGGTTTGTAGGAAATTTCTGTCCATATAAATAATAACAATGAAAAAAAAAAAGAGAGAAAGAAAATAAAGATTATAGCTAGAGGAATGAATAACTAAATTCAACAATTGTTGATTTCTATCGTATGGTGACGGTTGGGTGGATCGAATTAAATCAACAATAAATAGTCATAAATGTTAGCATACAAAACAAATATTTATGCTAAAATACGAAGTGAAAAAAGATTCAAAATTACCTTAAGTCATATTTGCTCAAGCAAAATCCAAGAACTTCAATATACACTACAAAAACACTTAGTTTTTAGCCACGTGACTACAGTATCCGGTACTGTAGCCACGTGGCTATTTCGCGACGTGGTGATTATCCATGTGGCTATTTTGCCATGTGGGTAATCCACCACTTAGTGAAATGCTTTGCGTTGGTAATTAGTCACGTGTATTTTAGATACGTCGTCAATTAGCCATATGGCAAATAAGCCACGTGGCTAAAATATTCTCTCTCTTTTTTTTTGAATTTTTGAATTTTTGTTTTTAGGTTTCAAATTTTGCCACATGTATTTTGTCATGTTGCCAATTAGCCAAGTGTATAATTTCCCACATCACCAATTAGCCACTTGGCTAAAATATTCATTTTTTTTTTTAAAGGTTTGAAATTTTAGCCACGTGTATTTTGTCACGTCGCCAATTATATGTCACATAGCTAAAATTTCTTCCTTCCAATTCATTTCTAATTTCCCCCACCCTCTTTAACTTTTCATTTCCCCCTTTTCTTTTTTCTTTTTTCATTTCCCCCTGCCCCCTTCAACTTTTCATTTCCCCCGCCCCTTTAACTTTTCATTTCCTCCTTTATTTTTTTTTTCATTTCCCACCGCCCCTCTTCTTTTTTCTTCCTTCTTCCCCTTTTTCCCACATATCGATGCCTTTCCTTTTTCTTTTTTTTCACACAGTCAAGGAGATGGAAGAGGGAGACTGAGAGAACTGGAGCGATTCTGAGAGAGAGCCGTGGTCGATGACAGCACCGGCGTCCGGAGAGTCTCGGCCCGACGCAGGTAAAGCCAAGGTGGTGTTTTTTGGATTTTTTTTTTTTTTTTTTTTTTTTTTTTTTTTTTTTTTTCTTTCAGATCTGATCTGAAAGTTTGGGTTTTTTTTTTTTTTTTTTTTTTGTAGTTTCATTTCGCTCCGTCTCAGGTAAACATGCATCTTCACCGGTAAAACAGGAACGACGACGTGGTGATTTTTGGTTTTTGTTGTTGATTTTTGGTGATTGTTGGTGATTGTTAGTATTTTTTGGTGTTTTGTTGGTGATTTTTGGGGGATTTTCTGGATTGGATTTCATGGGAGAAGGAAGGTGAAGATTTCGCCGGCCTTGCAAAAGTTTCCGGCGAGGGGAAAAAAAAAAAGGAAAAGAAGTTTCCAGCGAGGGCTAGGAAGAAAATACTGGCAAAAAAAAAAAAAGAAAAAAGAAGAAGAAGAACAGAAATTAATTTCTGTTTTTTTTTTTTTTTTTTTTTTAAAAAAAGGTGGTGGTTAGCAACGTGGGTTAGTTCCACGTGGCTAAAAGTGTCTAATTTTTTTTTAAAAAAATAAAATAAAATGCATTTAACCACGTATGAGTGGCACGTGGCTAAAATCCATGTGACTAAGTAACTACGTGTATAAAAATAGACGTTGCTAAGTGACATTTAGCAACAACCGGATTAACTACATAGGATCCACGTGGCTAACTGCACGTGACTCGTGCAGTTAGCCACGTGGATGAGCCTCACATACGTGGCTAATTGCATGTTGCTAATTAAATACCAAGTTTTTTGTAGTGATCATATAGCAAATAAAACTCTAAATAGTATTTTAGTAGAGATAGGTATCTTCCAACCTATGCTTAATTGTGTCTCAGGCCCATATTGATAGAATACACATGATCTTTATTTATAGGCTAGGTCAGAGATCCTTAATTAGAATTTTACCTTATTTATTCCTTTTATCAAGGAATAAGAAATCTAAAATAATAATCATTAATTCTGATTTTGATTCCATGAATAAATTCCTTATTTGGAATCAATTATATTTTTTATTAATTAATTAATCTAGCAGGGCACTATCAAAAATAATAATTAATTCTTTTTCTTTTTTGCTTTTTTAATTTATTTACATTTTTTGATTTTTTTTTTTTAATATTAATATGCTATGTGGGACAAGTTTCGGGTTTTAAAGGGCGTTGACATGGATCACCGTTAAAATTATAAATGAAACATAGACGGAATGACCATCCCTGTTTTTAGAATGAATATATGTATCACCTTCGATACTTTTTGAAACCGAAGTAGTTATTTAATAATGGGCCTTATCATAACTACTAAAAAGGTACTTAACCCATATTTTAAAAAGGTTTAGGATTCAATTTATCGTGTGAGAGATATATAAGAGTGGAATCTTATATTGATTATCCAAGATAGAGTATTTCCAAATACTTATCTCTCATCCCACTCACATTTCCTATTTAAGTGCCCATCAAACCTTGATTTTTTTTCTTTTAATAAGGCTGATCTAAAGATTGATAAACACTGTCACATGAGTCCAATAGTAGAGTTGGATATGAAATGAGTAAGTAGTATTACTTGCCGAAGAAACCTAAAGCATCAATAAATTATAGTGCAACACTCATTTTTGCTAGATTTAGAGAGAGTACAAAAGTAAGTGAGCATCAGACTTATTCAATCATATATAGCAACAGTAAAGAAGTCTTTTAACAGTGGTTCCTTACAATTCAATTGCTAGCGAGGATCTAAATCAGTAATTGTAACCCAATTCAGAGACTGCTGTAATGAATCTGGTTTAGATTCAGCATTTTGAGATGATGCTCCAAAATTTTCTGTCATCAATCCTGATTCAGGATTTTCCATAGTGACAAAAAATGCTGGTGGTGATGGCGCTGGGGAAGTTACAGTATAACAACTAAGCATCATAACAATCTCAGACATTGTAGGCCTATCAGCAGCAGATTCTTGAACACATAGTAACCCAATGTAGATGCATTTCAAAACTTCATTTGTTGGCCACTGATCCTCCAAGGTTGGATCCATCAGCTTCAAAGGTGCTCCATTGGCCCAGTGTTGCCATGCCTGGACAAGTTGAATCATACAATTCAATCATGAGCAGCTTATTATAATTCTATGCAGGAGAGAATATATACTTTGACAGAATGCTTACAAAACTTTGTAGATTCATTGGATTGCGAAAACTCGAGTTTTTTCGACCTGCCACGATTTCTAAAACCAAGACACCAAAGCTATAGACATCTGATTTAGCTGAAAAGTGCCCATTCTTTACATACTCAGGTGCCATGTATCCGCTTCATTGCCATCAACAAACAAGAAATGGTTTGTAAGTCCTCTACAAAGGCAAGAACCTACTACAATTACACAACACAATCATCATGCATACACGAGCTGCAGGGCAACCTAAAATAGAAAGCTGCGGGGCTAATTTGCTCTAAGAAAGCCTAAAATGCGAAACTTATTTGCTCAGAACAAGAATGCCCCGCAAGCCCTCTCTTAGGCTAGCTAAATTTCACAATCCTGTGTATATACCTAGCTAGGACTAATACAGACTTACAAAGAATGAGAATCTTCTAAATTAAAAATTTTAGACTTACTGAGTACCGACAATCCGATTTGTATTGCCTTGAGTTTGGCGTCCACAGAATAGTCTAGCCAAACCAAAATCAGAAATTTTTGGATTCATGTACTCATCTAACATGATATTACTAGCTTTCAAATCCCTATGAATAATCGTCAGCTGAGAATCTTCGTGTAAGAAAAGTAGTCCTCGAGCAATTCCAATAATTATATTGTAGCGTCTTTTCCATTCCAAACTGAACCGTCTATTCTGATCTGCAACATCTAAGCTTCATATCAATAGATTGTTATTTTCAATGCTAAATTAAAAAATAAAAAATGTTAGAAAATCAAGGACATTAAGATAAGGAGAACTTTGGAATAAAAATTTCCTTCACAAAATATTAAGCAATATATATGTATATATATACATATATAAAAGTAAGTTTGTCATATAATAGAGCAAAATAACAAGAAATATATGAGAGGACTCATACCAAACAAAATTTGGTCCAAGCTCCCGTTAGGTAGGTATTCATAGACAAGAAGTTTCTCTCCATCTTCTAAGCAGAAGCCTAACAGCCTTATCAGGTTCTGATGCAACAATTTTGCAACCAACCCTACTTCCGTTTTGAGTTCTTCTAAACCTTGCCCTGAGCTCCTTGATAGCCTTTTAACAGCTATTTCTCGTCCATCAAAGAATTTACCCTGAGGTTTATAGAGATAGTATATTCAATATACAACAGAGGAATGGGAAAAAATAGCATGCATATCATAGATACCTAAAGAGTATATCTACCTTGTAAACTGGACCAAAACCACCTTGTCCAAGTTTATATGCATCAGAGAAATTTCTTGTTGCATATCTAAGTGTACTTAGACTCATCAAAAGCGAGTCCATGCTCCTATCTCCATCTTCATGAACACCCTCTATTTGACAATACAATAAAAACACATAAATTCAGCTAGCAGAAAGTTAGTCGAGGCTTGAGATACAAGAAATGTAGAGTCATTGGGAAGGAAATTTTAGTACACCCCTCTAGGCTGTTGATAAGATGAGAACAGAGAAATCTAAATCCAACAACTTGATTGAATGCTATAAGAGATATAATCTGATTTACCAACTCTTTTACTTCTGGTGCTTCTCCATAGGAAGAAACCGCAAATTATAGTTATGACAACCAACGAAATAGCTACTGGGATGACCACCAAAACAACAATTTCTGAGTTCTTCATTCCTGCTCACATAAGCATGAAAATATAGTTATTCATCATTTGTGCAACGAAAAACTTAATCTAATTATTAACATAATTATTGACATATTGTTTTCTCTCGATCATGGATATTGTTAGAGTATTACTTAAATGATTTAATTTGCATCTTCCTACCAACTTAAACTTTTGGAATAAATGGTAATTTAACAAAGATAACCCCTTAGGAAATCTCCAGGAGATATTACCTGCATAATTTGTAGTTGCGTGGTCAGGAAATGGCGGAGATGGAGAAGATGACACCTCTGGTGGAAGAGGTGGTAATGGTGAGAGAAAGAATGAATATATCTCATAGCGGAGACTGCAACTCAGAGAGAGCATACGAACTCCTACTTTTTTGTCACAGCAAGTAGGAATATAACTTATAAGCCCTTTCAGGCAAGTCAAGCAGCTGTTTTCTGTCAAGTCCCTGGAGCACTGAGCCATAGCATATATATTCTCAAAATCTGTGTACCTAGTGATCCCAACAGCAAATTTCGAAGGACTGGCTGCAGCCTCAGATGAGATATTTTTCACCAATTTTCCCATCTGACGATTGAAAAGAACCGCATCGGTTGCATCTTCCAGATTATAAAAAAAAACTCTTACATTACCACTGACAGTCGAGAAGAAACGCCAGTCTGAGTAGTGTAACGAGCAATTATTAGCAACTATGGAAGCTTCCTTCTGGTTAAAACAGCGGCGCCTGGTCTCTGTTGCTACAGCATTTGCGCATGTTTGACAATCCTCCTTAGAGAGCTCGGGTATGCACTGTATCAGGCCATAAACCACATCAGGATTCTCACCCACGCTAGTGTTATAGAAGCCACTTAGAGAAGAATTGGCAACAAGAGATGTGAGAGTACTATTAAGATTTTGCTCATAGACACTGCCAGAAGTATAATTACTGGCGGTATTAATACAGTTGACGTCTGTGTAAACCTGAGCTGAAATGGTGCTGGATAAATAAAGAAAACATGAAGATAAAAGCAAATGAACAACTTCTACTGCAAAATATTGCATTGTATAAATTTGGAAGGAGACTTGGTGAGGTAGAAGAGGTAACAAAGGAAGAAGAATGAGTTATATTGATGAATAAAACTGTGCCTCCCTTTCAGATTCTGAAGCTAAAAAGATCCTTGAATTTTTCTCTTAAAAGTTTATCATCCATCCTGAATAAACTATGAACGATATTTCTCAAACAGGACAGATGAGGCTAGGATATATAGCATCTACTTCTCTGGCAACCCAAATGACCCGTAATCCAACCGTAGACAATACTCTTGGAACGACTTATATATAATTTTACAAGCAATATTTAAGTTCATTTGGTCAAACAAGCAACCAGTTTAATATTTAGAGCAAATACTAGGAATCAGTCCACTTCTCACTAAAACACACACCGCTAGCTAGAGACAGCCTTAAAATCACTGTTGGACCGGACTTGTCTATTATTAATATCTACTAACAATGGGGTACTAATTAAATGGTTTAATGGCTATTCTAAGTGAAGACACCATCAATAGTCAAAATTCCAGAATCTGCCTTACAAGAAGTGCTATACTTTGAATGTAAAATATTATCAAAGTTGCAAGAGAATAAGACTCTGACTTGACAAAGTTTTTGACCAAAATGTGCAATACCTTTCTGGAAACCTAATTTGCTTGTTTGATAGGTTACGGAACAGAACAGCATAATGCTTTTACTGTTTATGTAATTTTTTTTATCACTTTTTTATATTTTCTACCACCAATCAACATCAAAACATTCACTTTTTTCACTTTTTATATCACATCAATAATTTTTTATTACTTTTCAAATAAAAAAATTCACTACAATACAAAACTTTTTTATTTTTTTATACAAATTCTTTTTATTTTATATCACATCATCACTTTTTACTAATTTCAAAACTAACAACCCACTACTCTGTTCTGTTCTATACATGTCTTTGCCAAACAAGTCCAATATAACAGCAATACAGCCTATACATTGTTGGGGAATGGCAAGCCCAAGTCGTTATTAGAACCCAAATGTCGCTCAGGCCCATTGAGGTATCAAGGCCCGACCCATGTCCGGCCCTTCGGTGTAACGACCCACCCCCATTGACACAATATTGTCCACTTTTGGCTCCCCAAACAGAACTTCCCAAGAGGTCACCCATCCTGGGATTGCTCTCGCAGCAGCACGCTTAACTGCGGAGTTCTGAATAGTTCATAGCCATCACGGCTTTAAAACGCGTTGTGTCATATAGGGTGCATTTATACATATAAGCACATCCCCATTCCCAGGCGATGTGGGACGTCACAATCACCCCCCCTTGGGACCCAGCGTCCTCGCTGGCGACCCTCATGGGATCACCCCATTCTTGGCTTCCCAGCGAGCGCTCGTCGGCAACCCTCTTGGGCTTGTGCACGCTCCCACCATCTCAGGCTGGGCAATGGTTCTGATACCATTTGTAACGACCCACCCCCAATGACACAATATTGTCCACTTTTGGCTCCCCAAACAGAACTTCCCAGGAGGTCACCCATCCTGGGATTGCTCTCGCAGCAGCACGCTTAACTGCGGAGTTCTGATCGGTTCATGGCCATCACGGCTTTAAAACGCGTTGTGTCATATAGGGTGTATTTATACATATAAGCACATCCCCATTCCTAGGCGATGTGGGACGTCACATTCGGAGCCGATCACTAATTGGAGCTCATATTCAGCTTTCGATCTTGATCATAATGGGAGGACGAACCCGCGGCAGCGGCGGCACATTCTATATATGAGGTCCTATCAAGTTGATTAGACCTGCATCAACAGGGTCTGAAGCGTATCTGCCTGTCGCAAAGCAAGGGCGTTACCCCTTTTGACAAACAACCGTACGCAGATAAGACTGATATCCCATCAGCACTTGGACACCTGGTCCAAAGCCCGTCAAATGTCAAGGAAAGTACATGTGATATCAGTCCAAGTAAATCTCGAGCTCACTCAAAGCTTTACCCATAAGGTCTGAGAATCTCTCCCTTGCTAACACATGGCATCTAGTCACATCAAAGGCTGTGTCATATTCCCAATTTCAAGATCTCCGGGATGAAGGAATCAAAATATGCTAACCAAGCATCGGAATGTCTTCGGCTCACAAAAGCTTCGATTACAATATAATCTCATCAGATAATAGCCTTTAACATTATGCCACAATCATAGCTCCATTAATTACTCTTCATGGATTTTCATGAAAAGTAACCTTTTTATCATGTGTATTTCTTTTGTTTATACTTTTTCTGTTTTCTTTTGGTGGGTGTGGGGATGAAAAGGTTTCAACCAAAGAAGTCTAAAACTGAAGATTAGCTAATAAACTACAAGGGTTTTACTTTTACAGACAGAAATTTGTACACAATAAACAAGAACAGGACACCTATATTTTACTTCTACCTCTACTATCATATTGTATTGCTTCGCCATCTCTGATATTATAGATTCCCAACACTTGATATAAAACACAAGAAGATTCATAATTGGCAAGACAACAACAATATTAATGGTTTGTACTATGTAATCATTATTTATGCTTCCTAGTTTCAATGAAATAGAAATTTTTGTGTTCTACCTTTCTAGCATTTAATCGAGCAAGTTGCGTTTATGGTGAATTAACCTACAAGAAAGCTTGATGAATGATGAGTAAACGAACTGTAACAGAACTAAAGTTCTGTTAAGAAATCAACAGAGAAAAGGAAGAAATGTCAAGGTAAAAGAAGAAGAAATGAAGAGAAAGATAGGAATTTTATTGAAAGAAATGGCATGTTCGAGAAGGCTACTCTCCTCTATTGGCATTCGAGGTGCCAAGAACCTCCAAAGTTCTCTAGGAACGAATTACAACCAGAATACCTTCCCTCTACAACTTTCCCTATCTTTTGTACAAGTAAAGAAACAACTAACATAACTACTAAAACGACTAACTGCTTACAACCACCTCTTAGCTGCCAACCCGCTCGCAACAGCTTCACCACGTGTGATGATCTACTTCTCCCACTACTTCCACATGTCAACACTACTTACAGCCATGTATACCCCTAAGACTGGTCTGTCACAATACTCCCTTCTTTTAAAGCACCTTGCCCACAAGGTGTGGGTAGGCTTGAGTTAACTTATGAAAATCCTCCCAAGCAGCATCTTCCGAAATCTGTCCAGTCCAATGCACCAACACTTCAGTGAAAGCCCTATTGTTCAAAGGCCTCGATCGGCGATCCAAAATAGCCATAGGCTCTGGTTAAATAATACCCTCCAAATTGACAGGCAGTAGCACAGGTATAGGAGAGGTATTAACTCCCAACGTAGGCTTAAGCTGAGAGACATGGAATACAAGATGTATTCTAGAAGTGGCAGGTAAATCCAACTCATATGCTACAGCTCCTACTCTTCTTAAAACTGTAAAAGGCCCATAGAACCTCGGAGCTAACTTCAAAGCCCGTCTAATGGCTACTAAAGTTTGTCGATAGGGCTAAAGTGTAATACTCGGAAAAATACTACGCTTAGGATAATAATGTATGAATGAAAAATATGTACATATGCATGCATAAGTATAAAGCTTAATTATTTTTATTGTTAGTTTAAGTAGAATTGTATATATGTATATAAGTAGAGAAATCGGATTAGTAAAGAAATCACTAACCAAAGTCGATCGAGGGACTCTACAGTCGATCAAGCGACTTTGGGAGCGAATTCGATCGATCGGATATTAGATCAATCGAGCGACTTAATAATTGCGGGTAAATAGGATCGATCGAGCGACTTTAGGGTTGATCGAGCGATTCTGGGCCCAAGTCGATTGAGCGATAGAATAGTCGATCGAGCGACTTTATTATCCAGTGCGATGCAGTTTACGTGTAAGCTACAAGTGGCAATTTTACACCTTAGATTCTTGAACCCATTTCGTGTTACTGACCTCAAGGGATTAGGAATTTGTCTAGTTAGTCTAGTTAGCCCAATTAAGTTCAAAACAAACTAGATCTTCATAGATATCAAGTAATTATTGCTTAAAGATATGAAAATCCTATTCTAGAAGATATGAGAGATTTGGGCTGCGGATTTGGAGGATTATTTGGCTTAAATCCGGCCATTGAAGCACCTAGTTGCTGGCTTAATCTCAACCATCCAAGATCATTATATATAGCATGCATGGGTCATCAAAATCATCACTAAAAATCATCAAACTCTCTCTACCTCTCTCACGTAAGCTCCCTACTCCCTCCCTGTTTTAATGCGGAAATTTCATAGGAAAAGCTCTCTCTTTTTCCTATGAATCCAGCAGTTAGAAGATCAGGAATAAAGCCTTAAAACACCTCTCATTTCCCAACAAAACACTAGAAAATAATATCTGAAATCCTTCCCTATTTCTAGTGCAAAAACCAACAACATTCAACTTACCTTCAATATTTTGTGTTGGACCAATTCACTTCCCTTTCTCTAGTGGTTTGAGTGCGAATTCTAGTAATTGAATCTTCCCATTTTACTCTCTAGAATTCAGTATTTGTTCCCTGAAATCATGGTTTGTTTCTCTTCTTCTAATGAGAAAGCCATGGAAACTTATGTGTATATGTGATGATGAGTAGGCCTGTTAGTAATGCTGAAATATGTATGGGTGTGTTTTTAAGTATAAATCTAATAAGTGGGCTTTTGGAAATGAGCTAGTTGGTAAGGAAGTTGTGTGTGTGAGTTGTTAATGATTTATGTATGTATGTAGTATTATGAGATTTTGATGAAAGTGTGTTATAGTTTAGAAGGCTTGAAGAAGATGTATGTGTGTGGATTTGTAGAAGTATATATGTATGAGAGTTATATGTATATAACTATACTAGTTAGGTATATATTAGTTGGAATTAATGGTTAATAAAAGAAGATTTTTAAGTTTCATTACTCAATAATTTAAAATGGCGTTCAATATCTTAATTAAGAGAACAAAAATGCTATTATGTCATCCAATTTATAAATGGAAGTATTAGAATAATTGTTAGAATAATATCTTGAGAATAAGTAATAAATATGTTCGTAACGCCTTATCACTAATTTAGTATTATCACATGATTGTAATTATGAAGTTGTAGAGGAAAAACTTTTGGAGCAGAAACAGTAAGTATCTCTATACTTACTGAGGACGAAGCTGGTTGATTTTTCCTATAATGTTATATTTACTGCCTTATTTACTTGTTTGCACATGTGATTTGCATATTTTATTATTTTAATAATCCAACTAATAACGAGCTGTTGGATCAAGATCCATAGTGGGTACGTAAGGCTTCACTTGAGTTCCAAGGTTCTCAGTGAATGAAGAAGTACCTGAAAAGATAATAATAAATACAAAAACTGGTGTACCAAGGTTTCCAGGAGCCAAGACTCCCAAAGAATATAATTAAAAGTTAAAGAGAGGAAGCCAAGGCTTCAAATAAGACGCTAACCGTGCCAAGGCCAACTGAGTAGTGGAAAAAGGGCAATACCTAAAACTCTGCACTTAAAACTGTCATTGCTTTATGATTATGTTTATGTTCATTTTATGTCTATGATTCACGATCATAGATTATATTTTGCATATACATGTGATTATAAGGCCATTGCATTATGTTGCATTTATTAAATAAATCAGCACTCATATTATTATGGGAAATAGTGGACTCACTTTTGTATTTTATGTTGTTGTCTTCTTCCTGTATTGTGAGATAATTCAAGTCATAAAGAAGAAGAATATCAGGACTATCCAGACTTTTAGATGGTTCCTGATACTGGTTTTGTGAGGCTAGTCTGCCTTTCTTTTTGGGAACTACCCTGTTGTAGTTCATTTAGCCTAGCTCCAGACAATATTTATAATTCTGCAATTATGTAGATATTTTGGCTTGTATGACTATTTTGCCCTGTGAGGCATGACTACTACTGTTTTGTATAATTATACTGACTGGTTTACTATATCTATTTGAGGTATTTCAGTAGAAACTCTGAAGTGTCATTTAATTCTCAAGTCTGTATTATATTTATATATAATCTGTTGCAAATATTTAACTCTGATAAGTTAGTAATGTTACGTGAAAATTCAAAAATTTTCACTTATGCTTTTTGTAAAAGCGGGGCATTACATGAAGCCTCAAAAAAACCTGTTGATTCACCTCCAAAGTCCTCTCATTTCGTCTCAAGTCAGCAAATTTATTTATCCTTTGCTAAGCTTGTTGTATACTGCTGCAACAAGGCCAAAATATGTTCTATGGTGCAAAGTAACTCATCAACTACAACCACGTTCGTAGTACCAAGAACATAGGACAAAAGTTTTGGAGGAGGCTGGCATAGACTGCCTCATAAGGAGTCATTTTGATAGAAGAGTGGCATGTTGTATTATACCAAAATTCTGCCCAAGGTGACCACATCAACCACTGTTTAGGCCTGTCCTGAGTAAAGCAACGAAGATAATTCTCCAGACACTTATTAACCATTTCCGATTGACCATCTGTTTGAGGATGATAATTGGAACTCATCTTCAAAGTTGTACCATGTTGCTTAAACAATTCATTCCAAAAATGACTTGTGAAAGTCGGATCCCTATCAGATACAATGGAGGTGGGTAGCCCATGTAACTTAAGGATATTAGCAATGAATAACTGAGCTACTTTCACTACTGTATAAGGATGAGCTAAAGAGATAAAATGGGTATACTTGGATAATCTATCCACTACTACCAAAATCACCGAATGACCATGTGAAAGGGGTAAACCCTCAACAAAATCCAGAGAAATGTCCGACCAAATCCGATTAGGAATTGGAAGGGGTTGCAGCAAACCAGCACGAGAAGTATTATTCAGTTTGTTTTGCTGACAAACAAGGCATTCCCAAATGAATTTCTTAATACTCTGCTTCATAGCACGCCAATAAAAATCTCTTCGGGCCCTCCACATGGTCCTCTCATAGCCCGAATGGCCTGCAGCTGGATCACAATGCACATACTGTAGAACCTGTAGTTGCAACTGAAGAGCTCCTCCTATATGAATTCTATTTTTGTATAATAACATACCCTGCCTCATAGAATACTTCTTATGGTCCAGCTTATTAGAATTCCACTGTTGAATCAATTTCCTAAGATCTGGATCATGATGATATTGAACTTTTAAATTCTCCACCCAATCAGCAACTGGAAGTGAAATGGAAGATAATGCAACTTCATTCTCCCAACCTTCTCTCCTAGACAAGGCATCCGCGACCTTGTTATCCACCCCTTTTTTGTACTCCACCCGAAAATCAAATCCCAACAACTTAGTTAACCATTTCTGCTAAAAAGGTGCCCACTTTCTGCTCTAGAAGGTATTTTTTAAACTCTGCTGATCAGTCTTCACAACAAAAGGCCAGCCTAAAAGGTAAGGTCTCCACTTTTGCACTGCAGTGACAAGAGCAAATAACTCCTTCTCGTATGTGGACATATGCAAAGCTCTACCTTTCAAGGCTTTACTTAAAAATGCAATAGGCCGGTTACTTTGCATCAACACAGCTCCTATCCCTAACCCACTAGCGTCACATTCAATGAGAAAAGGTTTCTCAAAGTTTGGTAAAGCTAAAACAGGAGCTTGACTTACTGCTGCGTGCCTTCAACTTCAAAAAGGCTTCTTTAGCTTCTGGAGACCAACTAAATGCATTTTTCTTGAGCATGGAAGTAAAAGGAGCAGCAATAGATCCATAAGCATGGATAAACTTCCGATAATATCCTGTCAAGCCCAAAAACCCCCCTCAAAGCTTTGATAGTGGTAGGAAATGGCCAATCCCCCATAGCTTTTATATTTCCTGGATCAGTAGAAACACCATTTGCAGAAATAATATGGCCTAAATATTCCACCTCTGTGCAGCCAAACCGACATTTGGATGTTTTGGCAAAAAGCTTATTAGTCCTCAGGATATCAAGAGTGATCCTAAGATGTTCTTTATGACTTTCTGGAGATGAACTAAATACCAGAATGTCATCAAAGAAAACTAATATAACCCAGCGGAGGTAAGGCCTGAAAACGTGGTTCATCAAACTCTGAAAAGCTGCAGGAGCATTCGTTAAACCAAAAGGCATCACTAAAAATTCATAGTGACCCTCATGAGTACGAAATGCAGTCTTAGGAATATCTTGTTCTACCACCCGAATCTAGTGGTATCCAGACCTCAAATCCAGCTTACTAAAAATTTTCGCACCACAAGTCTATTTAAAAGCTTTTAGAGCACAATTTTTCAAGGGATTTGAGGCAATATTTCCAAAGAATAAATAGCCTTTTTCTTCATGTGTCAAGAGAGCAAGTTTAAGTTTTTGTGCTTTCAATTGCTCATCTCTTAAAGTCTTCGTTGTAAAACCACAATATTCATCAACAACAATTAAAGCTTATCAAAGTTTTAATAAAGGAGATCAAGTAGAAAAAATTTCAAGATGTTTTGGGTGAACTGTTGTGGTGGTAAATAAGCATGTCACCTGTTTAATGTAAGATTGTGTCAACTTCAAAGGTTTTATAAGTGTATACTTTTTGTATTTTCATACTTCAAATGTGAATTGATTTCCTTGATTTGGCTGCCTTGGAATAGTTTTATTATGAAAAGTTCTTCAAAATGTTACCACTTCATCACCAAATTAGTTATGTTGATTGATTTATCTTTGTCATTATATTTGGCGAATGTTTATGTGGTTACTTATTTTTAAATTCCGCGTTATTTTGGCAAACACATATTCAATCCTCCGTCTAGGTGTTATTGGAGTCTTGGGCTATTATTTTCAATTATTCTTGGGCCATAATGCCAGTCCTTACTACCGCTCTAAAAACAGGCTCGTTGGGCGTGATGTTGATGTCCATGAAATACTTGAGTTTGTCTCCCTTAACACCAATTGGTTTTATGTGGAATGACAAATCACGATTGGAGACATATGACTTGGTGAAGCTGATTGTGTAATGTATACACGTGTTGTTGATTAATTGGATATGCATTGCATTTCGTAAGAAAGGTGAAATGCCGGAGCGAGTCAAATAAGTTAGCCAGAATGACGAAGCGAGTGAATTAATAACTAAATAAATAATGATTTTATTTATTTATTTGTTTGATTTATTACTATGTAGCACTAAAAGTATTGACCGGGATCCTAAGAATAAGATCATCTAAAGTAAAGAGCCTCACGTACGAGTCACTACAAGAATCTGTTTTATAATACTTTATAAAACATAAAACATGCTTTACTGAGGATGGATGTTTTATAACACCTACAGATATAGGTTTAATAAATATTATTCAATCATAGACAATGTCAATGATGCAAGTACTGAGGATATGGATGAGGATCCAATAACCTTATACTAAAAAACTAAAAAATTAAAAAACAAATTAAAAAAAAAAAAAACCTTATTCTTATCCTACTAGGATCCACTATTGAATTAAACGTACACCATAAATATTCCTGCAACAATTCTATTGAAAAAAAAAAAAAAAAAAAGAAATTAACTTTTATCCTACACCACCCATATAAGAGCCACTCCAACATATAATCAAAACATGCAGCAGTAATTATTAAAAAAAATTAAAAAAAAAAAAAAAAAAAAAGAGAAGTCCACTTATAATCCATGATCTTTCATCACTTTTGAAAAAATGTACCCAAACTTAAAAAAGTGTCAATTTAGGATATCCATCTTTTAATTTTTTTATTTTTTTTTTTTCAATTTCAACCCTCCCTTGGGATTTTCCTTTAAATCCTATCAAAATTTTCAGCATACCCTTGTGTCTATTTTTTTAGGGAAAAAAAAAAAAGGAAAAAAATTGATAGGATTTAGGTGTTAGTCAAAATTTAATGGAATTTACAAAAATACTAATGCTTAAATCTTTGAAATTTTTTATAATTTTTTTTATAAAAAAATAAAAAATAAACACAATGGTATTTTAAAAATTTGAATAAGATTTAAAGAAAAATTATAATGGACGGTTGAAATTGAAAAAAAAAAATTGAAAAATAAATATCATAAATTCACACTTTTTAAAGTTTGAATATTTTTTTTTTCCAAAAGTGAAAACATCCGGAGTTTTAAGTAAAGCTTTCCGTACTTACAAAATATATAATATAATATATATGCAACGAGATACGAAGGGAGAGTGACAGTCCGTTCCCCCATATTCCGCATCGAGTCATTCACAAACGGCGAAAGATATGGGTTTGTTTGGTAAAGACATGTACAGAACAGAGTAGTGGGTTGTTAGTTTTAGAATTGGTAAAAAGTAATGATGTGATATAAAATAAAAAGAATTTGTATAAAAAAGTGAAAAAGTTTTGTATTGTAGTGAATTTTTTTATTTGAATAATAATAAAAAAATTATTGATGTGATATAAAAAGTGGGAATATTTTGATATTGATTAGTAGTGAAAAATATAAAAAAAATATATAAAAAAAAGAAAAAAAAAAGAGTACATACACAGTTGCTGTTCTGTATTGTTGCTTGACAAATAAGCCCATGGTCTCTCCATGTTAAGCATCGAGTCTTTAACAAACAGGGAAACATCATATCTGAAGTAGCAACTCCCACTCATAACCCTTCCTCCTTGTTTCCCATCACAGCAATCTGGTTGTCGCCTGATTTCTTCCTCAAGACACACTTTACAATCACTTCCAGAAATGTCTCTGGTGCATTGAGTCAACCCATACACCCTCCTCCCTTCTCCGATCTCCAAGCTTCCGGTCTTGTACATCTTCGGGCTCCCGGAAGCTTGATTGGCCAGTTCTGTTAGCAAGTTTCTTACCTTAGGATTAAACTGTAAGATATTATTCCCTTATGTAGCATTTATATCACATTTACGGTGTTTGCTATGTTTATTATTTTTTAATAAACATATACGGTATTATGATTATTTCTATTAATTTAGATTACCGTAAATATGGAATCGGTTAATTGATTTTAAAAATCAATTAACAATATTGTTTCCTTGATGGAAGGAAACAATACGGTATTTACCATATTTGAGGGTCCCTGACCTAGCCTATAAATAAACAGCCTGTGTACACCATCAGTACGGCAATTCGGTTATAGGCATAGGTTAGAAGATCCCTCAAACAATCTTTTCTTGTTCTTCAGATGGATCGTGGAAAAGCTTGAGCAAACATGGCTAGAGGTAAGCCTGAATCCTGTTTTATTCGTTTTCCGCTGCGCATGTTAGATTAAGTAATATGTTGATTATTTCTAACATGTGGTATCAGAGCCACCTCTATGCTATTTTGCTTAGCATTAAGTTTTGTTGAATCCATAATTTCTGTGAACATATCTATTTTTATTGTTCACATACGGTTGTTAAACATAATTTTGTGAACATATTCATGTTCAATCTAGTATTTTTGTGAACACAATTTGTTCATGTATAACATATGGGTATTTGCTTTTTCCAACATGTCGTTTGTTCCATTGTTCCATATAGAACAAAATTCAGCCTGTTATTATTGTTCATGAACTGTACGTGTTTGTGTTTCGAATCTGTGCATAAGAGAATCGTTAGAGCGAACCGGTTGCCGTGAACCTCCACTGCCTGATCTCTTCTCTACCACCGGTAGGATCGCCACCGGCCCGTCGTGGCCGGCGTCGTTTGTCGAAGGAGAGGCCGCTTCTAGCGGCCTCCCTCTTCATTGGGACTGGCGGCCCTCACGGGTCGCCTGGTTCCTGGAACGAAGGGACCGGCCCGTAAGGGCCAGCGTTGTTCTGGGTGGAAGAAGCCGCTGCAAGCGGCCTCTTCCCCGTCACAAGAACGGGCCGCCTGGTTCTTGGGCAATCGGCGACCCCTCTGGGTCGCCGTGGCCGCTGCATAAGGTGGCAGCGCTAAGGGCGACGGCCGGCGCTGGTAATAAAAATAAATAAATAAATAAATAACTGAAGAAGAAGGAGAAACGGCGCAGGTGCAAAGGTTTTACGGGTCGGGTTGTGGGCAGGGTTTCAACCCATCAGGTAATCCGGGTCGGGTCGGGTCAGCATATGTGTATTTTCGGGTCATTTTTGGGCATCCGGGTTAAAGTTTCGACCCATAAAGAAATGAGGGTCGGGTCGGGTTTAAAACCCATGAGTCCAACCCGATACCAAGTGGGTTGACCCATTGGGTCAGCCCAAGAGGCCCTATTCAGATTAAAAAAAAAAAAAAAAAGGGCCCATTTAAGTGGGTTTGACCCAGTCCTATAAAGAGATCCATTAGCCCATTGCAACAACTATCA
This sequence comes from Alnus glutinosa, assembly GCF_958979055.1. NCBI lineage: Eukaryota > Viridiplantae > Streptophyta > Magnoliopsida > Fagales > Betulaceae > Alnus > Alnus glutinosa. Next base: position 4,325,845 of record NC_084887.1, on the reverse strand, counting down.
AGTTCTTTTTAAAAGGGGAATTTAAGCCTTATGGTGTTTAGAACTTGGGTTCACCAAGTGTAAAGGGCCTTGGCCACCTACTAAACCATTGGGCCATGTTTTTTATTATGTTCTCATATTGCAGTTTTATTCCATTTATTATTTACAGTGTTGTATTTTAAGATTATTGCTTCTTTAATACATATATTGAGGAATATATTTTAATTGTTGAATTTATATTGTTATATATAAATTGTTTGATGCCTAGAGACCTAAGAATAATTAACAATACCATATACGCTGGTGTGTTTACAGTAATATCCAAGAATGCAATGTCTAAAAAAGTTCTGGCAATGAAAGTCTTGGGATTTAAGTGTGTCCAAGTGACCCCCCTCACTTTCCTAGGAACTCACCTGGTTGCACATTGGAAAATGCTGTTTACCCCATTTAGGTATTGGTTTGTTATATTCCTGGGACTATTAAGGGGGCATCTATAAAGTTGTTAGATGTTAATGAAGTCGCAATTATTATATTGATTTTGGGGAGCCACAGCATCCCAAATTTGGATGATAATTGCATCAAGATTACACACACGTAATTATCATTATGATTTTGGGGGCCACAGCATCCCGATTTTTAATGATAATTACATCAGGATTACACATATGAACATCATAAAGAATTTTGTTAAGTGTTCATATACTGCAGATTGATTATTATGATTTTTTGGGAGAGCCACAGCTTCTCGATTTTATAATAATCGCATAAAGATCGTACACGTGAACTTCATATAGAAAAATTAACATCGTCTTGTAATTAATTCATAAATTTAATTACTTATCCCCAAAGGGAAGTTTTTATTTTTATGACTTAATTAGAATAAGATAACAAATTTAGTATTAAAAGTAAAATTTCTTTCGGTTGCCCAAAGGTACGAAGAATTTTATTTATTAATATTTAAATTTGCTTTAGTCTTATTAATAAAGAGTAAATTTCATGCGTGATGCAACATTTGCCCACAGGTAGGTTGAAATTTACTATTTATTATTTAAATTGGCATTGGCCAATTTAAAATAAAGTTACTTCATAGCATTAAAGTATTTTTATTTTTTGTGATTGCAACTATTCCTGTTACTCTGCCTTTTGGTGGTTTTATATTCCAATACATTATGGTAATATTTTTCTGACTGGAAAATGATTGATATGCCTTTTCATTTGAGTGTTTCTAATTCCATTATGGGAATGAATGATATTGTAGTTTAGCTTAAGTCCCTAAAGATTAAGATTTTTGAGTCATTATTGGTCATTTTATTTTTGGATTCTCTCTTCTAAGTGTAGAATTTTATCTTGTAACACACGTAAGGATAAATGGTTAGTAAATAAACTTCTAACCATGTGTGTTCAAGGATATGAAAGAATTTATAAAGTGTTCACATGATTACTCATGTCAAGGAAAGGACCAATAAATGCAATCATGTCCAACACTTAAAGCATGAGAATAAGGTGCCAATAAAGTATCATGGCAATCAAGATACCTATTTCTCATGTAATAAGGAAAATTAAGGGCATATAAAGAAAGATTGCATGAAGTATAAGAAATGACTTAAAATAAAGATAATCTCATATATCTGGTATGTCGTGAATCTCTTTTAGTGACTCATTCAAATTTATTGTGGATTGTTTATGGTTTAACAATCCACATTGTCAACACAAATGCAGAGTCCTTTTAAAATGAATAACGCGTGTTTGTAATTTGAGCTTGTTGGGATCTATAGGTTAATTTTAAAATTCAGTTATAATTTTGACCTAAAAAAAAATGATTTATATTCCATAATCTTTTAGAAATTTACTTTTCTAGTTTGGCTTGTTAGAAATTTCAATTTTATTTTAAAGTTGAAATTTTTCTTATTTTTTGGTGGAATATTGGTTTGGGGTTTATTTAAGGTATATTTAAAATTGACCTATATCCCAACTTTTGAAACAAAATTATTTGTTTGTCTCTGCGTACTGATGTTGACGTAAAGTAGAGTCTTTTGAGAATTTTAAAAATGCTCTTGTTATGGCTTTGGAGATTGAAATGTATCTCTATACAGTAAATAAAAGTCGATAATTTACTGACTTTGGTTCTTGTGTGGGCTACATAAAGGAAAGCATACCAACAAGACCACTAGAGGTGCCAAAGAGAGCATTTTGAGATTCTTGAGATCATGTAAGGTGTTGACCTTTTCATACTCATTGCATAAATGGTCAGAGATATTTTTTATCTCTTTTAGTGATGACCATATAAAGTTTATGTATCTCTATCTTCTAAATATTAAAGCTGAGGTATTGAATGCTTTCAATATCTATAAGGAAGAAGAAGAGAAACAATATGAAGATCATAAGATCTAATATAGGCATAGAGTATTAAGGTAGGTACACACAAAGGGGAAATGATTAGTAATACTAATCTACTATTACCCTTATAGAGTAAAGCTTTGAAGACCGTTGTGTATATGTTAAACAGGATTTCATCTAAGGTTGTCCTTATGACACCTTTTAAAGTATGAAATAGATGGAAGCTTAGTTTACATTATTTACACATATAGGGTTGCCTTGCTAAAGAGAGGATATATAATCCTCGCCTTAGGAAATTAGATTCAAGGACAACCAGTGGATCTTTTATAAGCTATCTAGTAAACTTTAAAGGGTTTTAATATTTTATTATCCTTCATATAATCCTAGAGTTGTTGATTGTAAAATTTCTAGAGGATGCAGAACCTAGTGGGAGTGCTCATTCACACAAATTGGAATTTGAGGAAGCACTAGAGTTGGTCAAATCTCCTCCTCATAGAGGATGATTGATTGTATTTAGGGAAAATCAGATTGATTATCCTGAGCCACAATCATTTCTAGAACAACCAACTCATACAGAACAGGTTCAAAAGTCTATTCTCCCATTGCAAAATGCAGAGGAAGTAGAATTAAGAAAATCCTATAGAATAAGGAGATCAACAATTCTTAGTGATCATGTTGTCTGATGTTGACATTGGACATAAAGATGATCCAAATTTGTTTTCACATGCTATGAGTGGAGAAAACTCCACATTGAGATTCAGTGCCATGAAGTGAGAGTTAAGTCCATGGCTGAAGGGTCGAGCTAGACTCGTAGCCAATGGTTTTACTCATAAGGAAGGCATTGATTATCGTGAAACATTCTCTCTAGTGTCTAAGGATGGTTCATCAAGATGATCATAGCATTAGTAGCTTATTTTTGATCTAGAGCTACATCAAGTGGATGCGAAAACAACTTTTATGAATGAGGATCTTAAAGATGAGGTTTACATGACACAACCTAAACGTTTTATAAAATAACAGTCAGAATACTTGCAAATTAAAGAATTATATTTATAGGCTGTGATAGATCTCTCATTGGTGATATATTTTTTACAAGGTAATTGTTTTATTGTTTACTAAAAACCTTGTTAATTAGTATATATACCTTAAGGTCAGTGGGAGTACAGTAATCTTTCTAGTCCTATATGTAGATATTGTTTTTGCAAGTGGTGATTTAGGTTTGCTACATAAGGTTCATTTCACAAAACTTTGAAATGAAGGATTTGGGTGAAACCTCTTATGTCTTTTGACATAGAGATTCACAGAGACATAAAGAATATTAGCATTGTCTCAGAAGGCCTACATTGAAAAAGTTTTGTGAAGATTTAGAATAAAGGATTATGTACCTTCAGTAGCAATTAAGAGGTACTAATTAAATACAGATTAATGTCCCAAAAGGTATTGGAATAAGGGCAGATGAAAAGTTTTTTTTAAAGCGTCTGCATTATGCATAACCATATGACTGATAATAAGAATATTGGGTCAATAAAGTGCTGCAAATAAAGTCTTGCGGTATATGCAAGGAACCAAGAAGTACAACTTAACCTAAGGATACCTTTCCATTTGAAGGTGGTTAGTTGTTCAGATTTGAGTTTTGCTGATTGTGTAGATAGTAGAAAGTCTATTTAGGGTATATATATTTTTATTGAGAGATATATCTTAAATATGCAGTATGCAGACTATGGTTGCTACGTCTACCAAGAAAGCTAAAATTCTAGCGTGCTATGAATTTAGTACACAGGCATGATGGTTGAGACATTTTGTTGAAAATCTCAATATTGTCGATTTTACAGTTAGACCATAAAGATACTCTGCGGTAATTCTACTATAATCTTCTTTTATAAGAATAAAGAGTAGAAGCAGAAGTAAATCGACATCAAGTATATCAGTACGAGAGATAACATTAAGAGACGTAAATGGTCTATTGAGCATATAAGTACTGAATTAATGATTGCGGATCCCATGACTTAAAGTTTACCGGTGAATAAAGAATAAAGTCATGCAAAATATATGAGACTCATTAATTCATTTTTTGCTTGGTTTGTCTCTTTTTGGTCTATAGACATAAAGTTATTATAATAAAGATTTTGTGCACATTTGTTATTTTATCCATGAGGATAAATAAAGTTGGACCCGAATGACTTATAGGAAGTTCATTCATAAAGCTTCATTATCCATAAGGTACTCATATAATGAGTGTTTTACATTGTGATACATGGAAGGGACGACCTAATTTTATAATGGTTTTACCGCCATGATTCATGTGAAACATTTCTTATCTGAGTGGGAGGATTCCATAAGTGATTGGCCAAACTAAAGAACCTAATACCATAAGGTCATGTGTCATAAAAGCTAAGTGGGTGAATGTAAGATATTATTCCCTTATGTGGCATTTATATCACATTTACGGTGTTTGCTATGTTTATTATTTTTTAATAAACATATACGGTATTATGATTATTTCTATTAATTTAGATTACCGTAAATATGGAATCGATATTATGGTTATTTCTATTAATTTAGATTACCGTAAATATGGAATCGGTTAATTGATTTTAAAAATCAATTAACAATATTGTTTTCTTGATAGAAGGAAACAATACGGTATTTACCATATTTGAGGGTCCCTGACCTAGCTTATAAATAAACAGCCTGTGTACACCATCAGTACGGCAAATCGGTTTTAGGCATAGGTTAGAAGATCCCTCAAACAATCTTTTCTTGTTCTTCAGATGGATCGTGGAAAAGCTTGAGCAAACATAGCTAGAGGTAAGCTTGAATCCTGTTTTATTCGTTTTCCGCTGCACATGTTAGATTAAGTAATATGTTGATTATTTCTAACATAAACGACGAGGGATCACTTGCATTTTGAACCGCCCAAGCATAAACCACATTTTCATAATCAATCTTGCCAAAGAAACTATTATTTGCGTACTTTACCAGACAATTCTCGTACCATATAATTCCATTTTTATTATAAGAACAGTAATCCCGAACTTTGTTACTTGCCTCGATAACACAGTTGGCACAGTCTACATATATATGAGACGTTTCCGCGGCAGAGGGCAAGCCCAAATACTTGAGATTGGCTCTCCCCCATTGAGCTAAAACTGTAACCTGTGGGAGGGGTTTCGAAGGAAAGATAGCCGATGAGAATTCTCAAATTTATGCCGTAAGGATCGTTGCTTGTGAAGTTGTCAGAGGTTGAACATATATGGAAGATGGGATCTGCTCCAAAAACTGTTTGGAGGAGGAGGAGGATGAAGGAGAGTAGATAGAGAGACAAGGTGAAAGTTAAGAAAGCCATTGTTGAATATGTAAGAGGCCGATTAGCTTAAGTTTTGGAAGTTGCAGCATCTATATATATAGTACTCTAGGAGAGCTCAAATCAAATATTATATATATATATATTATATAATTTCACAAAAGGTTAATTATGCATGCCTCATCGCTATTTGTAAGGTTACAAATTATATTGGGACATAAATATTTATTTTTATGTCGAGTTCAACAAGTAGATTTGATCATTGGATGCATGAGAGCAGCTTGACGAGTCCAACGGCCGCCAACCCTTGAAGCAGGTGTTCTGGATTCTTACCTGTCACCTGTGTGATAAAGATAACTTCATTTCATTTGCTAGCCGTTTGGGAGCGACTACCAAACAAGATATCAAGAGCTAGTTTACTATAATTTAAGTTTAAAAATCTTTTTGTGAAAATATATTGGAAAAGAATATGAAGAAATATAAATAGGACAGAAATTTTCATATATAAAAGTGACATGTGTTCTTTAAGCATGTGAGAATCACATGTTTTTTTTTTAATAACATGTGCTTCTCACATGCTTAAAGGACACATGTCACTTTTATATGTGGATTGTAAGAAATTTCCTACAATCCGGTTTGTAGGAAATTTCTGTCCATATAAATAATAACAATGAAAAAAAAAAGAGAGAAAGAAAATAAAGATTATAGCTAGAGGAATGAATAACTAAATTCAACAATTGTTGATTTTTATCGTATGGTGACGGTTGGGTGGATCGAATTAAATCAACAAAAAATAGTCATAAATGTTAGCATACAAAACAAATATTTATGCTAAAATACGAAGTGAAAAAAGATTCAAAATTACCTTAAGTCACATTTGCTCAAGCAAAATCCAAGAACTTCAATATACACTACAAAAACACTTAGTTTTTAGCCACGTGACTACAGTATCGGGTACTGTAGCCACGTGGCTATTTCGCGACGTGGTGATTATCCATGTGGCTATTTTGCCATGTGGGTAATCCACCACTTAGTGAAATGCTTTGCGTTGGTAATTAGTCACGTGTATTTTAGATACGTCGTCAATTAGCCATGTGGCAAATAAGCCACGTGGCTAAAATATTTTCTCTTTTTTTTTTTTGAATTATTTTTTTAGGTTTCAAATTTTGCCACGTGTATTTTGCCATGTCGCCAATTAGCCACGTGTATAATTTCCCACATCACCAATTAGCCACTTGGCTAAAATATTCATTTTTTTTTTTTAAGGTTTGAAATTTTAGCCACGTGTATTTTGTCACGTCGCCAATTATATGCCACATGGCTAAAATTTCTTCCTTCCAATTCATTTCTAATTTCCCCCACCCTCTTTAACTTTTCATTTCCCCCTTTTCTTTTTTCTTTTTTCATTTCCCCCCGCCCTCTTCAACTTTTCATTTCCCCCCGCCCCTTTAACTTTTCATTTCCTCCTTTATCTTTTTTTTCATTTCCCACCGCCCCTCTTCTTTTTTCTTCCTTCTTCCCCTTTTTCCCACATATCGATGCTTTTCCTTTTTTCTTTTTTTTTTTTCTTTTTTTTTTTCACACAGTCAAGGAGATGGAAGAGGGAGACTAAGAGAGCTGGAGAGAGAGAACTGGAGCGATTCCGAGAGAAAGCCGTGGTCGACGACAGCGCCGGCGTCCGGAGAGTCTCGGCCCAACACGGGTAAAGCCAAGGTGGTGTTTTTTGGATTTTTTTTTTTTTTTTTTTTTTTTTTTTTTTTCAGATCTGATCTGAAAGTTTGGGTTTTTTTTTTTTTTTTTTTTTTGTAGTTTCATTTCGCTCCGTCTCAGATAAACATGCATCTTCACCGGTAAAACAGGAACGACGACGTGGTGATTTTTGGTTTTTGTTGTTGATTTTTGGTGATTGTTGGTGATTGTTAGTATTTTTTGGTGTTTTGTTGGTGATTTTTGGGGGATTTTCTGGATTGGATTTCATGGGGGAAGGAAGGTGAAGATTTCGCCGGCCTTGCAAAAGTTTCCGGCGAGGGGGAAAAAAAAAAAAAAAAGAAGTTTCCAGCGAGGGCTAGGAAGAAAATACTGGCAAAAAAAAAAGAAAAAAGAAGAAGAAGAACAGAAATTAATTTCTGTTTTTTTTTTAAAAAAATAAAATAAAATGCATTTAACCACGTATGAGTGGCACGTGGCTAAAAGCCATGTGACTAAGTAACTACGTGTATAAAAATAGACGTTGCAAAGTGACATTTAGCAACAACCGGATTAACTACGTAGGATCCACGTGGCTAACTGCACATGGCTCGTGCAGTTAGCCACGTGGATGAGCCTCACATACGTGGCTAATTGCATGTCGCTAATTAAATACCAAGTTTTTTGTAGTGATCATATAGCAACTAAAACTCTAAATAGTATTTTAGTAGAGATAGGTATCTTCCAACCTATGCTTAATTGTGTCTCAAGCCCATATTGATAGAATACACAGGATCTTTATTTATAAGTTAGGTCAGAGATCCTTAATTAGAATTTTACCTTATTTATTCCTTTTATCAACGAATAAGAAATCTAAAATAATAATCATTAATTCTGATTTTGATTCCATGAATAAATTCCTTATTTGGAATCAATTATGTTTTTTATTAATTAATTAATCTAGCAGGGCACTATCAAAAATAATAATTAATTCTTTTTCTTTTTTGTTTTTTTAATTTATTTACATTTTTTTTTTTAATATTAATATGCTATATGGGACAAGTTTCGGGTTTTAAAGGGCGTTGACATGGATCACCGTTAAAATTATAAATGAAACATAGACGGAATGACCATCCCTGTTTTTAGGATGAATATATGTATCACCTTCGATACTTTTTGAAACCGAAGTAGTTATTTAATAATGGGCCTTATCATAAGTACTAAAAAGGTACTTAACCCATATTTTAAAAAGGTTTAGGATTCAATTTATCGTGTGAGAGATATATGAGAATTTGGAATCTTATATTGATTATCCAAGATAGAGTATTTCCAAATACTTATCTCTCATCCCAATCACATTTCCTATTTAAGTGCCCATCAAACCTTGATTTTTTTTCTTTTAATAAGGCTGATCTAAAGATTAACAAACACTGTCACATGAGTCCAATAGTAGAGTTGGATATGAAATGAGTAAGTAGTATTACTTGCCGAAGAAACCTAAAGCATCAATAAATTATAGTGCAACACTCATTTTTGCTAGATTTAGAGAGAGTACAAAAGTAAGTGAGCACCAGACTTATTCAATCATATATAGCAACAGTAAAGAAGTCTTTTAACAGTGGTTCCTTACAATTCAATTGCTAGCGAGGATCTAAATCAGTAATTGTAACCCAATTCAGAGACTGCTGTAATGAATCTGGTTTAGATTCAGCATTTTGAGATGATGCTCCAAAATTTTCTGTCATCAATCCTGATTCAGGATTTTCCATAGTGACAAAAAATGCTGGTGGTGATGGCGCTGGGGAAGTTACAGTATAACAACTAAGCATCATAACAATCTCAGACATTGTAGGCCTATCAGCAGCAGATTCTTGAACACATAGTAACCCAATGTAGATGCATTTCAAAACTTCATTTGTTGGCCACTGATCCTCCAAGGTTGGATCCATCAGCTTCAAAGGTGCTCCATTGGCCCAGTGTTGCCATGCCTGGACAAGTTGAATCATACAATTCAATCATGAGCAGCTTATTATAATTCTATGCAGGAGAGAATATATACTTTGACAGAATGCTTACAAAACTTTGTAGATTCATTGGATTGCGAAAACTCGAGTTTTTTCGACCTGCCACGATTTCTAAAACCAAGACACCAAAGCTATAGACATCTGATTTAGCTGAAAAGTGCCCATTCTTTACATACTCAGGTGCCATGTATCCGCTTCATTGCCATCAACAAACAAGAAATGGTTTGTAAGTCCTCTACAAAGGCAAGAACCGACTACAATTACACAACACAATCATCATGCATACACGAGCTGCGGGGCAACCTAAAATAGAAAGCTGCGGGGCTCATTTGCTCTAAGAAAGCCTAAGATGCGAAACTTATTTGCTCAGAACAAGAATGCCCCGCAAGCCCTCTCTTAGGCTAGCTAAATTTCACAATCCTGTGTATATACCTAGCTAGGACTAATACAGACTTACAAAGAATGAGAATCTTCTAAATTAAAAATTTTAGACTTACTGAGTACCGACAATCCGATTTGTATTGCCTTGAGTTTGGCATCCACAGAATAGTCTAGCCAAACCAAAATCAGAAATTTTTGGATTCATGTACTCATCTAACATGATATTACTAGCTTTCAAATCCCTATGAATAATCGTCAGCTGAGAATCTTCGTGTAAGAAAAGTAGTCCTCGAGCAATTCCAATAATTATATTGTAGCGTCTTTTCCATTCCAAACTGAACCGTCTATTCTGATCTGCAACATCTAAGCTTCATATCAGTAGATTGTTATTTTCAATGCTAAATTAAAAAATAAAAAATGTTAGAAAATCAAGGACATTAAGATAAGGAGAACTTTGGAATAAAAATTTCCTTCACAAAATATTAAGCAATATATATGTATATATATACATATATAAAAGTAAGTTTGTCATATAATAGAGCAAAATAACAAGAAATATATGAGAGGACTCATACCAAACAAAATTTGGTCCAAGCTCCCGTTAGGTAGGTATTCATAGACAAGAAGTTTCTCTCCATCTTCTAAGCAGAAGCCTAACAGCCTTATCAGGTTCTGATGCAACAATTTTGCAACCAACCCTACTTCCGTTTTGAGTTCTTCTAAACCTTGCCCTGAGCTCCTTGATAGCCTTTTAACAGCTATTTCTCGTCCATCAAAGAATTTACCCTGAGGTTTATAGAGATAGTATATTCAATATACAACAGAGGAATGGGAAAAAATAGCATGCATATCATAGATACCTAAAGAGTATATCTACCTTGTAAACTGGACCAAAACCACCTTGTCCAAGTTTATATGCATCAGAGAAATTTCTTGTTGCAAATCTAAGTGTACTTAGACTCATCAAAAGCGAGTTCATGCTCCTATCTCCATCTTCATGAACACCCTCTATTTGACAATACAATAAAAACACATAAATTCAGCTAGTAGAAAGTTAGTTGAGGCTTGAGATACAAGAAATGTAGAGTCATTGGGAAGGAAATTTTAGTACACCCCTCTAGGCTGTTGATAAGATGAGAACAGAGAAATCTAAATCCAACAACTTGATTGAATGCTATAAGAGATATAATCTGATTTACCAACTCTTTTACTTCTGGTGCTTCTCCATAGGAAGAAACCGCAAATTATAGTTATGACAACCAACGAAATAGCTACTGGGATGACCACCAAAACAACAATTTCTGAGTTCTTCATTCCTGCTCACATAAGCATGAAAATATAGTTATTCATCATTTGTGCAACGAAAAACTTAATGTAATTATTAACATAATTATTGACATATTGTTTTCTCTCGATCATGGATATTGTTAGAGTATTACTTAAATGATTTAATTTGCATCTTCCTACCAACTTAAACTTTTGGAATAAATGGTAATTTAACAAAGATAACCCCTTAGGAAATCTCCAGGAGATATTACCTGCATAATTTGTAGTTGCGTGGTCAGGAAATGGCGGAGATGGAGAAGATGACACCTCTGGTGGAAGAGGTGGTAATGGTGAGAGAAAGAATGAATATATCTCATAGCGGAGACTGCAACTCAGAGAGAGCATACGACCTCCTACTTTTTTGTCACAGCAAGTAGGAATATAACTTATCAGCCCTTTCAGGCAAGTCAAGCAGCTGTTTTCTGTCAAGTCCCTGGAGCACTGAGCCATAGCATATATATTCTCAAAATCTGTGTACCTAGTGATCCCAACAGCAAATTTCGAAGGACTGGCTGCAGCCTCAGATGAGATATTTTTCACCAATTTTCCCATCTGACGATTGAAAAGAACCGTGTCGGTTGCATTTTTCAGATTTTTAAAACTGACTCTTACATTACCACTGACAGTCGAGAAGAAACGCCAGTCTGAGTAGTGTAACGTGCAATTATTAGCAACTATGGAAGCTTCCTTCTGGTTAAAACAGCGGCGCCTGATCTCTGTTGCTACAGCATTTGCGCATGTTTGACAATCCTCCTTAGAGAGCTCGGGTATGCACTGTATCAGGCCATAAACCACATCAGGATTCTCACCCACGCTAGTGTAATAGAAGCCACTTAGAAAAGAATTGGCAACAAGAGATGTGAGAGTACTATTAAGATTTTGCTCATAGACACTGCCAGAAGTATAATTATTGGCGGTATTAATACAGTTGACGTCTGTGTAAACCTGAGCTGAACTGGTGCTGGATAAATAAAGAAAACATGAAGATAAAAGCAAATGAACAACTTCTACTGCAAAATAGTGCATTGTATAAATTTGGAAGGAGACTTGGTGAGGTAGAAGAGGTAACAAAGGAAGAAGAATGAGTTATATTGATGAATAAAACTGTGCCTCCCTTTCAGATTCTGAAGCTAAAAAGATCATTGAATTTTTCTCTTAAAAGTTTTTCATCCATCATGAGTAAACTATGAATGATATTTCTCAAACAAGACAGATGAGGCTAGGATTTATAGCATCTACTTCTCTGGCAACCCAAATGACCCGTCATCCAACCGTAGTCAATACTCTTGGAACGACTTATAATATAATGTTACAAGCAATATTTAAGTTCATTTGGTCAAACAAGCAACCAGTTTAATATTTAGAGCAAATACTAGGAATCAGTCCCCTTCTCACTAAAACACAAACCTCTGCTAGCTAGAGACAGCCTTAAAATCACTGTTGGACCGGACTTGTCTATTATTAATATCTACCAACAATGGGGTACTAATTAAATGGTTTAATGACTATTCTAAATGAAAACACCATCAATAGTCAAAATTCCACAATCCGCCTTCCAAGAAGTGCTATACTTTGAATGTAAAATATTATCAAAATTGCATGAGAATAAGACTATGACTTAACAGAGTTTTTGACCAAAATGTGCAATACCTTTCTGGAAACATAATATAACAGCAATACGGCCTATACATTGTTGGGGAATGGCAGGCCCAAGTCGTTATTAGAACCCAAATGTCACTCAGGCCCATTGAGGTATCAAGGCCCGACCCATGTCCGGCCCTTCGGAGCCGATCACTAATTGGAGCTCATATTCAGCTTTCGATTTTGATCATAATGGGAGGACGAACCCGTGGCACATTCTATATATGAGGTCCTATCAAGTTGATTAGTCCCGCATCAACAGGGTCTGAAGCATATCTGGCTGTCGCAAAGCAAGGGCGCTGCCCCTTTTGACAAACAACCATACGCAGATAAGACTAATATCCCATCAGCACTTGGACACTGGGTCCAAAGCCTGTCAAATGTCAAGGAAAGTACATGTCATATCAATCCAAGTAAATCTCGAGCTCACTTTTAAGTCTCCGTTTGAAATCCTCTTTCCCCTCCCCTCCCTTCTTTTCACTTCTCCAAAAAAAAAATCAATTTCAAAACATTCTTAATTTTTTTTCACTTTTTATATCACATCAATATTTTTTTATTATTTTTTAAATAAAAAATTCACTACAATACAAATTTTTCTCACTTTTCCATATAAATTATTTCAACTTTATATCACATCAATCTTATTTTCCGATCATTTAAAAAAAGTTCCAAAAGAGAGAGGAGAGGAAAGGAAATGGGATTTCAAACCGGGGCCAAAGCTTTACCCACAAGGTATGAGAATCTCTCCCTTGCTAACACATGCCATCTAATCACATCAAAGACCGTGTCATATTCCCAATTTCAAGATTTGCAGGACGAAGGAATCCAATCAATTTGCGATCTGGACGCTGGTTAAATCAACTGGGACGCAGCTCTGGATGGGCGGAAAAAACTGATGGGGATTGGGATCGTTGCTAGGGATTACCAAGGTGAAGTGAGGGCAGCCAAGTGTGAAGTCTTTCCTCACATCAGGGATCCAGTTGTTGCGGAAGCCATCGGCGCTCGGAGTGCTGTCTCTTTTGGCCGTAATATGGGGTTTCATTCGGTCGAATTGGAGGGTGATGCCCGAGAGATCATTCTGGCCCTAAGCAATCCGGAGGAAGTCGATTCCATCCACGGGCATTTTTTGACCGAGACAAGGCAGATGTTGGGGTCGTTGTTTTCCTGGAAGGTCTCCCATGTGAGACGAGAAGGAAACATGGTCGCTCATAATCTAGCTAAACTAGCTTTGTCCAAACAGTTTAATCGTGTGTGGATTAACTCTTGTCCCAGTGAGTTGTTGTATGCTGTTAATGCTGACATTTATTAATGGAAGCCTACGTTTCCCTTCAAAAAAAAAAAAATTGCGATCTGGACAATATATAAATGAAAGGAACAAAGGTAATAAAACACATTATTAAAAATTCACTTTTATTCTCCAAAGACAAAATATGCTAACTAAGCATCTCACAAAAGCTTCGAGGGCAATATAATCTCATCAGATAATAGCCTTTAACATTATGCCACAATCATAGCTCCATTAATTACTCTTCATGGATTCTCTTGAAAAGTAACCTTTTTATCATGTGTATTTCTTTTGTTTATACTTTTTTCTGTTTTCTTTTGGGGGGTGTGGGGATGAAAAAGTTTCAACCAAAGAAGTCTAGAACTGAAGATTAGCTAACGAACTACAAGAGTTTTACTTTTACAGACAGAAATTTTGTACACAATAAACAAGAACAGGACAGCTATATTTTACTTCTACCGCTACTATCATATTGTATAGCTTCGCCATCTCTGATATTATAGATTCACAACACTTGATATAAAACACAACAAGATTCATAATTGGCAAGACAACAACAATGGTTTGTACTATGTAATCATTATTTATGCGTCCTAGTTTCAAGGAAAAAGAAATTTTTGCGTTCTGCCTTTCTAGCATTTAATCGAGCAGGTTATGTTTATGGTGAATTAACCTACAAGAAAGCTTGATGAATGATAAGTAAATGAACCCACATGATCAACAAGCTAATAAGGTTCCTAAAAATCATTCTTATTGGATCATACATACCAGGGTCAGAATGAGTGGTTAATTCTCACATCGAATAATAATTACAATAATAAGTTGTTAATATAAACTCCGTTGAACGTAAAATTATAAGTTTAAGCTTTTGGGTTAATAGTAAAAACAGTTGAAAACATAATTACGTACGGTTTAAAAAAATACACTCCCAAATAATAAAAATATTATCATTTTGTTTATAATTGCACTTTTAGTCGCAGAGCCAAACGAATTCTAATTTTTTTTTTATTAAAAAAAAAAAAGAAAAGAAAGGATTTGAGAACAAATAAAAAAAATCAAAAAGTATATTCCAAAGATGCACACCATGGTCCCATGGGGACTATAATCGTCACAAGAGAGAGAATAAGATAGCAAGTCTTTTGCTTTGCCGTGGGATAAAGACGTCAAGTCAAGGATCCATACTGGTTCAACGGTCATGGATGATTGATGTATTAATTAATTAATTTCCACCATTTTGACTGGGAAAAAGAAAATCATACACTAGCTAAGTTATGCATTTTTGGCCTGCTTAGAATATCTTTAGCAATGTTATGCATTTTAGGAAAAAAAAAAAAAAACTATTTTATCTACTACTTTGCTTTGAATTTCGATACACACTCCAATAGATTTTTTATTTTCTTTAAATATTAATTTTCAATATTTTTTTTTTATTGTTTTCTTCAACCACCAAAAGAAGAAAGAGAAATGATTAAAAAAAGAATATAGCTAATCAAAAAGCAAAATATGTATTTTAAAAAAAGAGAAGACAAGCTACTGAACATTATTTTTGCCTCATATTACCTAAATATATACAATATAAAAGTTTTAGAACATCTGACAGAGATATGCTCTAGTGCTTAAGGACATGGCAAAGCACGGTAGGGGAATGATTGTTGAAGGAATTCAATCTTTTACTAAGCTCCAGCTTGTGTCGTGTCCATAAGATGCACTTGAATGTCAATACGCACTACCAAAAAAATGGGTATTTAGTGTCGTTTAATTTAGCGCCGCTTTTACTAAACAGCAGTAAATAGCGTTGTTACCATTCAAATGGCACAAAACTTAAATTTTGTGCTGTTTGAATAGTAAAATGGAGCTAAATTAAAGTCGTTTACTGTTCAAACGACGCTAAATTTAAATTTTGATAATATATTTTAGTTTAAGGTTTTTGAGAGAGAGAGAGAGAAAGAGGATTGCACAGGAAGAGAAGATCAAAATCAAAAAGAAGAGGAGGAGGATGAGGATCCTAATTTTGTTTTAAAAAAATTTCATTTCACATCAGTGTCGTTTCACTGTTCAAATGACATTATCTGAGTAGTGTCATTTGAACAGAAGAACAGTATTAATCATAGTCGTTTGAACAGTAATCGGCGATAATATGGAATCTTGTCACTACATTTATTTTGAACTTAAGTTGTTATTGTTATATGTTTTAGACCTGACTTGTTGCTGTGTGTTTTGGACTTCGTGTGATTATTTGGACTTTTTATTGAGTTTTGCAGTTGGAGTACATATAGCGATTTACTGTAGTGAACGTAAAAATGGAAAGTTCACCAAAAGACTGACAAACCAAGGCCTGAAAACACGAACTATTGAGCATGAGGAGAACAAGAAATATACTAACCAATACTTATGACAACCCAGTTCCTGTCAGACTAATTTTGTGTTACTTAATCATTACGAATTCTCCTTATTCTTGGTAAAATTCTCCCAGATATTATGGTTGCCCACCCTCAACCACGCATCAGAGGCAAATATTTTTAAAGAGGACTCGGATCATTTACGACTCACACTCACGCCGACATAATTTTATTTATTTCCATCATCGTCCCTGTTTGAGTTTCAGGTGTTTAGGTTATTTTTAGGTCAGATGAAGTTGAAGAAAGGTAGAAGACAACCACAAAACGCGCAGTTTAACTATTGTCTTATGTTGTCTAAAACAATGCAAAAACGCACCGTTTAATTAAAGTTTTGAAACATTAAAAAACAAAAAAGTAAGCGACACATAAGATAAGTGACACGGTTTAGAGAGAGAAAACAAAAGAAGCGGGAAGGGTAGGACGGGTACTTTGCAGCTGTCTCTAGTGTATTATATTTATTGTCTTTCTATTATACATACATGTGTTTGTGTTCTTGAACTTTATGCCTTTAACAAGTTCTTGCTTTTTCAAGATTGGCACTTTCTTTCTCTGTATTTAATTTTTTGGGAAAAATCTTGTTTATTTAACTCTGGGTTGCTGAAATTTGTGCTTAACCATGTATTTTTTTAAAAAAATAAAAATAAAAACTTAAAACTATGTATGCTGCCTAATTGATTGGTTTCATGCATTATATTTTAGGGATTTTTTGGATTGTTAGAACATGAAACTTGCATCTTTGTTGCAACCGGCAGCCACCCTTTTTTTTTCAATTTTCTTTTTACAAAAAATAATTTTTTATATTGGTGCTGACTTTACGTTTAACCAAATCTGTCAATTTTTAATGAAATTTGACTCTAGGAAATTATTTGTAAATTAAGTCAACCATAAGAATTTTTGAATTAATTTTGATACTAGAGTGAGCGACTTGTAATTTAGGCCAATCACAGAGACCAATGGTACAATTTTTTCTAAAAAAATATTTTGACCCCCCTAAACAAAAATCCTTGCTCCGACACTGGTGGCAACAATTTGATTATCACATATACGTAGAGGATTAAGTTAGTCAAAGATAAAATGTTAAACAAAACCAAGTATTCTTCTCAGAGTAACCAAAGTTGGGATACTTCCAATACAATTCCTCAAATTTCATCTTGGATATCTCATTATAATCAGAATTTGGCTTTTGCTCTGCTGGGATCTTCTGATAATCTTAAATCCCAGTAAGGCAACAACAATGAAGGAATTCTCAATGACAAAAGTGCTCTGAACCGAATGTGAAACTACCAAGCTCTCTATACAATGATCAATATGGCTGAGGCCGGCCAGGGACCTTCCTGATTTCTAACATGATAATTTAGGGTCAATGGTGCCCCTACTACTGTCTATGTTGAATGATAAAAGCCAGACACTGTTACGCATGTATGTGAATTAATTCCTCTTCTTTGCATTCTCTAATTGCAATTTCCATCACTTGACCAGCAGAAGGAGGCAAAACATCACAACAATGCCTTCTTGGAGCCTGCAACTGAATACAAAGCGAATATGGATCAGAAATTGGTAATAACAATAATTTCATGCCATTCATTCTAAGCGCTCATAAGTAGGACAGAGATTCCCAGCAATTTTGCTTGCCGGATTGCTAGCAATTCAGACAACAAATGTAAGATAGCCTCTATAGGGCCCATCTGCTCCAACAAGTTTCAGACAATCTACTCACTTGTTTGAAAAGGTGGACCCCATAAAAGCTCTCTCACATTTTTTACTTGAATTGCTAGCAATTTGAACAAAAAATTGCTGAAAATCCGTATCCAAGTAAGTAATTGAACTTCCAATATCCAAAATCTGTTTAGCAATACCTGCTTAATATCAAGGTCTAACTTATGTGAGAATACTCTGATCTCTTGCAGTTTCCTTGGTGAAGCCATGTCCTGTGAGCAATTTACAAAAGACTTCTTGTAATTGCTCTTGATTCCATCCCAATTGGAATATAAACTATCTAGAAAGAAAATGGTAGGTCTTCTACAAGGGTCAGGATGGAGTTCTCTTGTGTTTAACGTATAGACTCCTGCCAAAGCATTTCCCTTTTTCCACTGCCTGAATGTCTCTTGCACATGGAGAGCATCTGGAAAATATAAATGGTTTGGGAATATTTGAACAGCATAACCCCATGACACGGAAATGGTCCATGCAAACCATCTATCATAGCAGATTGTTTGCTGTAAGATCCTCTGGGAATCAACATTTGCAGCTTCAAATAGATGTTCTATAGCTTCAATAGTTGTCATGTTTGGGAAGATTGGGCTTATGTGATCCAAGTGATGCAGGGATACCAAGGGTGTCATCGGATGTGCCGCTAACAGACCAAACACATCACCCCGAATATCCACCTTCAATTTCCAAACCAGAATGAAAAATTAATTCAAAAGAAAAAATGCAGAAAGAGTACTTAATGTTAAATTATAACCGTTAATAATGTCACAAGATTTTACACGTAAATTTAATTGTTTAGTGGCTGACATTGTTACGTGAACTACCACATCAATTTATAAGGAACTTGTAATAAACACTCGAAACAAATTCATACCTGATGGAAGCCGGGCTCATGTGTCAAACCTACTCCAAGCTCTGCCAAGCAAGAGTAGACCCTTGAATCACTTCCATAGAGATGTGGATACCGTTCTATACAAGAGTCAAAAACCTTTGCCAAAACTTTTGCTAGAGGGTAACTTATAGCAAAACCTGCCCCCCCAAAAGCCATTCCAAAGCCAAAAACCCTGTTGTGCTCTAAAATCTCCGACTGAGCCCCAATGTAGTACCAAAGCCCATGATCATACTTCGAAAGTGTCTTCACCAAATTCTCCGGAAAGAAAACCGTGTCATCGTCGCCGAAGACATACCAATGCACACCGGGATGGTTGAGCGCCACAAGCTCAGAAACAACACGTGCCACACGAATTGCTGACCTTGGACCATTCCTGTAAGTGTAACGAAATCTTGAAGTGTCCTCAGAGATGCACACCGGAGGAAGCAAACCGTCGTCTTCGGCTTGTTCATCGGACGGAAGGCTTTCGAGGAACACGCAGCCTCTCATTTGACGGGGTTTCCACCAAAGCCGAACATGCTCTTTCCTCCTAGGCCAAGAGTTCTTGCTAGAAGCAATTCCAAACACAATATGCTCAAGAGAGGTTGGTGCATAAACACCTCCAGATGAAGAAAATGTATGCACGATCTTTGAAGAGGTGATGAATAGTGACACAAGTAGATAAAATATACATATAGCAGACAAGACAATAACGAGGTTTATCAGCCGAGACGATTGGTTTTTGGATGGTGATCGAAAAAGCTGCATGTTTAGGAGAAAGGGTGAAGGAAATGGCTTTGGAGAGGATGATTATCGTTGCTACCCTGAAAGGCCGTTCAAATTGCGTTCAAGTAAAAACTACCGCAATTCACGGCGAAAGCAAGACATAATAAATCTTGGCGTCCTAATTAAGTTGGTTACTTCTCCATGTGTGGAAAGAGAACATATGGGGTAGGCCGTAGGTGTTGACAAGCCAAAAGAGCCCATTCTTTCGCCGATCAGAGCCGTCCAAATGGTGGGCTAGCTGATCAGAATCAAGTCAAGTCAACAACTTTGACGATGTTGGTAGCAAAGATAGAGAGAAGCAGAGAGGGAGGCTACTTGTCTTTATGCGTTAGGTGTTAGAGAGTATTGGTCAATAGATTGAAGTGGAGTAATAACTAAACCATTCACTTATTATTGCTTAATTAATGAAAATGGGCAGCAACGCTCGCAGGTTGCAAGCCCCAAGGCCATCTACCCATGTGCAAGGATGCAAGGTCCGAGCCCCTTGGATTTTGAAGATGAGTAAAAAATAAGCAAATACACATGATCCTAAGGAACACCGGCTCAGATGGATCGGGATCCCTCTTATTACCTCCATCCCAGGTTATTATGCAGCAGCTCCTTCTCATAGCCCCTACAACTTTCCCTACCTCTCCTCTTTGGGCAGGAGATTATAGGAGATCCGACTTTACTTGAAGCTAAAATACGTCTGTATATGGACTTGAATTCCATGAATATGATATCCATCTAGCTAGCGTGAGTTGTTGTGAATCAATCCAAATTGAAGAAAAAATTGAATATTTATTAGTGCATAAAGTCCGTGGTACCAACAGAACCAGAAAACTTTACCACCCAACAATTCGGCTTAAATGGATTGAGATCCCGTACAATTGGAGATCCCTCTTATTACCCTTTAACCAGGTTATTGTACAGGAGCTCCTTCTCGCAGCCCAGACAATTTTCCCTGCCCCTCTTCTTTGGAGGGTAGATTATAGGGGATCTGACTAACATAACCACCGAACAATTCGCAACTTCATTTGCAAAAATTTAAAACACACAAATAAATAAATAAAATGAAGGCATGCTGTAAGGTACAAAATGTCAAGGGTTGTTCTTGTTACTCTTAATTTTATAACCGAGAAACCAAGTACAAGACCAACTGCTCTTCTCTTCACTTCCCAAACCTTCCCCGCAATATACAGAAGGTAAGGCACAGGAAAACAATAGCTTGAAGAGAAAAAAATCTTTCCAATCCTTGTATAAATTAGTAGCCTCATGCATGAGGCATTATTCTTCTATAGAACAAAACTAATAAACAACTTCATAAGCTCTATCATCATCAGATGTATCTAAAAGTAACTAATTCCAAATACATGACCATACACCATAATCCATAACAAATCTTGCACATTTCATGCTAGATACTAGTGTCATCTCTCTTCTTTGGCGTGTAATCAGCATTCTTCCTTTATGTGTATCTTTTTATCAAAATTTCTCAGAGGTAATACAATCTGTGAACTTATCAGGAAATAGCCAATTCTTTTCTGGGCCAAACACCTTATTTGCTGGCAGAGGACTTTCTGCTGAAAAAAAATCACCAGCCATCTTCAAGCACCTTTTTTTCTTTTTTTCCCTCCTGAAAGGAGAGAAGCAACTTTGGCTGTTAGCAAATACAACAAACATTGAGGAAATCTCAATGGCGTACCCGTCGCAGATCTCTAGAAATAAACTACTTCTGCAAACATTAGTTCAATGGTATGCATATCTACAATCTCCAATTAAGAATTATGTTCTGAAAAAGAATAACAAGGAAAAGGGAAAATTAGTCCCCCCCCCCCACCCCAAGAAAAAAAAAAAAGACAGAGGAGGGGGGGGGGGGAGAGAGAGAGCGAGAGAGAGAATTAGCAGAGGCCATGCATTAACATAAAGTATCTGCCACAATGAATAAAGTATCACATTCCATCTACTTTCATTAGGTCATCCAATTTTAGTGGAACCACTCAAACCAGGAAAGTCATTATACACAGATTAATCACCAGCCATAGCACTGAATTTCCGATAATCATAATTTTGCAACTATGTTCAAAGAACTGCAGCAGAATAGGGTAAGTCATTTCAATGTACAGAAAAGCAAACAAATTATATAAGGTACTGTTTACACCTTCTAGAATATGAAACACAACTTGTGAGGAAAAACGTACTTCTAAAAAGTGTATTACAAGGTTAATTCAACTTAATTGCAAATTCTTGATTAAATTTCTCAATTTTGTATTGAAATGATTTCAACAGGAAAGTACCACCACCCACTCTTCCTGTGTGGTTGGATGAAGACATCTTAGAGTCTACAAATGAAAACTATTCATGTTAATTTAAAAATCAAAATAGTTTTAATTGTAGTCCTCTATACGATGTTATTCAAAATGTCCAGTACAAATCATTCTTTACGGAGAAGTTTCCAAAAACAAAAGTACTGAGAAAATACCTTGCAGTTTGCTACCAAAACTGCTTCAAAACTTTCTGAGCTTTGTTTGTACTTCAAAGTTTCCTCTTCCCAAGAAATGCTAGATATGCATGGAAATTAGTTCATCAACTCCACATTGTCTAATGTTAATGACCATCGACTCGTTAAAGGAGGGCAAAATGTTGCAGCACTGACGACGTGGAGCCTTCATCTGGATTAAAGAGGATTACAATTGTTACACCTCACTAACTCCAAATGACTAATATGTGAAGAAAGTATCACATGATGAACTTATGAATTGCAAATCAATCGTATTTAAACAGGTTTAGCAATACCTGTTCAATATCAAGCTCAAGCATCTGAGAGATAACTTTGATGTGTTTCAAATTCTTTACTGCACTAGGTCTGACACACTCTTTCACCACATGCCTGGTGTAGTAGCTCCACACAACACCTTTATCAGGTATAACACTTTCCAAAAAGAAGATTACAGGCCTTTTACATGGATCTTTAGGATACTCTCTCATTTTAAACATATAATGACTAGCATCAATATTGATACTCCTCTTCCATGGCGTAAAGGTTCTCTGCAGCGAAAGGAGATCTGGGAGAGATTCATTACCATCAAACACCTGGATAGCATAACCCCACGCAACTGAAATAGTCAATGAATTTGAAGGGTCATAGCAGACACTTTGCTGCAAAATCCTGGCAGGATCAGCATTCACAGCTTCAAAAAGACGTCCCATTGCTTGAGTCCTGCTTATGTTAGGGAAGATTGGCTCCACAGCATCCAAATGATGAAGGGACAGTAGAGGAGATAATGGATGTGAAGACAGCATCCCAAACAAATTCCCCCTCATATCAACCTGGTATGGATATAACCGAGTCATGAATTGGCTTTACAACTCAGTCAATCAACATGTAATAGTCCTGTACTTGATGAGCAGATAAGCTCAATTGAATGTCCAAAAATATAAATAGTAAACTGAGATAAAATAATAAGATGATCTCGGAATCTAGCAAGGTTATTCAGCCAACCCATGTCAGTCAGCTAAATGACCTCTACCAAAAAAAATTCTATTATTGGTGCATGCTCACATTAGCTAGTAACTATGTTCATGTTCATATAAACCAATAACTAGTAGATCAGGCAGACAGTAACATTCCATCATCATCAAATACAGAAAAGGAAGAAGCAAGGGCAGAAAATACTAAAAAGGATTCAATGGAGGTCCAAGAACTATAAAGTGCCAACACTCCACTCCTACTCTGCCTTGATACAGAGATGTGGAACCTCACCAAGGCTTCGGACCCACCCCTGGGGAGTAAACCCTAAATACACGACCACACCAACCAGAACCGTGTACCAGGTAATCCAGAAAAACTCTAGTGTGGAATCAAACTCAGGGTGTCTGAGTCTACGGCTCATCCCAAGCTCGTCCATTGACCACTAGGCTACACCTTGACAGGTCGTCCATTGACCACTAGGCTACACCTTGACAGGTCGAGACCATATACATTGTACTGCAAGTAGCATTCGTATTCGAGATCCACAGGGTAAAACCATTATTTTGCACTATAACTGTCTCATCATTGCTTACTAACAAAGACTTCTTCCAACTCAGTTAATGTTTATTACAGAAGAACTAATCAATCATGTCCAATCCATAAAACATTAGTTCCATGTGCATAATCACAACCCCAATTTTCTCAGCTATCTCATTCACTAAAATTTTTAAGAAATATCTACTCCTATACCACATATTTACTCATCCTGTGTGTTCCACGCCTCAACTTAAAAGGGGCTGGTCGATTGGCTCTTCAACTTGGGTCATCCCAAGAAGCATTACCTAAGTAGAAGGTTGTGACCAACCCCAGAGATTAATCCCTGCAATTACCTAATACCAAAGACAGCAAACTACACGTCTCCTAAAACTTCCGTTTTTTCTTTTATTTTATTTTTTTAATTTTCAACATCTACATTGGACTATTTATCATAAATTAAACTTAGTTTGAGCATTAAAAACAATCATAATATAATTATATCATATCATTACAACAAATGTAATTATATCCGATTCATAATGTTACTCAAAATTAATTGATTGGAAAATGCTTAATCAATCTTTACCTGATGAAACCCAGGTTCATGAGTTAAACCAACACCGAGCTCCGCCAAGCACGAGAAAACCCTAGCGTCGCTTCCGTACAAGTGTGCGTACCTCACCAAGCACGAATCCAAAACCCTCGCCAAAACCTTAGCGAGCGAGTAGCTTATCGCGAAGCCTCCACCGCCAAACGCCATGTCGAACGAGTACTTCACATTCTGCTCGTAGCTCTCCGAGTTGCTACCAACGTAGAACCACCGTGCGTGGTCGTACTTCGCTAGGGTTTTCACCAGGTTGTCCACGAAGAAAACGGTATCGTCGTCGCCGAACACGTACCACCGCACGTCCTTCTCGTCGCGGTCCACTATCTCTTTCACCGCGCGCGCCACGCGGATCGCCGACCGGAGACCTCCACGGAACGTATACGGGAACTTGGAGGTGTCAGCGGAAACGACGACCGGAGGGACGGTACCGTCATCGGAGGCGGCAACGCTGTCTAGGAAAGCGAACGCACGCGTGGAGTTGGGGGAGTACCAGAGGCGGAGGTAAGGCTTCCGTCGGGGCCAGGACTTGGACGAGGAGGCAATGGCGAACAGGAGGTGTCGGCGCGTGAGTGGATAATCTGAGGCGCGCGAGATTATGGTCGGCGGCGCGTGGCAATTGTGGCGGTTGAAGAGGAGGTAGAGGATGAAGAGGAAGGAGACTATCAAGAGGAGGGTTTTGAGGCGCGAGGGATTCAGGGTTTTGGGTAGCGTTATTAGGCGCATTTTCGAGCAAGTGAGAGCGTGGGAGTGAGAGAAAGAAAGACAAAGATAGCGGATTGTGCGTTTAAAGAAGGAAAGTCTGCGTTTCGTTGGCTTTTTCCAGGACATTAATGCCAGAGGGATCTACCTGAGGAAGATTTTGATCCAACTTCTTCGCTTCGGTTATTTCTTGTTTTGTTTTTGTTTTTTGGAATTACAGCAAACGGATTAGGAAATAGCAAGGGCCCGTAATTCTTCAAATCTTAGCCGTTCGTAGTAAATGAACGGTTAGAGATGCATTCACGTCATTAATTCTTTGAAAAAACAATAAAAAAGAAGTGAATAGTCCGTTCACTAAATAAATATGAAAAAACTCTGAGGATGTGTTTGGGATTGTGATTTCGAAAATAATAAGTGGGATTTTAAACCAAATCGCAGAACATAAATCGTTTAGGAACTGTGATTTTAAAAATTGCGATTTGAAAACGTAAAAAATCTGTTTTTTCAAATTGCATGTAAGAGTGTGCTTTTTTGAAAATGCAGATTTTTAAAAGTTAATTTGCTATTTTAAAGGTTAAACTGCGATTTTGGCAAACGCTTAATTGCATTTTTAAAAATCATTTTTTTTCAAATCGCACATTTTGAAATCGTTTTTTTAGATTGCACTTTTTAAAATCGCAAATTCAAACAAACTTTTATACGACCTATTTGTTCATAAAGAAATAAATTGTTCTGTCCAAAAAAGTCTAATAAAAACTCTCTTACATATGTTGAAAACCTCTAATCGATCAACCATCGAAAGAACGATTCGGAATCATCGAATACCTAATGATCCATTTGAGTGTTGAACTTTTGAATAAGAATAATATTAGAGAATTTGTTTGAGGATTTCGAGGCAATGAAAATATATTTAGATGTTGAATAGAATTCAAATTCTTTTTGAATTTGTGTTTGGGTATTGAATTTTTTTATATTAGAAAAAAAAATGTTTTTTAATGGTAGGAAGTAATTGGAAATGATTTGATTGTATGAAAAGTTGTATATAATGATTAGTGTTAAATTTTTTAGATTGAAAAAAATATTTTTTAATGGTAAGAAATGATTGGATTGTATGAAAAGTTGTTTATAATAATTTGTGTTTTAAAAATTAATGTTAATAAGGAATGAAATAATCATGACATTTAAATATTTACATTTGAATATTTAAATATTGGAAAAAGTACACATAACCTCCTCAAACTACCACATCATTGTCAATGTACCCTCCAAACTATCAACTGTGTCAATCTTCCCCCTTAAACTACCAGAAAATGTCAATGTCCCCCTAATGACAAAAATGTCCTTCATAAAATTATTAAAATAAAATAAAAACTAAAAAAAATATTAAAAAAATATAAAATAACAAAAATTTATTCCAAAAAAAAAAATTAAACTGTTTTTTACGTTTTTTTTTAAAAACAAATAATAATTTTTCAGTGTTTTTTTTTCGTTTTTTTTCTTTTAAAAAAAATTGTTCTTTTTCGTTTTTTTAATTTAATAAAAACAGGTTTTTTTTCATTTGTTTTTTTAAAAAATAAATAAATAAATTTCAGTTATTTTTTGTTTTTTCGTTTTTTTTTTCTTTAAAAAATTTTCGTTTTTTAATTTAATAAAAACTGGTTTTTTTTTTAAATAAATAAATTTCAGTTATCTTTTGTTTTTTCATTTTTTTTTCTTTAAAAAAAATTCTTCTTTTTTGCTTTTTAATTTAATAAAAACTGGTTTTTCTTTTTTCTTTTTCTTTTATTTTTCATTTGTTTTTTTAAATAAAATAAAATAAATTAAATTTCAGTTATTTTTTGTTTGCTTTTTAAAAAGTAAAAATAAAAAATTTGTTCTTTTTTTAAAAAAAAAATCGTTTTTTATTTAATTTTTTTAAAATATTTCTTTTTTAGTTTTTTTATTTATTTTTTTAGTTTTAATTTTTTCAATTTATGAGGACATTTTTGTCTTATTCAAAAAAAAAAATTAGGGTTATTTTTGTCTTTTTGTTGGTCTTAGGAGAACATTGACATTTTTTTGGTAGTTTAGGAGGTGACATTGACACAATTGATAGTTTATCGAATACGAATCATTTGCACCCATCGTGGATTAAATTGCTAATACGATATATGGCATGCGTCCACTACTACCACTTATCCTTCTTTCTTTTCATGAAAATAAATAAATAATAATTACGAAAACTTTACTGGATATTTTTGAATTGTTGTTATTTTTATAATTATTTATCTAAAATAATAATTGCATCATTGATCTTTTTGGTTGGCCTAAATTAAAAATCACTCAATGTGATATCAACATATAATCAGAGATCTTTGTGGTTGGCTTAATTTACAAATCGATTTTTTAAGTCAATTTTTGTTAAAAATTTTGACAAATTCCATTAAACGTCACGTCAGTGCCAATAAGATGACAACACGTGTCTATCTTAATAAAAAAAATATAAATATATTAAAAATAAATAAATAAACTTATTTTAAAAATAAAAAATAAAAATAAAAAGGGGTGGCTACCGATTTGGGAGCGGCCTGGCCACCCCCAGGGGTCGAGGGTAGCTGCGTGGGGCCGGGCGTGGCCACCCCAAGTGGTCAGGGGTGGCGTGGTGTCACCCCCAAAGAGATGGCTACCAATTGGCAGCCACCCATTTTTTTTAAAAAAATAAATAAATAAAATAAGTTTTTTTTTAATATAATTATTATTATTTTTTTATTAAGATTGACACATGTCGCCATCTTATTGACGCTTACATGACATTTAATAGAATATATCAAAAATTTTAACGGAATTTGACTCCAAGAATCGATTTGCAAATTCAGCCAACTACATGGATCTCTAAATTCATATTGTACCACATGAAGTGATGTAATTTAGGCCAATCACAGGGACTAATAGTAAAATTATCCCTTATCTAAACTTCAAAAACTCTCAATTTAATATATCAATCTTTTAATCTTTTTTCAATTTCACATCTCCTTTATAATTTTTAGTTAAATTATGTCAAAATACTCATACTTAAAAAAAAATAATAAAAAAAAATTCAAAGATTTAGGCATTGATATTTTGCAAAGTTAAGTCATGACCAACGTCTAAATCTTTGTTATTTTTTGTCCTTTTTCTCTTAAAAAAAATAACGGGTGTTTTGAAAATTTTGACACCTCTCTATTAGAATCTAACGCAAAAATTATAACAGATTAATGTAATTGAAAAAGGTGAAAGCTAGATACACTAAATTTGAAAGTTTTTTAAGTTTAGAAAGATAATTACAAATATAATAAAAATTTAAAGGGTTAAACACCTTTTTAGTCTTTGAGTTTTCACAACTTTATTTTTTAGTCCCTGAATTTCAAATTGCATCACAGGCGATATATCAATTTTAGGAAAAGACCGAATTAGTACCTCGGTTAAGTTTTTCGTCTAAAAAATAACGATCCGCTACGTGTCAACCTCTGAAGTTGACACGTGGCACTATATAAAAAATTACAAATCTTTAAAAATTAATTAAAAAATAAAAATAATATATTAAAAAAAAATTGAATTTTTAAAAAAAGGGTGGCTTAGCCACCATGGGGTGGGCCAGCCACCCCCATTATAGCCAAGGGGGTGGCTGACTAGTTGGGGGTGGTTCAGCCACCCCCTAGATAAAAAAAAATAAAAAATAAAAAAATAAAAAAATAAAAAAGAAAAAAAAGAAAAAGAAAAAAGGCAAGATCGGTTTTGCCCTTGGAGGTGGTTCAGCCACTCTTAGATCAACCGGTCTAAGGGTGGTCAAACCACCCATGTGGCCTATGGAGGTGGTTCGGCCACCCCAATGGCAAAACGAAAAAAAATAAAATTTGGAGGGTTTGGCCCTTGGGGATGGCCGAACCACCCCCATAGGCCATAGGGGTGGTTCGGCCACCCAAGGGCAAAACGAAAAAAAAATAAAATTTAGAAGGTTTGGCCCTTCAACCACCCCCAAGGGCCACAGGGGTGGTTCGACCACCCTCAGATGAGTCGACCTGGTGGTGACCGAGCCACTCCTGTGGCCCTTGGGGATAGTCCGGCCACGTCTAATAGCCAAAACCGATCTTTATTTATTTATTTGTCAAGGAGTGGCCGCCCCAGACCTGCCAGGCCCCCTTGGCCAAAATGGGGGTGGCCGACCACCCCTACGGTGGCCAAGGTGAGTGGCTCAACCACCCCCTTGTTTCTTTTTTTTTTTTTCAATTTTTTTTTAATCTTTCATATATATATATATATATATATATTAATTTTATTATTTTTTAATTAATTTTTAAATTTTAATTTTCTTTTATATAGTGCCACGTGGAGGTTGACACATAGCGAGTCTTTAGTTTTTTGACGGAAAACTTAATCAAGGTACCAATTCGGTATTTTCTTAAAATTGAGGTACCATCTGTGATGCAAATTAAAATTTAGGAACTAAAAAATAAAGTTGTGAAAACTTAGGGATCGTTGTATTGTTTAACCCAAATTTAAAAGAGCTATAAAATTTCCTATTAAACTTATATCATAGCTCAAACATAAATAGATATGAAAGTGGTCTCTTCTATTTGAATGTGTCTGAGAGCACTAGTAACACATATTTTATAGAGAAATGACTCATATGCAATAGTTGTGCACATGCTGTGTATGTGTCTGAGAGCTCTATCCTATAAGTGATTTTCTTTCTTAAAATATAAAAAATTTTAAATTTTTTTAAAAAAAAAAGAAAAAAGAAAAAAAAAAAAGGGCTCTCTCTCTTTCTCGCTCGCTCACGTCTCCCTGGATGTTCTTCTCCTCCAAGGCTCCAATGTCCAACCCTCCGTCTCCCTCTTCACCTCACGCTTCTTTCTCTCCCTTTCTCTCTCTCTGAATTTTTAGTGGACTAGCTCTGAAGAGATCTCCATCCCATTTCCAGTCATTCAAAATCCCATTCCAAACTCTTTTTCCCAACTGCCTCAAATCAGACTCAGATGACGAAGTATCCGCCAGAGATAAGGGGAAAAAGCCCTTGAACAAAAGGAAGAATCCAAGCATTTCAACAGTGTGTCCATGAAGGGAAATTTCTCGACATTGAAGATCAAGAGAATCAAAGAAGAGTCGAAGGCTTTATAACAAACAAGCTTATAGAATGTAGAGAACCCACCATATCTGACTTAAGGGCACGCTGGCCGGGTACCGCTGTAAGTAAGGTCTCGTTGACGGCGTCTAAATTTAGCCTCCATTTATCAAAATCCCAATAACCCAAAAAGAGGAAGTGGAAGAGAGAAGCAGTGGTCCAATCCAAGAAGAAGATGAAAGACCTTGTTCGGCAAACGGTTGTAATTTCTTTTATTTTTTTTATTTTTTTTTCTTGAGGAAAACGTGTAAATATTTCATTAAAAACACATGAAGAGTAACGGAAGTACATATTACAAGTAATCAGGGATTCAACATAATTCAGGAGCCACATAACAGTTACCCAAATTACAGAATATATCAACAGCTGCTGCTAATAAGCCTAATCAACAGAAATGTGCCTCTGCGTTGAGATATGAACCTCTACTTGCACTATGGAGTCGGTCACAAAGCTGTGCTTACAAGCAAAGACCAGGCTAAATTAAACCCAAAGCAAAACTGTTAAATACACTCTGTAGAAGCAGAAAAACACCCAAAGCAGGAGCTGCCGACGGAGGAAACACTCACCGGAGACGCTGCGTGCAGCACACGCGCCGCCTCGGGGCCAACCCCAGTAACCGCCGAAAGCAAGAAAACCCCTAGGAAACCACCCTGCACGGCAACGACACGAAACGTGCCCATACGCGCTGCCAAATTGTGAAGAGCAACCTGGCGCATGGAAACCACACGCCGGTCACCGCTGAGCACCCCGGCCGTAGAAGGCAGCGTCTAAACCAAAGGACGACGATGAGCATGGAAAGGGGGCGCAAGTCGCCTGGGGGGCTGTGGAACAGCGCAGATTTGGCTTCAAAAAATGAAAAGAATGAGACCCAACCAAACTTCCGCCAACCCCAGTAATTGTGAAATGTTGTTTGACTAGTTGTAAAATGTAGTTAATGTGATATGGAGTATAAAAGAGATTGAAATTGTTTTATAGAAAAGTGAAAATGTTTTATTTTGTAGTTAATTTTTTTTATTTGAATAATAAAAAAAATTATTGATGTAATATAAAAAGTAAAAAAAAAAAAAATTATTTGACTTTTTTAAATAAGTGAAAAAAAAATAAAAGTGGAGAGAGAATTATTTGCCAAATAACCTCAGACCTTGAGAGAATAAAATATAAAAGATACTTCTTGAATAAAGTAAAAATAAATAAATAAAAGGTAAAAGAATAATATTTTAATCTATATGGAAAGATACATTAAATTTGTTGTGAAGTGTTTTTTATAAGAAAAAAAAATATTTGATTCTTTAAATTTTTCTTAAATTAAAAAAAAAAAGAAAGAAATAGTTAAAAATCTATTAGTGCTCTCACCAATAAATTAATAATGTTATTTTTATTACAATAATACGTACATACATAACTTTTTCGGTAGGTGACACGTTTATTTTTTATTTGTTTGGGACCAGGAGGGAACAGTAAAGGAAGGTTCTGGCCTCTGGGAGTATGTCCGTCTGTTGGACTCCTCCATTTAGGATTTTCAGGCTGCCCATTTCTTTCTAATAAAAGGCCTTTTCTCATCCATATAAGAAAAATGTTAAGGATACTTAAAGTTTTATAAAAAAAAAAAGCTTGATAAGTCTGACATGGAACTTCATGTGAGGCTTCATGTCAACTTAATATTAAAATCAGTTAAAACAAATTTTAGTACATAGAGACAAAAATACCCTTCCATCTCCGGTTGAACCTGTGGCCAGCTGTTCTCCCCTCTCATAGGCCGTTCGTCTCTCCCGGGGTCCAAGTCGCTAGCGGCCAGAAATCTGGCTAGATCCGTCCAGAGATTCAGCCTTCTCGAACCCAGATTCGGCTGAGAATCAATCGTCCATTCTTGTACCCAGTTCCGACCGAGCGTCGAACATCCATTCCTGAACCCAAATCTAGCTGACTGTCCATTCTCGAACCTAGATCCGACCAGAAACCCACCCTTGTTGCCGTTCCCTTGCTTCATCCTCGGCGGCAGTTCTCCGTTCTCGCTGATGAATCTAAGTTCAAGTGGATCTATTGGTCGAGCTTCCACTGGGCTGGTCCGGCCAGACACCAAAACCCATGCACGGGCCGGATCTCCCTCTCCTTCTCAACCATCTAGGTATCGACTAGGTCTTCTTGGTCGGCCATGACTGGAGGTTGGGATGTAGACTTCTGTTGGGGCGGGTGAAGGGCATTTTTGTCTTTATAAAGCATGTTACGTCAGTTTGTAAGCTTCTCTTTATAAAACTTTAAGTACCCCTACCATTTCTCTCAATATAAAGGATTGTCGGACATGACGTTTAGTTGGGCAGAAGATGGACAAGGATCCTCGTCGTTTTAAATAAAGTTAAAAAATATTTATTTCATGATTACGATTTAAAATTTAATTTGTACATCTATTGATGATTATGATTTTATATTATTTAATTTTTTAAAAAAACGTGTCAATATTAACACCGAACGTATCTACTTTAAATTATCACCATAACATTGATACATTAAAATTACGTCTGGTACGTGAAATGACTATTTCATAAGAAAAATGAATAGCTTTCATTTGAAATAAAATAAAGGGAAAAAAAAAATACAAAATCAGTCCTTATTGTTTATTTGGTTTACAGTTAGTTTTCTGTGTTATCTAAATGAACTCAAAAATTCTTAAGGTACGTCCAAAAAAACAAATCATTGAAACTACGGAGAGCCAGCTGTAAATTAGGTAAATACTAGAAGAGATTTTATTTATTTATTTTTTTAACATCTCAATCTTTCAAAGTCATACTTGTAGCTGTCGGTGTTTAATTTAATTTGAGAACCTACGGGCTACAAGTGAGTCGGTACAATCAAACAAAGACAGCTGATTGTTTTGACTGGTTCAGCAGTCCAACAAATAGCACAAAGCCACAAGATCTCCATTGAACATTAATTATAAAAGAGTCTATGCAAAACCCATTTAAAAATTTTAAAAAAAATATATAATAATAAAAAAGAAAGTATTGTCTACCCACATTTACTAGAATCTCTATCTATTTATCCATCTATCTATCTAAGCCTATTTTTCTCCACTACTTTTTTAAAAATCAAAATATTGTTAGTCACAATCTCACTTTGGATGGAATATAAAAGCCAAGAAGTGTTCAAGTATCGACCACACATGTGGACTCATGTACCAACGCTAAAATAATTTGTGGACAAAGAACATCCTCTTCACTCCCGGCTTGCCACGTACACCCTCCAATGAAATGTATCATATATGGGGTCCAAAAAGGAATGGGCAACAAACAACCAAGCTTTCCAAGAAAAATAAAATCAGTCAAATCAGTTTCTCTCTTGACTTGTCCTACATGCAAGAACTCTATTGTGAAGTTGGTGGGTCCCCAAAAATAGGATCCTTTAAATCTTGTCCATACAACAAAGTTTCTTCTTTCCAACCCCAAATTGACTTGGTAACCACTCACTCAACAACAGATTTCATGGCTCAAACACAACCCCACCCTTCAATCATCCCCTTATCTTTTTCCTATTTTGTCAAATTTAGTGGAGTCACACATTCTCCATTCTCTATTCTCTTCAATTACTATAAGGACCCTTTGCCACTATCAATTAATTACATCCTAGCTTAGTGTATCTTCAACTCTACATTATTAATAATAATAATAAAAATAATTTCAAGTATTTTTCTCTGCCATAGGTTTTAGAGGACTCCATCCTGCCTTGGAGCGTGTTCAACCTCACAATTTTACATACAAAATGCATTCTTTAAACAAAATCATAAAAAGTGTTTCAATTTAAATTTATTATTTTTTTAAGCCGCACGTTTTGAAATATCTAAACCAAAAAAAAAAAAAAACTCTTAACATGTCCAAAACCCTAAAAAAAAGTAGAAGACAAAAAACAATGGCTTTATTTTGTCATGCAATGGCATTGATGCTATTATGTTGAAATTCTAGGGCAGAATTCACCTTCATGACCTCAATGTGAAATATCTGGCCAAAAATGAAAGAAGCTTCGTGGAAATAATATCAGCATCTTCATTCCTACGTTCCTATAAAAAGGCTACCTTCCTCCAACTTCAAGGCCATGCCATATTGAGTTTCTAAGAATGTGCAAAGGTCTAGAAGAGGGGAAGATAGGCGGCGTCCGCCGGCTGCCGCCAAGCCCCCAAGATGATGTTTCACCTGATGCGGCCGACGGGTTGGTGCCCTGCGAGCTCTGTGGCTCAAGGGCTTCACTATATTGCCAAGCTGACGACGCTTATTTATGCAGAAAATGTGACAAACGGGTTCATGGGGCTAATTTCTTAGCCCTCAGGCACATTAGGTGCTTCCTCTGCAACACATGTCAGAACCTTACGCAGCGGTATCTCATCGGAGCTTCGGTCGAGGTGGTGCTTCCGACAATGGTGAGCTGGACAGAGAGATCAAGCCAATGTAATCCCAACCTTGAAAAACAGTGCCCAAGAAAGCTGAAAAGGCCTTTTCTCTTTCTTTGATTTCAAACTATGTAATTTTTTCTTTTGGTTATGAGCTTGTGTCTTTGATTTTGTATCAACATAGAATTTGTTTCTCTGAGGTACTGGACATAGAGTAGCGTATTTCATAGGTTACTGGAATACATGCAGGATACATATGGGGAATTGTGGGAGAATCAAAGTCACTAGTCTTTTATGCATTTGTATCCTCTCCCATTCAAATGAACCGAATCCCCTCCTGTTCATGAACTTTATCATCTTTTTATCATTTGCAATTGCATATGTACAAAACTCCAACCAAATTTTCAGTAATTTGCTGTTTGAAATGCTTGCAAATCAAGCAGTAAATATAAGAAAGTTTATATGAAATCTGAATATCTAAATGGAATAGAGAGTCAGCTGGTCAAAACCCGCTTGAATAGATCGATAAATTTTTGAAAGACTTTCTCATATTTACTGGACGATAAAATTATTGAAAATCTTTATCCGTACAAATCATGCTAAGGGTTTATATTTAGTGGCATGGGTTGTTCTTTTATAACATATTTACTGTAACGAATCAATTATGCATATCTTTTATTCGATCTTCACAAGGATGGTAGCATGGTGGACAAAAATCAGCCTCACAATAACCAAAGGTAATTATCATTTCAAAGACTTCATAGTTAATTGGAGGAGCATTTTGACTTTGAATGAGGATTAATTTGATATAACATCTTCGATCCCTCTCTTTAATTACAAACATAAATTTATGATTCGGATATATATATATATATATATATATATATTAATTACTTGGTTAAGTAACTATCATTCCAAATAAGATATATATTTTTTTTGACATGTCCACACAAGAGGAGGGAGTAAGAATTCGAACTAGTGACCTCCGCTTCATGAGGTGTGGACTCTAGCCTATTGAGCCCTCAGAGATCATTCCAAATAAAACTTTACTTATGTGTATCAAACAATAATTTAGGTTAGAAAAATATATAGAGTCATAGACCTGTCATTGACAGTGAGAGCATGGGACACCGCATACTAGCTGAAATTATGAATATGAGTAATGCTAGGACCGTTATTTAATCTTTTTTTTAAAGTTGATTTGACTTTTAAAATTACCATGAAATTTTGATCTAATAATAATTTTAAAATTCACATAAACTTTGAAAAGATATTAGCTGAAATAATCAATATATACCTTTAATCCAGACCTTTTAGCGATCGAAAATGAACTATCTGAATTTAACAACATAAGCAATAAATTTTTTTTTTTTTTTTTATCATATAAAATTTAAAAACTCTCAAATTAATATATCTAACTTAAAAAAATTTACAATATCACCCTTATCATTAAATTTTGAAGTTAAATAAGACAAAATATAGGTGAAATGTAACTTATACAGTTATACCAGAGGCCACTTTTTTTTTTTTTTTTTGAGTGCTTACGTGGCTCGATACGGCGTGGATCCAAAGAATTATGAGCCCCTACAGGCGACCTCAATCCAAAGAGAAACATGAAAAGACATCACGGGGCTCAATTTATGCCATTCATTTTAAATAAAATCTAAAAGAAATTATAAGCCCCTACAGGGGACCTCAATCCAAGAAGGGGTAACGAAAGACACCTTAACGTTGTAACAACGAAATTTATTTTAGTTTTTTTTTTTTTTTTTTTTTCGTAGTTTTGCTTGTGTTGTTTGGGTTCTTTGTTGATGGATCATGCTCGGTTCTTGACAATATTTTATTTGCACCGTCCATTTAACGGTGGCTCTTTTCTCTACCGGTTGGAGCTCCTAACCGAGCCTTTTTACTCTTATACCGCCTTATGCGGCTCTTAGAAAGGCTTAGATACTTTTTGGATCTATGGTCTATGGTTCGTGTTTCTATCTGTATATTGTCTTTTTCCGTTTGAGTTTTGCTGTTGGGAGCCCACCTGGTTTAATTTTTCATGTTTCCCTTGTCCCTTTGTTGAATGGTATAAAACAAAAAACAACATGGCCCCATCTGCACCGCATGCTGCTGAACATATCTCGTCTTTTGTACAAAAATGCATGGTGGGTATATATATAAGAGGAAATTAATGGCTTCATCACAGAGGATGAGTGAAGGATATTGATTGACCTCATGATCATGGCATCAATTCTGATGATGATGATTGCTCAAATTCATGACCCATTTCGTTCTCAATGCATGCCATGCAACACATAAAATAATAAACCATTCAATTCGAGAGACATGTCCCGACAAATCCTTAACCGGAAGCAACATCACACATTTTTAAATTTGTTCTGGTTAAGAATGATGTTGGTAGCACCGATTAACGACAAAATTAAATGACTTTCATTGGGAGGGAGTGATTAGAGTGGGGAATACACTCAGCATCATAACAATGCCTCCAAATATATGTGGTGGTCCGTAGTGTAATTATATAGTTTCTGAAAAATCCTACTTATTGTTTGTGAGACTCAAATTTAATGAAATTTGTAAAAATATTCATGCCTGAATCTTTAAAAAATTTTATAATTTTTTTTTTTTTTAAAAAAAAAACAACACAGGCATTTTGAAAATTTTGATAAGATTTAACGTTTGAGTATTTAATTACAAAAGTGATAAAATATCAGGAATTATAAGTGAAATTTTCCTAACTCTTCCCGGTTCGAACCCTTTCAGCATTAACCCTTCTTCCACATCTTAAACACCAAACAATAAACACACCACATCAAAACACTCCTACCCATACAAACAATCTCTTTTTTTATCCAACCCTAATTTTACACTTATCCCTTTTTTCCATCAAATCACAACACAACAGCAATCAACACTACTATCATCTCCTAAGTAGCATAACCACAACTTCAAACTTACACTCACCACCTCAAATTCCCAAATTCAACTTTATCACACAACCTCAAACCAAAACTCCAAAAATAATAACAAATAATGAATAAGTTCATCAACACCAACTATTATTGAACAAAACTAAGGGTGCGTTTGGGATTGCGATTTCGTAGAGAAAAAGTGCGATTTTAAACCAAATCGCAGAAAATGAACCGTTTGAAAACTGCGTTTTTAAAAAATTGTGATTTGAAAATGCAAAAAAAATGCTTATTCAAATCGCAGGCAATGTATTATTTTTTTAAAAACACAGTATTTTAAATGGTTAACCTGCGATTTTAAAGGCAAAACTGCGATTTTGCCAAACGCTTAAATGCGTTTTTAAAAATCACTTTTTTAAATCGCACATTTTTAAAATCGCTATTTTTAAATCGCACTTTTTTAAATCGTAAACCCAAAAACGGACCCTAAACCATAAACTCATGAACAAGAAAACCGATTAGAGCTTTTACCTCTTCAAGCTTCTCTCTCTCTCTCTCTCTCTCTCTCTCTCTCTCTCTCTCTCTCTCTCTCTCTCTCTCTCTCTCTCTCTCTCTCTCTCTCTCTCTCTCTCTCTCTGTGGCTAAACAAAATGAAAATCCTACATTTCTATGTTTTAAACTTCAATTTCTTATGTTTAAACGACCCCGTTTAAACAGAATTTTACGCCATTAGAACCCGATGCATCAAACTATAGTAGATGGCTGTCAAATCTCACTTAACTTGCACGTGTGAAAGACTTGTACCATTGATCTTCATGTGCTACTCCCGCACGCGGTGAAACGTGGAGATGCCACCTTATTCGAATAGGGCACTCTGTGCATTCAAACACCGTCAACTCAACTTAGTGACACGTGGAGTTTCTGTCCCGTGAATGTGGTCTAATTCTGTTCGAACGCCACTACTCAAATTTGAACACTCTTAACTTTAACTAAGGAGTTTCTCCCCCCTTTTTTTTTTTTTAATCAAAATGCCTACAAGCCCAACTATGCTCAATCTATTTCCATCAGAATATGTAATTAATTTATTATTTTAAATATTTAAATTTCCATTCATATTTTCTTTTAGCATTTATTTACCACGAGTGTTACATAATCTAAAAGCTAAACGAGCCTTTGTTGCTAATATTACATGTTAGAGATGGTGGCTCATATTCTGAAGTAACACTAGTATCTAGTATCTAGTATAAAGGTTAGGTTAGGTAAGGGTATATAGGAAATTTCAATGTACATCTAAGTTGTACCTCTATCCTTTTTTCAACATAATAAAACTAGTTGTTTGGCCCTATGGACGTAGGCATATTTGTCGAAACACATAAATTATTATTATTATTATTTTTTTTTTTTTTTTTTACATCTTTATTTTTCGTCTCGACAATTTTAACATTCCATGCCATTAATCAGTTACACTTGTCGCTTGCCTTTCGGAAATTTCAAATCCTTGGATTTCATTGCCATTGTTATAAAGGGAGCAAAAAAATTACAACATGCTGCCCTCTCAGAACTTAACCCACTTTTGCCAAAGTTGTGAACACTAGAGACCAGCATTTGTTTATATCTTCATTTGGTCTTCTTTTGGTGCAGATGAAATTGATTTCTATTCTTTCCATGCATATCAAAGTATCATAGGTCAGAGATTTACTCAAAGTGCCCAATTGGTCCATTCATATATACCTGAGAACACATTTCCTTGGACTAGGCATATGCATCCTGTCATTCACTTTAAGCAAATTCTTTCTACATTCATAACAAATTTGCTGCTTATGACAGTTACTGTTCATTCTTTCATATTCTGATTATGCTCAACCCCTTCAAGACATGGCTATTTCGTGACCCATCCATGTCGAGTAAGCCCCAGATACACGATCCCATCGGCAAAAACCGTGTATCGGTTAAGTGAAGATTCAAACAGTCAATCTCGTGGTATTAACCAAACAAATCGATAATTCGAGTTGACCTCGCAGGCTGATTTTGCTGAACTTGAAGCTAGGAAATAATTCCCTTAAATTGAAATATCGTATTGTTCATCCCTAGTGTATAGCCACACACAAATCAATGCGATCACTCATGCAATGTTTATTCTGACTGGATTCTTGAACATTCTGCTTCACAAAGAGAATAGTCTATACTGCAAAATCATGCTTGCACTTCCTCAAATCATCAAAAAAGTGGCGTGGTAAAGAACAAGATTATAGATCGTGCCCTCTTT
This sequence comes from Alnus glutinosa, assembly GCF_958979055.1. Lineage (NCBI taxonomy): Eukaryota > Viridiplantae > Streptophyta > Magnoliopsida > Fagales > Betulaceae > Alnus > Alnus glutinosa. Next base: position 4,286,126 of record NC_084887.1, on the reverse strand, counting down.
TAAAGTTCAAGGACAGAAAGTACCTAGAGCAGCACAGTGAAATAAACATATACTTTAACGCAGCCAATAACAGAACAGAAAAGCAATGGAAGTTTTTGATTTTATTAGATTTTGTAAGACAGGAATTTCGTTAAAAAAGTATTACATCGAGTATATAGAAACTGATTCAAACATAAGAATGCAAATAAGAAAACAAAAAAAGAATTACAATGAAGTTTTTGCCAAATGGCGAGGTTGCTGGATGTGGCAGCCAAAGCAAGAGGAGGGTGTACATTAGGACAGGCAAAAGGACATGAACCTGCAGATGTTCTCACACGAGGTTCTTTGTCAACTGTATCTCCTGGCTGAATATCAGTCGCAATTACCAGAACCTAAACAAAAGAGTAAGATGTTAATTAGTAAACTTGGAAATAATTGTTTCTCTTTATGTGCAATGGACATTAAGGGTCCATTTGGATTTGTGATTTCAATAAGTGCGATTTTAAAACATGATTTTTAAAAACGGAGTTAAATGTTTGGCAAAATTGCAATTTAGCTTTTAAAATTGTGCGTTTTCAAAAAAGCACCCCCTTAATCTGTGTTTTTAAATCACAATTTTTTTAACAATGCAATCCCAAACGATTTATTTTTTGCGATTTAGTTTAAAATTGCATTTTTTATCTATGAAATCGCAATGTTAAACGCACCCTAAGCATCAAGAAGGCACCAATACATCATCTCGATGGCATATAACTAGTGCTTAACTATGAGATTATTTGGAACACTTACAAAGATTGCCAGAGATGTGACTGTATCTAAAAGTCAGTTTATTTTTAAGTAGCTATCAGTGCTGAAGATCTGTCATTGTGCGTATGAAATGTGATGTCATTTAAAGAAAGGAGAAAATGAAAGATAATGCTATCTAAGGGTGCATTCTTAAAATAATTTTGTTTTGTATTTTTTGTTTTAATGATTAGAAGAATAAAGGAAAAAGTACTAGATAGGATATAGGATCTGTAGAGAGAGAAATAGAGGGAAAATAACCTGTGGAAAGATGATGATTCAGTCAATTATGGACAATCCCAGTCTGAAATCACAAAAAGAACAGACTTGCAGTCGGCTGCAGAGATAAGAACAAGAGACGAAAGATAATAAGAGAGAAAAATGATCTAAATCATGTGTTCAAACAAAAAAAAAATATATGTATATTAACAGCATGAGTAATGATAATATCTAACGAAAAGAAATTGTGAAGATATATATGTATTAAATAAAATAAAAACCAGTAAGATTTTTAATCTTTATAAAATTTTGCAAGAAAAAACTATTCATTATACACCATTATTGAGTTTAGAACCAATTCTTGTAATGAGGTTTTTATCAGATAAAAGTTGCATTTATATCATATAAAACTGCATTTAATTGTTGATTACCTTGATATCCATCTTCTCAGACAGGAAGCTTAACATATATATGTTTGTTGCAGGACTACCTCACATCAAAGCAGGCCCTGTCTTGCTAGGCTGGGTGTGGAGATTGGGTTATATGGCTTAGAAGTTTCCTTCAACAAGAGGATCATAATCATATGCTTCACCTGCCTTCACAAATCTCCCTTTCACACGCTTTCGAGTATCAGCTCTGGCTTTGCGTGACGCATATCTTATTTGCTTACCAAACCTATATATCAAAAATGTGAAATATCCGTTAGAGTTGAATGTAAATAGAATCTATGAAAAATCTCTATGAAGTACTAGATGTCTAAAGGCAGGCATTGCTGAATGAAAAACATACACCACCAGTCAGTTCAACCAAACTGAAAAAATAAGAATTTATTTATTCATTATTACTCTGATTCAATTGGCATAATCTAAAATCATATCTTCTTTGCATTATTTGAAAAGAAAAAAAAGAAGGAAAGAAGAAGAAGCAGCAGCAAAAGGCTGAACACTACATGCTACACACTAGTTCGAACTTTCAAGAAATAACATCTCTTAGAAAATTGAAATAATATTTTTTCCATGTATTTCACACAGTATATGTTAAAATTATTTGCAACTACCAACATAATTTTGACTTTCTCTTAGAAAATTCAAAAAATATTTTTTCTATGTATTTCACACAGTATATTTTAAAATTAATTGCATTTTATTTGAAGAAATAGACTCTCGTTGTGATTAAGTGTAAGATAATGAATTAGGTTTAATTGACATCAAGAAACAATATCAGGGTGTAGTAGAAATTTCCATATTCTCGCAAATGCTAATTTGGGGTATCTAGGAAAGAGGTGTCACTGTCAGCAGCCATATTTATATCTTCCTAATTCTTAAATATATCAGCGTCAAGAGTGAAATCAGTACCAAAATAATCCAATTTTTTAGACTAATTAATGATTTGGAGCACTTGAAAGAGCAGAAATAGAAAAGATGCCTTACAAGAGCTTCTGGAAACAAAAGGATGTGTGCATATATATATATATATCAAGATTTATAGATATCAAGTTAAATTATCGTTAAATAAAAGTTTGAATTCAGTGCTGAGATACATACATTCGACTTTTCTTTTTTTCATTATATCTCATCTTGGCTTTATCCCTTGCTTGTGGGCAACTAGTCTCCAAATTTGATTCCCAAGGTGATTCAGCTGTTAGAAATACTGGTGACAATCCACAATCTTGATAATCAGCTGCACTACTTTCACCAGTGATGTTGGATAATGAAAGTGATATGCTTGAATGAACTTGCCCAATAGGAAACCCCAAATTGATGTTTCTGGTGCAACTAGGATTCATGAGTAAGCAATTTGCACTATCATTCATGGCCTGCATCATGCTGTTTAACCCACCAACGTGAGAGGATTGCAAAGCCACACAATCTTGTTGCCCTAACGATGACGCCTAAAAGAAAACAATGGTGACAGTCAGTCGCGCACAAAAGCAAATCTTGTAAATTTCAAAAGTAAGTAGAATGCAAATAAAGATTATTATTTTTAGCCATTTTGACAGGTCAGTGAATACTAAAAGATCATGCATGGTGTGTCAAAAATGAATAGTTTAACATAGTAGCAGTGCTTAAAACCCCATATTTGAGCCTATCAAATTAAAACCAAGCTGCAAAATCGATATATAAAAGGCTTATGGTTAACAAAGGAACTGAATTTTACACAGAATTCATGCGATATAATATCATAGTTTTAGATCATCTAAAACACTATTAATAGTACTTCATTTGACTGAACCCAAAAAAAAAAGAGAAGATACTTTTTGAAATGAACTTGAAATGCTATATCGCCATGCATGTTTTCAATTGGGTGAGGGAATTGAGAAGAAGAAAAGTAGAATAATAATTAAAGAGTATTCATCGAAGAGAAATATAAATTTCAAGTAAGGATATAACCTCCAAAGCACTCTCGATAGGACCATTAGATTCAGTGACAGATAAGTTTTTCTCCATTGATTGGCATTCCATTCCTCCATCCCCAAACTGGTATTTGGTAGGACCTTGAGGACAACCAAATATCTCAGCACTTGTTAAGTCTAATGAGACATCATCTACGTTGAGATCTTCACAGAGATCATCACTACTAAGAATTCCAAGATCCTTGAAATTGGAAGTATCCTGAAGCACACGAAGTAAATTAATGCATGACTCAAAATTACCAAAAGTAAAGTCACTTGACAAGTTACATAAAATATTAGGGAAGTATACTTTTAGTTTAAATCTCACTGCTCAGAAAGTCAAAAAGGTTAGCATGTATGCTTCAGATAGATAAAGACACCATGAATCTAGTTTTTTTTTTTTTTTAACAAAAAAAAAAACAAACTTAGCATATAACTAGTTACTTTACCAATTTAAGAACAAGCCTGAAACAAAAAATACCTTTGGCAAATTAGATTCTTCAGGGAAGAAAGGTGCTTGATCTTGGTCTTTGCAGTATGGCCCGGAACTTAGATTTGGTGGAATCACAGAAGACAGTTCCATCCAAGGCTCAAACTTAGAGCAAAGCTCTAGTTCATTCGGCTTGCTTGCCACCAACCGAAATGACCCCTCGTCATCTCTTTGTTCCAAACAGTTGCTGATGCAATTCTCATTTATAGGCAGTGTTCTCATGTTCTCCCAACTACTATCAAAACCAATTGAAGAAGGTGTATCAAGAATCGAAGACCAAATCCTTGACAACTCTGCCAAAGAAGGACAACCCATATAACAATTCAATGGCTGGCATCGATGCCCCTGCCTTGAACACTCATTGCCGTTCAAGTCACAGCCTTGACAAAGAGACATTTTATCATCCATGCATCGGACAATAGCAGGCTGGGAATAGCACTTGTCACATAAGAGTGACCGCGGGTGCCTACGGGACAAAGAATTGGCAGAGTGTACACATCCATCACATTGCAAGCAAAGGCGAGCCAAATCCGATTTACAGTATACCATTGCCCTGACAACCCCACAAAACTCACATAAAGGCTCCATAATCCCTTCTCTAATTACCTAGTTAAAAGTTATTTATGATTCCTCCTAACTCGACAAATACTGAATCAATGCTTGTGGTGGGAATTCGGCTTTATTGTTCCAATCCTCGAACCACAAACTCCTTGATCCTTTGCCATTCCACAACAGCCAAAAAACAAACCATCATTACAAACTAACAGAAACCCTTCAAAAACTTTAACACAAGCATGTGTACTACTGATAGTTTTTCAGCATAAATTATCGATCCCACCATTATATGAGTCTTCCAATCGCATTTTCATACTTATAGTCCAATGATCTTATGTATATTTGCTCAATAAAACAAAATGAGAAAAAAAAAAAAAAAAAAAAAAAAAAAACAAAAAACAAAACTCCTTCATAGTTCCAGAACTCCTAAAAAGCAAGCCATCATCACCAACTAACAAACACCCATCCAAATTTTAACATAAGCAAGCGTCAACTATTTGTTTTATCAGCATAAATTATCGATTCCACCATTATATCAGTATTCCAATACCATTTTCATACGTAAGTCCATTAATATGTACAAAAAATAAATCAATGAAGAAGAATAAAAAAACGCGAAACTCATATGAACGAAAAAGAAGCACTTACCGGTTGAAAAATGCCGAATTCCCACCAAAGAATATACTTAAAACATCATCAGCCAAGATCAAGAAACATCAAATCCATTAATGGGAAGCAAGGTACGGAAGGTAAGGTTGATAAGATCGATTTGATAGAAACACTAAGCTACGTTGGGTTTGAGACACTGTCCGTTATTTATAAAACGTTCTTCCTAGGCTTTCTGGGTGTTGGACACGTGGCAATATTCGGGCAATGGAAAGTGATAGCATAGTGATGTGGATGCGCACAGTTCGGAGCAGGTATACATATGGCCAGCCTTTTTGCTCGGACAGTGGACTGGACGATGGCAATGGAGGTAGATAAGTGAATGAATGAGGTGAGTTTGTTGTACAGAGGATTGGATCGATCATACAACCTTCGTCTTCGCAAAGCTTCCCCACACCGTACACACGCCACCATCATGTCCAAACAGTTAATTTACATGTGTCCTAAATTTTTCAAAACCAATACGAAATTAGGACACAATTTTTTATACCATCCCCCAATTCAATATAAAATTAGTGAATTTGAGACGTGAGTTTGAATCGTTTAATTAAATGAATCAGTTTAAGGTTGACCTATATAATCTTATACTAGCTCGTAACCCGTGCTATGCTCGAGATTCTTCTATATAATTTAGTTTCATAATAATAATAATAATAAAAAATGGAAGAAGAGAAACATAGAAAATATAGATAAAAAAAATGAAAACTGAAAAACACTAATATAATATAATAGGGACAAAAATTTCTTATAAGAAATTTTCTACAACTCACATTTTAAAAAGACTCGTATCCTTTAAACATGTGAGAAGCACATGTTTTTTTATTGATGCTATTTTTTTTCGTACATGCTATTTAAATAACATATGTTTCTCACATGTCAAATGACATATGTCAATCTTATATGTGGATCGTAAGAAATTTCCTACAAACCGGTTTGTAGGAAATTTCTGTTCATATAATAGTGTTATCTTTTTTGTATTACACAAAGTAATAAAAAACTACTCAATAAACATAATACGCTAAAAAATCATCATATCCCGTACATAAAACAACCATAGGAAACTCTTTCTTACCATCATTTTCTTGAATTTAATGTAAAATTTACAAAAGATAAAATAAGCAATTTGAATGAAAAATAATATATTAATTACATAAAAAAAATAAAAAATAAAAGAAGAAGAAGAAGAAGAAGAGATGAAATGAAATAAGAGAACCATAGAAAATATAGACAAAAAAAAAATGAAAAATGAAAAATAATAATAGAATAAATTAAAGTTTTCTTTTCCATATATTTTTCTGGTTCATATGAAATCTTGAAAATCAATATTGTCTATCAATTAAGCACGTTAACAATGTGCATTATACATGGAAAAAAAAAATCAATGAACAATGTAAATTAAAAAATCGCCATACCTCGTACTCAAAACAACAATTAATGTAAACTCTCTCTCTCTCTATAGTTTCCTTGAATTCAATGTAAAATTTAGAAAAGAAAAGAAAAAAAGAAAAAGAAAAAGCAATTTGAACAAAAAAATAATATAAATTAGGAAATAGGGACAAAAAAAAATGTAAAGAAAGAACAAAATCATAGAAAATAAAGTAAAAAAAAAAAATGTAAAATGATAACCACTAATATAATAGAAAATAACTATTTTTTTATATACTTTTTCCAGTTCCAAAGAAATTTTTAAGTATAGGAAGAAACTACGGTTAGATAGATATTTTTTAATTCGACCATCATTCTTATATATAGCGTAAAAGAAACTACTTTTCCAACAAAAAAAAAATATATATAAATTATCAATGCAAAAATAATGATAGAAAATCAAATCAGAAAAACAGAAGCACATAAAATAAATACAAACATATTATTTACAATTTTATTGAACACAGCCCCGACAAACTTGAAAGGCAAACTAAAAAAAAAGGCTATAACAGTATTACAAACAAAAAGGTTCCAACAATAGCAAAAACTTCGCTCTCTTTGCTTTGAACACCACTCTCCGGTAATGTAAACAACATTACAGTTTTGCATAGCCACAAACCATTACTTCTCCATATATTTATTTGAGAAAGCGAGAGATATTGGAGTGACTTTTGACATTTCCCAAAGAAGAAAAAAACTAACATTTGACTCTTTGAGGTTTAGTTTGTAACAGACATTTAGTGGGATGGGAAGCAGTATTGGAGTAAAAGATTTTACTTGAAGGAAGAGAGAGAGAGGTAGAAATTAGTGAGAATTTAATGACAACAAAATTAAATGTTTTTATTCATTTTCTATTCAATGGAAGAGATTTGATTAGGAATATTAAACGCACCGTTTATTTCACTTGATTTATATGGAGCAGTTCAATTTTACTTTTTTTTTTTTTCCTTTATTTGCTTTGAACACCACTCTCTGGTAATGTAAACAACATTGCAATTTTGCATAACCACAAACCATTACTTCTCCATATATTTATTTGAGAAAGCGATAGATATTGGAGTGACTTTTGACATTTTCCAAAGAAAAAAAAAATTGACATTTGACTCTTTGAGGTTTAGTTTGTAACGGACATTTAATAGGAGGGGAAGCAGTATTGGAGTAAAAGATTTTACTTAAAGGAAGAGAGAGAGAGAGAGAGAGAGAGGTAGAAATTAGTGAGAATTTAATGACAACAAAATTAAATGTTTCTATTCAATGGAAGAGATTTGATTAAGAATATTAAATGCACCGTTTATTTCACTTGAAATACATGGAGCAGTTCAATTTTACATTTTTTTTTTCCAGTTTTACTTAAAGGAAGAGAAAGAGGTAGAAATTAGTGAGGATTTAATGACAAAAAAAATTTGACGTTTCTATTCATTTTTTATTCAATATAAGATAGTTAATTAGTCATATTAAATGCACCATTTATTTACTTGAAATACACAGACTGGTTTAGTTTTACTTAAATTACCAGTTTTTTACTCAAATGGCCGGTTCAATATTTAAAAAATATGGATTTATGTCACGTGTCCTAATTCTAGGCCAACTCTAAGTTGGAACTCGGCTTTTAAATATATATGATATAATATGATATGTTTCAATAAAAATAAATCCATATAATTTTGAACATTAAAAAAAGAAAAAAAAAAACCATTTCAAATTTAATGCTTAATTAACTCTTTAGTGTTTTAAAAACATTTATATTCCTTTTGTGTACAATAATCAAATAAAATTTTGCATTTTTTGACTTTCAAAAGCAGAATAACACTTACAAAAAATAAGTGAAAATCATAAAAATCACATAAAAGAAAAACAATCATCTCATAAAACATTTAAATGAATTAATATATAAGGCCCTTATTTTTAGTTTAATTCATATAAATTAAAACATGTTAAAATATTTGTTCACATAGGTGTAGTTTAGAATGAAAATAAGTATGAAAAAGAAAAATAGCAAGAAGAAAACCACGATTTTGATTATCAAAATATAAAATAGAAAATTAGTAGGAATTCTTTTTAATGTTGGTACCTATTATATTCCAATCCTATACAATTCTGAACATTCGAAAAAGCAAATGAACAAAAAAAAAATCTCATAAACATTCAAATGAAGAATTGTTCAATCACAAATTTCAAATCCATATAATTTTGAACATTAAAAAAAAATCAAATTTAATGCTTAATTAACTCTTTAGTTTAATTCATATAAATTAAAACATGTTAAAATATTTGTTCACATAGGTGTAGTTTAGAATGAAAATAAGTATGAAAAAGAAAAATAGCAAGAAGAAAACCACGATTTTGATTATCAAAATATAAAATAGAAAATTAGTAGGAATTCTTTTTAATGTTGGTACCTATTATATTCCAATCCTATACAATTCTGAACATTCGAAAAAGCAAATGAACAAAAAAAAAATCTCATAAACATTCAAATGAAGAATTGTTCAATCACAAATTTCAAATCCATATAATTTTGAACATTAAAAAAAAATCAAATTTAATGCTTAATTAACTCTTTAGTGTTTTAAAAGCATTTATATTCCTTTTGTGCACAATAATCAAATAAAATTTTACATTTTTTGACTTTCAAAAGTAGAATAACCCTTACAAAAAATAAGTGAAAATCGTAAAAATCAAATAAAAGAAAAACAAATATCTCATAAAACATTTAAATGAATTAATACATAAGACCCTTATTTTTAGTTTAATTTATATAAATTAAATGAACAAAAAAAATCTTATAAACATTCAAATGAAGAATTGTTCAATCATAAATTTCACAAACAAAATGGAAACATATTTAGATTTCAACCAAAAATATAAAAATACCAAAGAGTCATACTTAAATCATTAATTGAGAGAGAGAAGCTACTTGTATCATTAATAGAGAGAGAGAGATTAAATAGACCGGTTATATTTAGATTTCAACCAAAAATATAAAAATACCAAAGAGTCATACTTAAATCATTAATTGAGAGAGAGAGGCTACTTGTATCATTAATAGAGAGAGAGAGAGAGAAAGGGAGAGATTAAATAGACCGGTTATATTTAGATTTCAACCAAAAATATAAAAATACCAAAGAGTCATACTTATATCATTAATTGAGAGAGAGAGAGAGAGAGAGAGAGAGAGAGAGAGACTACTTGTATCATTAATAGAGAAAGAGGGAGAGATTAAATAGACCGGTTCAATTTTATTTAAAAGACCGGTTCAGTATTTAAATGACCGGTTTAGTCAATAAAAAGTATGGGTTCATGCCACGTGTCACTATTCTATGCCATTCTAAGGAAAAACTCGGCTTTTATATATATATATGATTTATATCTAGACACAACATGAACCCAACACGCACTATAAAAAACTCTGCATTTAATGGCGTGTCTACAGTAAATTACTTTTTGACACCTCACTAATTAGTGACGTGCTAAATCTTAACACCTCACTAAAATCATTAGTGGCGTGTTGGATTCAGCACACCACTAAAATTTCATAGAACCGCGCACACTCGCGCGATTCTCCCTATTTTCTTCTGCAAGTTCTGCAACAAAATTTCCCTCTCTCTCACTCTACTCTCTCTCTCTCTCTCTCTCTCGCTCGTTCTCTCTCTCACATCGGCTGCCGAATCAACTCCGTCGACCACCGCACGGTATGCATCTCCTCTCTCTCTCTCATCTCTCGCTCTCCCGCCCAACTCAGACGCCGGCCACCCACGACCGTCGAAGACCACCGACACCTTCCACCCCTGGCCGCTCAAGACCTCCGACGCCGTCCATCCATAAGGTTAGTGACTCCGGTTTTTTTCTTTTTTTCTTTTCTTTAGCAAAAATAATTCATGCATAAATGCTTAGATTTAGAATTTGATATATAGCTATGGAATTCTTAACCAATTTTTTTTTGGTTAAACTGGCAGTATATGTAACAAAAAAGAGAGAAAAAAACAACTTAACCTGTTAATAAGTAAAACATAAAAATTGCAAAAAACTTAACCTGTTAATAAGTAAAACATAGAAATTGCAAAGTCTCAATTGCATCAAATTATTTGGCTAGAGATGCATGAACTAAAAAAGTCAACCTATTATATATCACATACCATTATTGTGAAACCAATTCAATAATTTAGTCAAATTGCCTATAATAAGAAGGCAATTAGGGGAAGGGGATGCTTCTTGTCTGCTAAGTCTTGGAAGTGCCAACACATACAAACTAGCATTCTCCACATAACAGATGGTCGACATAACAGAATTGTCCTCTATATACTGGAATTTCCCTTGAAATAAAGCATAGAACACTTGTAAATTTTTCTTTCTTTTTTTAGGGGGTGGGGAAGGGGGGGGGGGGGGTTGGTGGATAATAGAACCAACATATATATATATAGCCTCCACATTGAAACCATATAACCAATAGTATGTACATGTACACAAAGATCAAACAAAAAACAGAGGACAGAGACAGATCTTGCTTGGTCCCATCAGACGCTCTTGATAGCCTGGGATCCCTTGGACATCTCGACGTTAAGATGCTATTTTTTAAGATGCTGTAGATGAAACAAATATTTTTTAAGATTAGGAGATTATGTATAATGTATAAAGTATTTTTGCAAACCGATAATATTTCAAGTAGTAATATTTCAAAACACTTGAAATTATTTTTATTTTTTAAGATGCTATAGATGAAACAAATAGGAGACTCTAGATGACCTAAATCCTGCAATAGTTTTTATTTTAGTATGTGAAGTTCTTCTACATCCCAAGCACGAACCAAATCTTTTCGGTAGTATGAATCATATGTTGAGCATATCTTAACATGTGATTAGTCCTTATTATGCGTACTCATATTGGAGAATGAATTCTTTGAAAAAGTGGGTAAGTAAAATAGGAAAAAATGATTCTTTAATTAAAATTTAGTTAAAATTTGTTGATCCGGAGGTGTTTACTTTTTGTTTGAAAAAGTATTTTGTATTTTTATGTTTTTTAATTTTTTTTTATTATTATTTTTTTTATGAGTGTTTGTGTTTGAATTGTCTATTAAATTGTTTTTTTTTTTTTTTTAATTTATAAGAATAAAAAAATAAAAAATAAAAAATATTAACAAAGGGAGGAATAAAATTTCAATACCTCTTTTAAGATCAAGTAATAAACTTATTAGAATAATTTTATGGCATGTCCATTTTGGTTGCTTTGTTAAACTTATTAGAATAATAATTTAATTGTTAAACTTTTTTTATTATTAACTTAAACTTTTATAATAAATGATAATTTAATCTGGTGGAGTTTTGCGTACTCATATTGGAGAATGAATTCTTAAAAGGTTTTATTAATTTTACTAGATTAAAATTAGATCCGTTGAAATTGGGATCGGTGTCTTTATGAAACACGTATTCCAATGAGAAATAGAGTAGACTAATAAGCAAAGATAAATCTCATAAATAATAGATTATTTAGCTTTTTTAAAATCATAGATGATTTAGTTTTGAAATTTTGTTAATATTAATGATGAAAAAAATAATGACCTTCCTAATATGTTGTTTACTTTATTTTGTTATTATTTTGTATTGTACGTAAAGAATAAAATGGACAAGAATTGGATGACAAAGTCTAAGGGTACGAGGGAATATAGATATGGGTGTAGATTGTTTGTTGACTTCACAGTTAGTAACCGTAGAATCCCCAATAGAAATATTTACTGTCCTTGTAAGTCATGTCGAAATAACCAGTGCCACCTTTCCAGTGTCATACTTACCCACTTGACATGGGGTAAATGAATAATGACTATATATACTACATGGTTTTGGCACAGTAAGAAGCATATTCAGGGTCCTGTTGCAGGTTCTTATTTGAATCGCTCGACCGCATATGCGGCTAGTGGAAGCACAGAACAGGGTGGCCACATGCACACAATGTTGCGTGATGCATTCGGCATGCACGAAGTTAGAGAAGACAATTGTGAGCCTGAGGTCGTGGTTTATGGAGGTGAAGAAATTGGGTGGAATGAAGAATCAGCTGAAGGGAACGCTTAAAAGTACTACGACATGCTTAAAAAGTCGGAGAAGCCACTTCATGGGGGTACTAAACATAGCAAGTTGAGTGCTATTGTATATTTGTACAACTTGAAGTGCGTTGGCGGACTTAGCAACAAGATTTTTTCGGATTTGCTTGAGTTCATCATCCGATTGCTGCCTGCATGTGATGACACTTTGCCAAATAATACATATGAGGCGAAAAAGTTTCTTAGTGACATGGGGCTTGGGTATGAGAAGATTCATGTATGTTGTAATGATTGTATGTTATTCTAGAAGGACAATTAAGAATTAGAATCATGCATCGTCTGTGGAGAATCTAAGTATAAAGATGAAATTCATTTGGACGAGGATGGTCAACCTATATCATCGAGAAAGAAACATCCGGTGAAAGTATTGCGGTGGTTTCCACTCATCCCCCAGCTATAGAGGCTTTTTATGTCGGAACATATTGTGCCCCACATGAGATAGCATGTAGAAGGCCTCACTAAAGACAGCGTGTTGAGGCATCTGACCGACGGTGAAGCATGGAAATCATTCGATCTATTACATCCAGAATTTTTGGCCGACAGCAGGAACGTCAGACTTGGTTTAACCTCGGATAGATTTAATCCATTTGGGAACATGAGTACTTCCCATAGCACTTGGTCAGTAATGCTCGTTCCATACAACTTGTCTCCTTGGATGTGCATGAAACAAACATCATTCATATTATTCCTGATTATCCCGGGCCCAAGTTCACCTGGAATTGATATAGATGTCTACCTTCAGTCATTGATTGAGGAATTACAAGAACTATGGAATGTAGGGGTATGCACATTTGATGCCTCGAAGAAAAAATAATTTTGTGATGTGAGCGCAGTTGATGTCGACAATAAATGACTTCCTGACATACGCAAATTTGTCCGGATGGCCTAACAAGGGTGACATACTCACCCTTGTTGTACGCATTCAACACGGTCTAAATGGTTAAAACAAGGCAAAAAAATTGTTATATGGGGCATAGACAATACTTGCGCATGGACCATCGGTGGAGGCGAAACAAAAAACATTTGACGGAAACCAAGAATCAGAATGTGCCCGCATGTGCAAAGTGGAGATGAAATCCTGGGACAGTTAGAGGGTATGGTATTTGGGGATGAGAATGCGAACATGGCAAACAAGGATAAAAAGAAAAGAAAAGTATTTTTTTTAGGTTACCGTACTAAAAAGATAATTTATTGCAGCATAACCTTGATGTTATGCACATAGAGAAAAATGTGATGGACAACATTCTTGGCACAATTCTTGACATCCTAGGGAAGACAAAGGACGACCTTGCAGCCCGCACAGACTTGGTGGAAATAGGTTTGAGACATAAACTTCATCAATTCACGGCCGATGATGGTAAAACCTATATGCCCGCAGCATGCCACACGATGTCTAGGAATGATAAAACATATTTTTTTTAAAGTGATTCAAAATGTGAGGATGCCCGACGGATATGCCTCTAACGTTTCTTGTCATGTAAGACTTAAAGAACATAAAATATCAGGCTTGAAAGTCATGACAGTCATGTACTGATGCAACAACTTCTCCTTATTGCATTGCGCGAATCATTGCCAGATAACGTGGTTAGACTTCTTGTTGAGATGTCTGCATTCTTCAGGGGCTTGTGCTCTACAAACTTAACACAAGAAGATATGAACCGATTAGAGGGTGACGTCTGTGTCACTTTGTGTAAGATGAAACAGATATTCCCCCCTCCCCCCGATTTTTTTACTAGCATGGTTCACGTGGTCGTGCATCTTGTTTGTGAATGCCGACTTGGGGGACTTGTATAGTATAGGTGAATGTATCTGGCAGAGAGGTAAAATTTGTGCATGCTTAATATTATTTTAATTTTTTCGATATTAGAATACAATTGCTAACTAGCACTGCTTGAATGTTGTTCCTATGTAGGAGCTTTGGGGGGTTCAAATCTAATGTGCCCAATGAAGCAACTCCTGAGGGCTGTATTACGGAGGGCTATATAGCGACCGAGTTGGTGACGTTTTGCTCGAGGTGTCTAGATAACGCACCAACATTTCACAACAAAATCCAAAGAAATCCCGATGGTTCAAAAGGGTAGGGAACACGAGTCATCCTCGACCGTATCATATTGACACAGATTCACCGATATATTACGAAGAACTCTGATGAGTTCCTTCAGCTCCGGGCGTAAGTCGTGTTACATAAATATGCATGTTCAATTATGTTGCTGTGACGAACCCTTTTTTTTTTTGTATAAAACATTTATAAAACATAATAGAGTCATTACAGTGGCACGACTATGTGTTGCTCAGCCAACATATGTACATGCTCCATATCATGTACCTGATATTCAGAATAATATCTGACAGCAGAATAATCATAACACTAAAACTCATAACGAAAAGCGCATCTAAAAATAGATGTGGTCCATACAAAAGAGCCATATATTTGTCTAATTGTTTAAAGCTTACAATTATCCACTAATACAAAAGAATGACTACACAAAAGAATATGTGACACCTATGTCACTAGCCATATACAAAATACCCCAAAAGAGTGAACTCCATAGTCCAACTCAATACGACTGTCGCGGTGTGCTTCAATCGTAACATCCCAAATACGCAGCTACGAGGTCCTCCTCTAAGTCAGGTGTACCTGCAGTTAAAGGGACATCATCTATACGGTTGTGGGGGTTTGCCACATCTGTATAAGTGAAATGATGAGTTCACCTCCTAAGTACATAATACCAAGACCTCAGTGATATTAAACTAACTGAGTTTTCGTAAAGAACCAACTTTTTCTTTCTAGTCTCGCGTACACTATAACAGCTACCAATTTATAAACCATTGTTTTGAAAACCCACATAGGTGATATAGCAAACACCGACTATTAGAAAACATTTTAAACATACTATGTAGTTGGACCCATACGTAGAAGTTTCATTGGCTTAGAAGCAACTAAGTATACATCCACTTACAATAATACTTTATGTTGGTAGCTTAAATGCACAAAGATCTAACGTTACCAACTGTGATATCACCGTGCCTTAGGGCATTACAACTTAATGTCTATGGCACATAGTTGTCCATGCGGTTACTAGAGTAAAACTCTGATATCCAGACACTTCTTACTGATGTACCACGGCAATCCATTTACCTACTCCCAAATCACACTGGTATCCCAACCAATAGCATCACATCCAAGTACACTAAGCTTAAAACATGCCATCTCGCTCTTTAGTACGAGCTTACTATCATTTTCCAAATATGGTTAACACCGAATCCTAGGGCATTACAACTTCATGTCTATGGCACATAGTTGTCCATGCAATTACTAGAGTAAAACTCTGATATCCAGGCACTTCTTACTGATGTACCACGACAATCTATCTACCTACTCCCAAAATATTGTATTACTCATACTGAACAATGACAATACCCTTGCACCTCCAAGCTTAATGTTCTTAAATCATGCAACTAGACGATAGAAGTATACATAAGTTCTTTGCCAGTAAAACTCTTAGGCATACAAATACGTCTAGTATAAAAATCACAATATTCTATATCATGAAAACATTACACAATTTAAACAATGATATGCATGCTCATGATTGCATTTTCATTCCTTGCGAGGCTTTCCCTCATTTTCATTCTTATGAGGCTTACCCTCCCTTTCATTCTTATGTTCATGCTTTATGCTTTACAATTCAAACTCTATACTCCTATTATTTGCAAATCATGCTTTCTTTAAATACAATAAACCAATCAACATATAATTTTATCATTTTACTTTGCATAATTTAAATCTCAACCACAGCTCACATTCAAACACTTGAAATCATTTCAACACATTTCCATACATCATTTCATAACATCATTGATATTATTTGAACATAATTGAAACTACTCAAATCAACCAAAACAAATATATTCAACATACAGTTGGTTCGGATTTATAAAACACATATATTTTGCAATTCTAATAATACATAAAAATAATAGTTTCTCAGTGAGTAAAATATCACCTGACTGCTTGCACACCAACATTAACAAGTCCTAGGCTCAATCCACAAAGTGCCGTTGTACATAACATATTGCATCCATTTAGTTTCCATCCAATAATTACACTAATTTTCACTTTGAATCGCTCAATGACTACTTTACCCATCAATTGCATAAACTCAAACTTAACATTATTCCTAAATTTATAAATAAAACCTCCAATTTTATACAAATTACTAATATTAAAACCTAACCCCACAAATATTTTTTTTTTTTTTTTACAAACCCATGGTTAATTTGGGGTTAATTATCACTATCACCACAATTAGCCCACAAATTAACAATCTAGTTTTCATATAATTAAAAACCTCAAATTAATCTAATCCATCAAATTAGGGTTTCCCCAAACTTAACCCCAATAACAATATTACTAACTCAATGGCCTTTACTAAGGGTTAATCTCATAAAATCTCACAAGAATCAAATACCTAAAAGTTAAGGCTTGAGGAAAAGCTTACCCAAATTCACCAAACTTCAACCCAAAGTTTGGGTAGCCTCAAGTAAGCTCCAATAAGCTCATATACCTAAAGAATATAGAGGATTAAACTCATATTTAGGATTTTACCCAAAAATCACAAAATCATGAGTTTAGTGTTTTACCTTAAAACAATTGGTAAGAACGTAGATCCAAGTGCAATGATCACGTTTCTGAAAAAGAATTGAAGATTCGACTGTTGGATCTTCGTAGATCGCAATTTTTCTCCTTGAATGACTAAAATAGGAGCTCTTACTCCCTTTTCTTTCTTCCTGTTCTGGCCAGAAAAGAGGCAGAATTGCCTCTTTTCTTTTCCTCTTGAGGGGCGCACAGACGTGCGCCACCTCACCTTTTTTTTTTTTTTTTCCAACTGAAGGGCCAGATGGCCCTTCATTACGAAATGGCCATTCGGCCATTTGCTTTATTGGTCGTACGGCCTTTCAAATGAAAAGCCGCGAGGCCCCCATTATTGTTATTATTATTATTAATATTTTTTAATAAAAGAGACACTGCCTCTTTAGGTTGAAGGGCTGTACGGCCCTTCAACGTTTACAAAGGTGACATGCGCCTCATCTTTTTAATTTTTTTCTATATATTTTTTTTATTTCTTATTTCTTTTGTAATTCCTCATTCTATTCTTTTTTCTTGGCTACCAATTACGAGTCCATAAGATTAAAATAAAACCACACCTAATAGACTTATTTTTATTTTATCTTAATAAACCCATTAAATATTTTCTCGGACATTACAGTTGTAGCCTTAGGGTGAATAATAATGCGACTAATTTTCAATTGTAGGATGCACATGGATACGCTTAGGTGATCACATAATAGGGGGCAAACTATGGATGATTAGTTAGAAGCCCAACATCATGAACAGTTTTGCGATTGGTACCGTGAATATGTATGAATTATCATCATGTTTAACTATTAAATGTTGAACTTGTACATCATATAAACTAACCAAACTAACTTCATGTGTTTTACATTGTACGCAATATACTCGTAGGTCGATCAAGTGGACAATCGAGGTAGGGAGGAAATGGGTGACAAATTGGTGATGCATTGTAGAGGGTCGAAAGAGACAGCAATAAGATATAACAGATATGTTGTAAATGGTAAACTGTTTCGCACTCAAACACATGATGCGGGAAAGAGGACTCAGAACAGCGGTGTGTGTGTGTGTGTGTGCCGACCGTTGATGGCGAAATGTACTACGGGAAGTTAACAGAAATAATTGAGGTCGAGTACTACGACAGGACCAAGTACGTCCTGTTCAAATGTGATTGGGCGGACACCACGAGGGATATAGGGTACAAGGTGAATGAGTATGGGCTAGTGCTTGTCAACTTCAAAAAACTTGTCCACACGAGAAAGTTGATTACTAGTGAGCCGTACGTGCTAACTACACAAGTTGACTAAGTTTTTTACGTTGAAGATGAATGGGGCCCAAGTTAGGCTTGCGCTGTAAGAACTAAACTCAGGAACGTATACGATGTTGGTCATGGTGAAGGGCATGATGATGCATGTGCTAACTACCATGAGTGCGAGCCGCTCCTATTGACCAGTAATAATGACTATGATCTGTAGGATGACTTCGATCACATCCGACCTGACGTAGATCCAATCTCAGTGTAAGTGTTAAAAAAAAAAATTCTATTTGAAATTATTTATTTCTACATTGATTGGTGATTGTTAAATATGTAACTCATTTAAATACTGCGGTATATATGGTTGATAGATAATGTATAAATATGTGATGTATTTCGCAGAGTACAATGAGTTATAGAATCCTAAGTGTGATGAATCGGTATAGGGGCCAAGGATCGGGATCTAGCGACCCTACACACACAGAGGCAAGGTACAAACCAATACTCGCAGAGGATCACTCGGGCTACCAGTACGACATGCAAGATAATACATTTGATCATCTGCCCCATATGCAACAGACGATGAGCGAGTTAGAGGCGTGTTCCCCTGGTCACGTGGCACGGCTATTCGACTACAACATATCGAGTTCTCATGACACCGAGACTCATCTTTCGGACTATAGTGAGACACAAGTTCCGGAGGGCTTGCATGATGCACAGCCCGAGGATGAGCTTGCTACATAGGTGCTGGGCCCGTATCAGATTCGGACGATAGGTAAGTACATATTTTTATAAATTTAAAGGATATATACGTATTTATTGTTTTGTATTATATAATAATTTTGAAATAATTAACATCGATATCTATTAATGTTATAGGTACTAATCCGGATGGCATTACTTGCTTCGAAGTTCTAACTATTTCGAACCCGCACAAGGCATGGGAGATCCCTGCGGGGAAGAGGGTCGTGATGAATTATAATCCAGGCTGGTAACCCGTAGGATTTAGCACCAATAAATTTAGACAGCAAAACCGGGAAGCTAATAAGGAGTGTGAACTATGTGCTTTTACAGGACGACTGGGTGCATGTACCAGCTCGTACGAATGAGGATATATGGGAAGCCCTGATGGTAGGTGGACTTTTATATCTGATCAAGCTTTTTTTATTTTTTTTATTTTTTCTATTTATCAACTTCAACTTGTGTAGGTGGACTTTTACATCCCGCTAAGTTACGATTTACAAAAAGTAAAACAGGATGCGTTTCGAGATATGGGCATAAAGCTCAAGAATTTGAGACACAACACAAAAGTTAAACTAGGCATTCAGCGGGGCGATACTCCTGAGATGGTACGAGTAAGAGTAGGGGCAAGAAGACTCTCCGTCTACCACCCCGACGACTTGGATGCGTTGTTGAATAAATGATGTGACGAGGAGTATCAGGTTAGTCATGAATTATATTACTATTTTGTGTAGTTTCATTAATTTCATTTAGTTGTGTTAGTGTTCACATAATAAGAATGTTAATTGTGTAAGAGTATGCTGACCATATGAAGCAATTATGAGCATTGCAAAATACTCCTCATTGCACGGGGACCAAAAGTTATGCGAGGTTGTCACACGAAGAAGTATGTGCACCAATTTATCTCGTACATATAAATGTAAACATTTTATATATATAAACATGTGTTATAATGTTTTATTCTTTTGGCTGGCTGTCAAGGATGGCACTCCTCCTACGTGAGCACAATCGTACATAAAAACTCACACAAGAGGAAGGATGGAAGCTATTCAAATGATATAGTAAAAGATAGATGTGTATGCTACTCACCTTTCATATATTGTTTTACTTATATGTGTGATAACTTATTTACGATGCACATTAGTTTGACGCACCAACATTTAATACAACATGCAGGAGAGGATGGTGATACTAATGCCAACCGACTTTGTCAAATCATCAAGCATAACACAAGGAACAGTACGCTGGAGACATGAAGACGTGTACGCCCAGGCGCTCGGCAATAAGCCGGAGTACGCCGGCAGAGTTCGGCAGGTTTAGCCAAATATTTGGCCTGTGCGGGGGTCCATACACTCATACCATACACCATCACAGCCATGATCACAAAATCAAGGGCACACCGTCTTCCCGCAAGAAATGTTCACTTCTGAGATGGAGAGAGCACTCAAGGTTGAGCGGGCACGACACGCATCTGAGATGGAGAGAGCACTCGAGGATGATAGGGCATGACAAGCTTCTGAGATCGAGAGAGCACTCGAGGGTGACCGGGCACGACACAAGTTACAAATGGGTAAGGTGTTGGCAGCACAATCTCAGATTATGTCTCGTTTTAGCCAAATGGAGTCATTGTGGCGCCAGTCAATATCCGTGCTTGGAGTCTCTAATGATAACGCAATGCCAAACAAAAATTCTGCTCATCATATGAATGTATCATCTGTTGATAGTAGATCAGGTAATAATTAATGGCTTTTTTTCGTGGTATGATTACGTTTGTTTAAATTCACACGTTACTCAATGCTTAGGACTTGATATGATTCGATCATATTGTTTGCTAATTATTTTTGTTTTATCATTCGCAGATCCTACGAAAAATGTTGTGCAGTTACCCGATCATGAAAATCTTGCTGACAACTGATATTGGGTAACATTTAGGATTATTTTAGTTGCAAATACGTACTTGCCTTTTTTGTTCCGGTTTTGTTATCAATCTATGACAAAGATTGATTGTATATTTTGTTTGTTGAAACCTTTGTTTTGATTGTTATGAATTTATGACATATGTTTATTGAAACTTTTGGAATGATTTTTTGGTATCAATCTATGACAAAGATTGATTGTATATTTTGTTTGTTGTAACTTTTAGTTTGATTGTTATGAATCTATGTCATATATATGTTAATGAAACTTTTGAAATGATTTTTTGGAAGTTGTGATTGTTGATTATTGATAAAAATTCAAATTGTTGCAATTGTGTTGATCATGGATTGATATAATTGTAGTAGAATACAGAATTCAGATTGCAGAGTTTTGGATTGCAATTTTTTTATTTTAAAAAATGTCTTAATTAGTGGTGTGTCCAGATTGACACGCCACTAAATTATGGCGTGTTAGTCAATAGCATGTCACAAAGTCAGAAATACTGACACCCTGATTAGTGGCCTTCTAGAAAGGCCATTAATCACACGTCACTGTTGTTTAGTGGCCTTTTAGGCATCCTGAAAGGCTACTAAAAGTTAGTCACAAATCACTTTAATTTTTGTAGTGACGTGACATTTAAGGCTAGCTATTTTTTATACGACCCGCAAACCCAACACAAAATTTGTAATTTAGGGTTGAGGGGTCTAAACCGTTTAATTAAATGGGTCAAGTTAGGATTAGTCTATATAGTATTATATTCATGCATTGACACGACCTGAACTTAACACGCAAACACAAATTGCCACTCCTAAAAAACTCTTTTTGGGTGGTGAAATGAGATCATTTTTTTCTAGTAATGATATTGAGTAAACTGTATACGACTGTCATACAATCAAGATGACGTGACAGTGAAAATTAATATTTTGATTAACAAGGACTTGTAAAAAAGAAAATCATTGGTTGATTTTTACTGCAACATCATCCTAATTGTTTGGCAATCGTATAGTAGTCTAATAAATATCATTTCTCTTTCTTTTTTTTTTCTTTTTTTTTTTTGGTAAAGTGAAATTGGATATTTTTTAGGATTAATTTTTTATCCAAATCGGATCAAATGAAATTCTTTCAACTAAGTCGATTAAACTGACACGTATCATTTGTAATAGCCAAGAAAAATAATTAGGAAATTATTTTAGTTGTTATCCCTGAACACTAAGGACGAGATTATACTTAATAAAATATTGAGAAATTAATGTTCAGTGTGCTGGTTTGCTATGTCGTTCATACTAGATAATAGACAAGTTGACCAGTGTTATCATCCGCAATTGGCGTTCGAATGAGTTATGTATGGGGTCAAGTTAGTAAGGTTCGTTAGCTTTAGCGTTCGGACGAGCTATGTACAAGGATTGGACAAAATGGTTCGTTCACTATGGCATTCAGATGTGATAGCAGATGGGGGTTAGTTAGTGTTGCCCATCCATAGTTGGTTCGGACGAGCCTTCAACTGAGGTGTTGGCTGAGCTACACGTTCGGGGTCACGTTCGTACGAGTTATCATACAAACCTCTTTCTCGTTCATACAAGTTACTTACTCATCTGAACGAGATGCGATAATATAAATAGTTGAAATACGATTTTTCAGCTTATAAAACACATTCTTCTCTCTCTCTCTCTCTCTCTCTCATCTTTCTCGTCTCTCTCACCCAGTCTTGATGGGTATTGTCCATAGTTGAGTTTTGGATCTCGAAGAAGGTTCCTACACCATTTTCAAGCTACGAGTTGGAAATTTATGGTGTTGGAGCTCTGTTTTATCCATTTAATCGAAGGTAAGAACATAAACCCTAGATTATCTACAAGATAGGTTAATTGTTTGGTATGATGCTTAATTTTGGAAATTATCTTAGGAGTTTTGTGTGTATTAGAGTTCTACGCAATACTTGAGCTTCGGGTAGAAGATTCGTGGTGTAAAACTTCGAATTCCTTCGTTTGATCAAAGGTATGAGTTGAAAACCTAATTTTCTTGATTTGGGTTAAATTTGGGGGTTTTGTTGCAAACCCTAGATTTGTCTAAAAATCGCATTTGTTTAAAAAAGTGTCACATGTGGTACTTGTCGTCAATAAAAAACCCAGTTGGTTCTTCCGTTTAGTTCCATCCATTTTTTTTACGATCGTCCATGTCACCCCTCTTAAAATGGTGACACCTGTTTCGGTTGCTACATATTTAAGCCAAGTCATAATACCATTCTACATGCCCATGTATCAGAGTTGATACCTATGCTTTCAATGCCACGTAGGATGCAAAAAATAGAAGAAAAAAAATTACCTAAACATTTAAAAAAAAAAATTAAAACTTGAAAAATTGCGATGGGGTGGTCGGCCACCCCCATTTTGGCCAATGGGTGGCTCAAGGCACCCCTTATGGCCAGACAAGGGGTGACTCGGCCACCCTAGTTTGGCCTGGGGGTGGATAAACCCACCCCCAAGGGCCAATCCTCCAAACACTTTTTTTTTTTTCTTTTTCTTTTTTCCTTTGCCCTTTTGGGGGAGGCCAAACCATCCTCAAGGGCCATAGGGGTAGTCCGGCCCCCCTCAAACCAGCTAGTCTTAGGTGGTTGAACCCACTCCCAGGCCAAATGGGGGTTGTTGATTTGAGGACCCTAGATTTGACCTTAGTATAGAAATAAAACACAAAGAGCTATAGGAATACAAAAATATTTTTGTTTGTGTATGTATATACTAAGTATAAAGTAGAATTTGAAATTAGGGTGAGAATAAAATTCCTAACATGCTTCATTGGATGTATGCATTTGTACACTTTAAATTATATTGCTATGATGTTGTTTACTTGAGTGACTTTAGATGTTAAAATTGTTTGCAATAGATTCTTGTTAATAATTGATTGCAAAATGATTAGTTTTAGTTGGTTTTAAGTGTTATATATTTTTTTTAAAGGAGATTGATTTTAGTCTACGAAATGTAGGATAACTGTTCCTTTAAATACATAATCATGCTTCCTAGATGCCATCCTTTCTACGACTTTAACCATGACCCGCGTCTCGAAGAAAATGGTGAGGAAGAGTTGCCACCTCCACCTCCACCGCCACCATACAATGATGGAATACACCCAATCTTAGTACAATTTATAACTGATGCCACTAGACACCTTGTTAAAGCAATATCACGAATTCCACGACCTAACGAACGGGCCAAACCCATAGGTTGTTCATTACGTGATTTTGCTAGCTATCATTTTCGAACTTTTGAAAGAACTGAAGGGTCGAACGCCGCTGAAGCACGGCACACAAACATAAATGTGTTGTTCAATACTCTCGGCTGTACAGACGAACATAAAGTTCGGTACATCGCACTGCAGTTGATGGGTGAAGCTGGGAGATGGTGGAATGCAAGGAAAGTGCTACTCGAGGACGAGACGGTGATCACTTGGGAGATGTTCAAAGTGGAATACAACCAACGCTTTTTCCCTAGAGCTCAGAGGTAGCTTCAGGCAATAGAATTCCAGAATCTGGTTCAAGGTAATATGACCGTGGAACAATATTCTTCCAGATTCATGGAGTTAGTGAGGTTCGCAGCCAACCTCATTCCTGATAAAGAATCAAAGGCTGGACGTTTCGAGAACGGTCTCAATCCACGAATCAAATAACGAGTCATATGCCTCGAGATTAAAGACTACGCTAGGTTAGTGGAAGTAGCGTCTCTTGCAGAGAGAGGAATCCAGGAATCTGCAGCAGCCTACGATCTGAAAAGGCAATTAAAGCAGCAAACATCGTATTCAGAAAAAAGGCGAGCAATAGAGAATGATTCCAAGCTAGCTTTTGGCCGAAGTTTTTCGCCCGCACTAGGAAATCAGAGACCCCCTTGTAATAGGTGTGTAAAACTGCATGGGGGAAAGTGTAAGATGACAGGACCTACCTGCTTCCAGTGTGGTAAGACTAGTAATTTTCAGAAGTATTGTCCCATGAACTTTGAGAAAGGATCAAAGCCGTAAGGAGGCGAATCTCAATAATAGTATCCTGCCAAAGCACGAGTATATTCACTTATCCCTGGTGGTGCTGAAGAAGATGGGGAATATACAAATGCAGCAGTAGGTAACATTCTTTAAATAGATAGCATTTGGCTTACTATTTATGATTTAAGATTTTCGCATTCATTCACTTGCGCCGATCACATGAAATTTCTAATAGTACACAATCGTTAAAATAGTATTTGTGACGGAACAATAAAATAAATCACGGTACTATATAAAATTTGTACCTAGATAAAACATATTTTCTTACACCTTTTTTTTTTATGAGTATGAATAACCCATATTGAAATCGAGACTTTAAGCTCAGTAATAAGATTCTCTCCTAGGATGGTAGATATAATTTCAACAATAGAGGATAAGATAAAATACACTAGTTATTAAAATTAGATGGTGATATAATTGATAAAAAGAGAATACATATTATTTTCTTACATTATTTTTCTTTTAGGATATTTTTATTAATCAATGATAATAAGAAAATATACATAATGTTGTTTCTCTCCCGTAATGATCAAGGTTAGGATAACCCATGATTAGTAATTAAAATGTTACCCTTGATATTTGTATCGCTAGACATAAAGATTAGTAATCTAAATCTTCCCGTAATGTAAACTTTATGCGATATAACGTTTATGGATTTCGGGGATGAAATTCTGTTAAGGGGGAGGGATGTAATACCCCGTATTTTAAGATATTAAATAAAATATCTTAAAATATGATTTAACACCTAATAATAATGTAAAAGAATAAATATTAATATTTATGAAAATAAATATTCATTTATTAATAAGCATTTATAGTTTCAGTTTAATAAAGGTTCAAACGGACCTTAAACCTTAGAATAACGGAAACATGGTCAAACAAACTCCATTTTGGTCGATTCAAAAGCCAGAACGCTCGTCTTGAAGTCCTCTAGCTACCCTCCGAATTTTATATTTTTTGAACTCTGTTTAGAACATTGAAACATCCGCGAAAAATACTACCTCTGATTTTTTGACGAAAATTAGCATTAATAATTTGTAGGCCCATTTTCTCCTACATGAACTAAACCCAGCCCATGTGAACCCACGTTGCAACCCTGTCCAGCCCACGTTGAAGATACCCAGCCTTTACATTAATACCCAAGATCTAGTAATCTAAAAGTATTTAGTTAAAGACTTAGTTCGTTTAGTTAGAACCTTAGATATGTTTAGTTAGCTTCCTAAGAGAGAAGAAAAATTTAGTTACTTGTAGATAAGTGATGATTGCTTCATAGCTGGCTTTGACACCTGTTGGCCACCTGCCATCTTCCCCAGCCATTGATTACTCAATCCCAAATGTATCCAGCCGTCCATACTGGGTGCAGCCCCTTTATCCACATGATTCTCCTCCCTTTCTTTCTTCACACATATCATGCCCAGTTCACCAACGTACTGCATTCTTCACCGAATACATGCAGCATCTTCAACCTTGGATGGTTTGATCCAAGATTGATCCCAACCGTCCAAAGCTTCTATAAGAAGAGATGCAAACCCCCTTCAATCGCACATCTCTTCCTTCTCTCAAATATCTCTGTTTCTCTGTAATTTCTGCAGAAACTCAACCAAATTCTCTTCTCTTCTCCTTTCTCCAATCTCTCATAGTAGCAATCCATCTTCTTCATCTTAAATCAGAAAATCAGAAACAAAACAGAGAAAAGAAGATCTCTTCTCTTCTCTTCCTCGGTACAGACCAGTAGTAGAAAATCCAGCACCTTCTCTTTCCTCTTCCTCTTGGCTTTACACGTGAAGCCCAAGCCTTAAACTCTCTCACCGTAAGTCTCTTCCTCAACTCTCTATTCTTCTCTTAGTGTATGTGTGCGTGTGTTTGGCTATGCAAAAACAAAAGAGAAGAAAGAAAAGAAGAAGAGATGAAACATTCTAGATTTTAAAGGAAAAGAAAGAAACAAGAAAAGAAAATAATGGAACCCACTTGTCCCTTTTTTGGTCAACTTGCTAAGTAAAAGAAAAAGACAAATACACATGTCTCTCTACTCTCCCTCTCTATACGTGTGTGTGGTGCAACAAAAGAAAAGACACGAAGAAAAGATAAGATAAGGATAAAAAAAGAATAGATAAGGGAAAAGATAAAAGAAAGAAGTAGAAAATATAAGGAAAATGATATTTAGTTTTAAATAAAGTGTTATCGTTAAAAAAAAAATATTCTGCTATCAATTTATAACTCTAATGATGTTGTAATGTCACGTGAAAATCGAAATTTCTACTTACGTCTTTTTGTAAAAAGCGGGGCGTTACAGTCGGAGTGACGACCAATTTTATATATATATATATATATATTCAAAACGAAATTATTACAGTGGGATGACGATTAATCATTAAGTCAATATCAACTCAATACATCTCATAACATATGCATACTATATCAAAGATAAACACATTGCAACGAAAACTAAATTCACTAACTAAAAAGTATAATTACAACATCATAACCATTTAACTATCTATCTGTTTAAGGCTTAATCAAATAATAATTACATCAAAAGAATGGCTATACAAAA
Source organism: Alnus glutinosa (assembly GCF_958979055.1). Taxonomy (NCBI): domain Eukaryota; kingdom Viridiplantae; phylum Streptophyta; class Magnoliopsida; order Fagales; family Betulaceae; genus Alnus; species Alnus glutinosa. The sequence goes on along the minus strand of NC_084887.1, from coordinate 4,258,403 downwards.
TATGTGCCACATGTAACACAAACCATATATATATATATATATATATATATATATATATATATATATATATATATATATATATAGCAAGTCTATACAAACGATGGACTATTCGTAGTCTGACTAATACAACCGTCCCGATATGCTTCGGTCATAATACCTGAAATATAATGCCGCTAGATCCTCATCAACGTCAGTGGTACCTGCAGCCATAGCATCAACATCTACACAGTCGTGGTGGTAGCCACGTCTGTATAAGTGAAAATATGAGTCCACAAACTCAATAGTATGAAACTCACTAAGTTTTCACAATAAGCCGACTATTTTCTTTTCTACCTTATATTTACTATAATAGCTACTATTAGTGAGAATCTTTCTTTGAAGTGTTTCGTAGTTAATATGGTAAACATAGGTGCTTTGTGTCAAGAGAAACTTTACTGTTTTATACAAACATTATACATATATCATGTAGCTAAGCTATACTCGTATACAAGCTTTTCAACATTCGGGAAATACAAGCATACGGGTACGTCTATGCATAAAATAAGCAGCATCATAATCTAGTTATGCAAAGATACGAGCACTTCCAAACCTTCAGGAAATACATGTATCTAAACACAATTAAGCTCAGTGTCATATAAAACGTCATATGCACTCTAGCCATAACTATATACATATGCTCTGTTCCATTTAAACTCATAGGCATACTAATACATCTAGTCATGAAAATATCATAAAACATAAATCATGTCACACATCATGTCATGCTTGCCATACATATATTTTCTTTGTTTTCTGTTGCTGATGTTTTGGGGCTTTATACCCACTGGTCTTACACTTGCTCTTGGTTGTTATGTGCCAATGGTAGGGGTGTACAAGAGAGGCGATTGTTAACCGGAAATAATCGGTAACTATTAATAACTGCTAATAACCGCTAACCGGTGAAACCGAAAATAACCGGACAACCAGTTGCAGTTACCGGTTATTGCATTCTAAAAAACCGATTAATAAACAGGTAACCGCAACCAATTTTTATTATTTTATATATATATATATATATATATATATATATATATATATATATATATATATATATATATATATATATATATATATATATATATATATATATATATATATAACTTTCTTATCGAAGCATCACTCTTTTCTCTTCTGGCGGAACCTATTTAACGAGGTAGCTTTATGTGGTTGACTACTTACAAGATAGTCCATCGCACCGCCCTACAGAAAATGCAGTCAATTACAAAAGGCATCCGAAAATATTCTCAAATACATATGTCCAAAACATTCATGGTTTGAGGAAGTACTCTCTCTGGTTTTGAGGCAACATATCTCCTTGTGGGCCCGAAGATAGTTCACAGCACCTCAACAATAGTAACACCGCTTGAACCTTAAAATGCAAACCCACCCCCAACTCTCAGTTTGGTTGCCGAGAATTTGTCTCAGAGAGACACAAAAGTGAAACTTTGTTTGATTTTAAGTTGCATGTTGCTGAAATTGAAATCATATTAAAGTCACTTGAACAATAAATAATAAAGAAATTGTATGGATTTTGAAAACTGGTTATCCGATTAATCGGCGGTTGGTAAGAATAATCGGGGACCTCGATTGCGGTTATGGGCAAGTAACCGCAACTGCAACTGCAACTGCAACTAGTTGTACACCCCTACCTGATGGGACTTCAACTCAAGCAGTCTTGTTTTTTATGCCTTTGGGCTTTATACCCATTGGTCTTACACTTGCTTTGCCAAAGTATCTTTCAACCTTGGTCTTATATTCAACGTTAATGATTTCGTTCCATGCTCATGCTTGTTGTATCTCATACTCATCATGATCATGTGCGCTATCATACACATATGCATTGTATAACTTCATTTGCTTCTCTATCTCTTTTCAAATACATCATGAAAACATAAATCTCTACTCATTTGAAATCATCAAAACATAACTCCTTTCACATTTCCATAAACATATTCCAAAGCTCAGAAAATCATCGAATCATAACTCAATATATTTGAAGGTATCGAAATTAATCACAAGTATTTATCATCTCAAAATATCACAAATTTAACATTTTATTCATCATAAAACCTTCACAAAATCTAGTATATTTTCTCAGTGAGTTGAATATTCACATTAGTTGCTTGGTAATTGGCTTAAAGAAGGATTTACAACGAAAGTCTTGCAATACACCACTGCATTATCACATTGCATGGCTTATTAAAACTAATCCACAACATTTTATAACTATAAATCCCATTTAGGTTATTGATTTTTTCAAAAGCCAACACCTTTGGAAAACCCATATAATTTATAGGGTTCCAATTGACAACCTATTAACTAACAACACTAACCCATAAGATAATCTTAGGGTTAGACACATAATTCATCCATTTAAAACACCTGGACAAAAGCTAGGGTTTTGAATTTTACCTTAATTTCTCATCAAAATGAGACCCAATGCTTGGAGATGACTTAAAACTCTTCAAAACACACAATACCTAAAATCGAGAAATCAAGCTCAAACTCTCAAAATCTCCGCCCGCCACCGCATATGTAGAAAAAGAGGGAGCAGGGAAGGGATTATTATCGCTTAGTGCTTGTGCTAAGGAAGAACAACTGTTTGTCTTTGGCACAAGAGGTGGCGGATTTGGCTAGGTAACATAATGAAAATGTATTGGACTGCAAATCTTGGAATGACGATTCGACCCCGTCCTTGGCCTCGGGGAGTGGCGAGAGAACGGGAACCGACCGAGAACCCGAACTGCAAAAACATAAATCTTGCATCGAAGATCACATTTTCGATGTTGATTTTGAGTTTGGAAGCTTCAAACTACTGAAATATAGGGTTTAGAATCAAAACGTAGGAGAGACAATGGAGAGAAATTGTGTGGTTAGAAATGAGCTGAAAACTCGATCCAGCAATTTCTACTTAGGCCTGTTCGAACATGTTAGTGGTCTGTTTGGACATGCACTGAAACATGGACTTTTTGCCAAGGCCATCCGGACACAGATTTGCCCCATCCGGACATGTGCTGAAATCTAAACTTATAGACTAACCCATTTGCAAGCCGTTCGAACACGGCAGCAAACATGGCCCTATTGACTGACCCTTACGATTATAGAAATTGTCTATCCGGACGCCCAACTCAGAAACTCAATTCTAAATGTTTTTCTAAGTGTTCTTTTTCCACATTTCACCTAATTATTTACTTAATCAATCTAAATTGTATTCTAAACCTCTAATTAATATATTGGACATTACAGCTGGCCACCCCATTTTGGCCATGTGGGTGGTTCGGCCACTATCCCCTAGCTAGCCATAGGGGGTGGCTCAAGCCACCCCTTGGCCCAAATTGGGGTGGTCGGTTACCCCAAATTTTTCAAGTTTTATTTTTTATTTTTTTTTTGCATCTTACAAGGCATTAAAAACATAGGTATCACATGTGATACATGGCATCGTCTGATGATATTATGACTTGGATTAAATATGTCGTAATCAGGACGTGTCATAATTTTAAGGGGGTGGCGTGGATGACCGTAGAAAAATTGGACATGACCTAGACAAAAGAATCAACTAGGTTTTTCCATTAACGACAGGTGTCACCTGTGACACCGTCACACATTTTGAAATTGACGTGGCATTTTGATTTCAGGCCTTACCACAAGTACCTGTGAAGTATTTAACCCTAATTATTAAATTAAAAGATATTAAATAGAAAGAAATGCTAGAATTTTCATTTTTATCTCATTAGCATTTCACTTTGTTGACATGACAGTATTAATCAACTCTTGAATTAACTATTGTTAAAAAAAATAATAATAAATAAAAATCTAAGAATTGATTGATATTGACAGTTAGCAAAGTGAGATACTTATAGGATAAAAAGTGACTTCTAGCATTACTCATAGGTAAATAGAGGTATCCAATTCCTCAAGAATCATGGGTGGATGCTTGCATGTCGGACTAATATTACTTAGAATAAAGTTTTCCTTCAAATTAAGTTGAAAAAAATTCTATTAAATTGACATAAAAATGCACATGAGAATAATGTGTTTTAAGGATAAATGTCGCATTCTATGTTAATCATATTAAAAGTATATATAAGAATCATATGATATAAGGATATGTATCAGTTTAATAGATTAGGTTGAATGAATTTTCTTTTATCTAATTTGGAGTAAAACTTTATTATATCACTTGTGGTTTGACTGGAAAAAGAAAATAACACTTCATCCCAAAAAAAAAAAAAAAAAAAAGAAGAAGAAGAAGGAGGGAAACATAAAAGAACTCGGTAGAAAAGCATCACTCATTTTCTAACAAATTTTGGGAATATAATTCCATATATTAACATGATTTTGGGTTATAAAAATCTATTCTACTAACTACAAAGGGAGCATATTTTAGTATGACTACCATTCTCGTCCCTTTAGTCAGAACGCACAGCACTTCAGTGCGAGTGTTAATCAATTTTACAAATTTTTTGTCCACAAATTTTATGAAAAGTGGGCTCAAATTCTTAAATATTTTGCAGTTTCTTAACAAATCATTAGGATCTTTTCCATTACAACTGAAATAGAAATGATATAGTTTATGGTCTAAATTAAATTTATAAATCTAATAATTATATATATTGACACATCATTTAAAATTTTAAATAACGTAATTTTATATTTAATAACATGATATCACGTGTATAATTAAATAAATAAAATAAAATAGGGAGAACTTCACTTATAATTCCTGAACTTTCACATTTTTTGAAAGAACCTAAATTTTAAAATGTCTTAATTTAGAGTATCAATTTTTTAGAAAGTTTCAATCTCAGTTCCCCGTTAAAATTTTCTGTTAAATGTTATCAAAATTCTCAAAATATTCAAGCGTTTATTTTTTTAAAAAAAATTATAAAATTTTTCGAAGATTCAAGCATGAGTATTTTTACAAATTCCGTTAAATTCTAACAAATACCAAAATCCTAGCAATTTTTTTTTTTTTTCTAAAAAATGAAAGGGTATTTTGGAAATTTTGACAAAATTTAACAGAAAATTCTAATGGAGAATTGAGATTGAAACTTTTTGAAAAATAGATACCCTAAATTAAGACGTTTTAAAATTTAGGTACCTTCTTTCAAAAGTGATGAAAGTTCAAGAGCTATAAGTGAAGTTCTCCTAATAAAATATTAACCTTAAATTACATTATTTTAATCTAACTTAAAATACAAAGAATCCAATAACCGGCGATTATATAAAGCTTGTTTGACAAACCATTATAACTCTCTTTCTATTTCTTTTCACTTCTCTTAAAAAAATCAAATAAAAAACATTCTAACTATTTTACACTTTTTATATCACATTAATAATTTTTATTACTATTCAAATAAAAAAATCTACTACAAAACAAAACTTTTTTCACTTTTCTATAAAATATTCTCAAATTTTATATCACATCAATCATTTTTTACTACTATTTAAACAAATATTTCACAATACAATTACTTATCAAACAAGCTCATAGGTATTTATTTATTTGTGATTATATAGTTAAATATTTAATTAAATGCTAGTGGACCTGGTTAAAAGGGATGGTTTGAGAACTAAGCAAGTGTGTTAAAGATGAGTAGGTGGCACGTCTTTGGGATGTGTTAAAGATGGTTGGCATGTACGTGAGAGTTGCTCACTTAAAGGGAACGGCACCAAACTCTTTTTTTGGTCTTGCCTTCACCTTGCGATCATGTTATTTAATTAAATAATTAAATATATTTATTATTAAAATTTACTAATTAACCATGTTAATCTTACGAGAGTTCATATATAATACTTATCATGTCGGTCATTGCATAATTATTTTTTAATTAGATAATAAGAGACGAAATGGAAATATTACCCACGGTAGACTTTTATAAACTAATAAATCCAAATTATGATAGAAAATGATAACAACAATAATATATCTCATCAAAAACAAATGGTTAATTAGAAAGTTTAGGGCTCGTTTTAATGCGCGATTATTTTAAAAAAGTTTCAAAATTGCGAATATTGAGAGAATATATTTTTTGAAATTATGTTTGGATGATTTAGAAAACCTGAGACAAAATTAAAAAAAAAAAAAAACTTGAATAAAATCTGAGTAGAATTTAAATTCTAAAAACCAATATTTAAAAAGTATTTGAAAAATAATTGTATGCCCTTATACTATAGAGGCATGACTATATCTACCAACTTAATGTATAATTTTTCAGTAAGGATGAAAGTAGATATATTTTGTGAGTTTTAAACTTTTAATACATTCTTTCAATAAAACAAAATTAGATCCCTTTCAAAGAAAATCCAAAAGAAATTGAATCACCCCCCCCCCCCCCCCCCCCCCCCCACACCCACACCCACACCCACACCCACACCCACACAAGCAAAAAAATAAAAATAAAAATAAAAGGGGTAATTACCTTTTTTTCCCATGAACTACCAAAAAATGCGCGATGACCCCATGAACTACCAACTCGACCAAAATAGAGTGTTTAACTACTAAAGACAACCATTTTCTCCTCTTCCGTCAGTTAGAGGGGTTAAAAGAAACAGTCAACGGGTCATGTGCCGTTTTACATGGGGGTATGTTGGAAGATGGTGGTAGTTTATGGGGAGAAAAGAGGAAGAAAATGAGGGTAAAACGGCGTGTGACGGTCACGTGACCCGTTGACCGTTTGTTTTAACACCTTTAACTGATGGAAGGGGGAAAAATGGTTGTCTTTGGTAGTTGAATGCTCTATTTTGGTCGAGATGGTAGTTCATGGGGATATCGCGCATTTTTTGGTAGTTCATGAGAGAAAAAAGTAATTACCCAAAATAAAATAAAATGAGCATAGAATATGACATATTGCTTTTGCATTTCTGAAATATAGAAGAAAAAAAATTGAAAATTTGGTTAACATTATGTTAGCATAGACCACATGATAAGGAATACAAATTGGTTTTCACTTTCCAAAAAAAAAAAAAAAAAAAAGCAAAACACGTTTACGAAAATGAAACCAAACAAGCCTTAATTTCAAGTCAAATCCACTTTAAAATAAAATTAAAAAAAAAAAAACATTTCAAGTCAAATCCAAAAGCTCCGAGGCTCCAACCAAACTATTTAAAATTACATCATGACCCCTATACGATTCTTATATTACGTGTTCCCCCTGCTTAGTCCTTAATACTCAAACCACCTCAACCATTTGAGCCAAGCTCGGTCAGAGAGATCCAGCGGACCCAGGAGAAGGTTCGCATTGCGCGACACATACAATTCAAGACAAGAAATCATCAAAGCCTTGTCAGTCTTTCTCTGTAAGTCTCTTCGGATCTGATCCACTTACGACCTCTCTGTTTTTGCTTGTTTGTGTTCTCTCTGTGTGTTATACCGTTTGTTCTTTTTGTGGATTTTCCGGATTTTTTGGAACTGGGTTTTGATGAGTAATTCTGGGTTTTTAAGATTCTGGTTGGATTTGTGAGTTTGGGTTGTCATAAAGTACTTTGGGAGAATTCTGTTCAGATAATTTTTTTTTTTCTATGATTTTAAATTCTCATTGTTTGGGTTTTAACGTCCCGGAGGCCGTGATCTTATGGCTTTTCATTGTTTTTTTGCAAGTTAATGTTGCTTTTGATTGACAAGAATTGTTGCCTGGTTTGGTTGGTGCAAGTGGAAATTCGTAATGTGTTGGGAGAGAACCAGGAAGTACATGAATAATCAAATAATGTGTATGGTGTGCATTTTGCTTGAAATGTGGGAGCTTGTTAGTGTTATCTTCCCGAATATGCTGTGAGTCTCAATTCAGTTGAATTACAGAATTAGTGTTGATTTCGAACAATTGGGTTTGGTTGTGGATCTTGTTTTGCCAATGTACTTGAAATAACGTTGGGTTATATTTGCACAAATTTGAGGCTTTCCTAGAGCGTAGCAGCTTGGTAGTCAATGATCAGAGCCATATTGGTTGTTATAATCAAAACAAACCTATATTGGGTCGTCTTAGTTCCTGATCTATATGCTTGGAAGTTGGAATTTCAGTTAGTCTGATTTGGTTGATGCCTCTAATTAATGTTAATCAGGTTGTTGTTTCTCATAAATAAAGGTTATAGCCCTTCAATAATGCTGTTGGGATTGTAGGTTCTCATTCTTAAGATCTTCATATCATGGTTAGTTTTAATGTGTCTTCATTAATTGATTTGGCTGAGGATAATTTGTCAGGTAAATCGTTCATACTATTACAGCAACTCTACGTTGTTTCATAATTTATGCTAAAAGTCTGGGTATCCTTTGGAAACTTTAGATAAGTAGGCCCTTATTTGTTTTGTTGTGACTATATCATCAGGAAACATTAGGAACTACGGATAAAAGTGTTTAATATTTTACACTTATACCCTTTTATCACCCCTAAAAGAATTATGACTTTTTTTTTTATCCCTTTGAAAGATCTGGTTGTCCCGGTTGATTACTATTTCAATGAATGCCTTAAGTGATGGTCTTTTGCGTTTAAAGTAATGGCCTATTAACAATGTCTCATGGTTGTGCTTCTATGAATCTTGATTTTTCTCTGTAATTTCACATATTGCAGGGTTTTAAGTGTAGGCTAAGTTGTGAAATACATTCCTATCTGCTTATCTTCATCTATGTTTGGAGGTCTTGTGACAGCTTCTTCCAATAGTCCGCACTTACGGAAGTCTGGAAGCAGACCTGTTTTCTCTGATCTTGGTACAATTAAGTTACAAGTCTTTGAGTTATGAGCATTTCGTGGTTACATTTTTTTTTTGTTCTTTTCCTTGATAGTTGCTTCGTTACATCTAATGCTTGTTGAATGTCTTTCAGGTACAGGTGAGCTGGAAAATGGTGTTGAAGAAGGTTTCTTGCATTCGATAGAGGCAAATGATATGAAGGGTGTGAGTACGCCAGTGAGCACTGCAGCAATCATGCCATCTCCTATTTTATTATGGAGATTCAAGGTTCTATTAGTTTTGATATACTAAAATCTTTCTTAATTGTTTTTCATTTGACTATGATTTAAGATTTTGGATGGTTGGGACATAATTCAAATTTAGAAAAAGATTTAATGTTCTAATTGTTAATTAATTGCTCATGTTTTGAGAAAATTTCAAAAATAGAGATCATGGTTCCTTCCCTACTCTGTCTTTGGGGAATGTAATAATCATGATCAACTGCATTTTGGTTTTAAGCCTAAGATTTGTTTTATTATGTCCCTTCATTTGTTGTTTTCTTTTCCATGTATTTAATATCTGTTACCAGATTCTGATTTAGACTATCTTCCAGGTACTGTTATTCTTTGTCTGGGGTTTCTGTTGTTGCAAGGTTAGTTCCATTTTTTGTATTTTATTACTGATGGGAGCAGCGGTGGCAATATCTTGTATTTCATGTTGTCAAGATGTTCTTATTTGGCATATGTGAATCTTGCAGATTGGATGGGCTTCTGTAATGAGAATGAGTGTTGACTTAAGGGATTTATTTCTATACGAGGCATTTTTGTATTACAATCCTCTTCTTCTTGTGGTTAGTTATGATTTTCTTATTGTGAATATACTCTCTTTTCCATATTCTTTCATTCTTTATCCTTGAAGTAACATATTTTATCCTAATTTGGTATTGCAGACTATGATGGTTTGGCTTTGGGGTATCAATTTATGGTTCTTTTTCCAAGCTAATGTCAATTATGCAAAAATTTTTGATCTTGATCAGAATCATCTAACTCACAGAGAAATTTGGAAGGTACTAATTACAGCCAACGCAATGACTCTTTCATTGTTTGTTCATTACCAAATAATTTTTATTGAATTTTTCGTCTTCTCATATGATGATGTAATGGCTTGCCTGAATTTCATTACCTAATAATTTTATTGATTTTTTTTTTAATTATATTTTTTTAAAAAAAATACTGACTTTCGTGCATTGGTAGGTCTCTAAGATCAAATTCTCTTCCTCATTGGATATGATTCTTGAATTTGGATTTTTATAATTGTAGTTTTGGGTTTAGAACCCTCATTTTGTTGAAGAGGATGCCCAAATTAACATGGATCTTTCAACATGTCTCATGGTTTTATCAAAAAAAAAAAAAAAAAAGTCTCATGGTTTTTCAATATGTCATCAATGGGATGTGGAAGTAGTTTTTACTTGTAATATGAGTTTGACGAAATGTCTCCTTTGGTTGGCGGAGAATTAGCTGTTTGTTTCCTTGTTTTTATTGCAATCACCAAAAAACTTTTAGAACAAGAATTAGCCGAAAATTAAAATGGCTGTTATACGAGTACAAGGAAGAAATGTTGCAAGTTCTCATGTGTTAAAGGTCCAACCATGAATTAGATTTTACATTTATAATAACTGATGAAGAGAGAAAAAAAAATTGTCCAAGTAGTCGGAGAATCTTAGCTTTTTCTACTGATGTGATTTTGTGTTTCTCATTTCATAGAGGTGTTCGGGTTATGTGTGTATACAGGAAAGATATTTTGTATTTATCCTTTAAATTGTTAATATATACTTTCTACTTATTTTAAACCTTGTTAACTTGTATGTGTGTCTGTGTGTACGTACATATCATATGTATTAGTATTGTGAATATTTCTCCAGGTAACTCTGACCTTCCATTTGATATTTGCAGTGTGCTACATGGATGACCATCGTTGTGCCAACTAGCATGACAGCATATCTTTATCTTTATTCTCATGGAGAAGTATCTTTGGCTGCTTCACAACCAGTGTAATAGATGCATCCACTCATATACATTATTGACAAATTATTTTATTTAGATTATTTGATGCTGGTCGTTTCTTTTCACTGTATACAACTTATTGCAATATTTTGTTTATACTTTATGAGCTGCTTCTGATATGTCTGAATTCTCACCCCCAAACAAATTCGACACCAGATGGCTACATTCTTGGATTTACCTGGGCTAGAGATAAAACTTAGATAAATTTTATGCTTATGCCTGAGTGACACCCTTGGTTGCCAAAAGTATGTAGTTAGTATTTTTTTTAAGATGTTAAACATATTACCTCATCGAAACAGGACTTTCATTGATATTACAAAACATCTCACATGTTAGGTGTTCCCAGAGCAATTTATGTAAGGTTTTATTCTTTGTTCAAATATGTGTGCATTAAGGTGGATGAAGATAAGGGATATTTATATTGAAAACGTTTATTTGTGCTTTGATGTTTAAGCTTTAAGTTTGATGCATTTATAAGATTTCATACCCGACTTTGATATTGTTTGTTTGGAGTCTGGCCAATTCCTACAACAGAAACAGAGTTTACTTGTTTGGACCACTGAACCTGCCAAGCATAAATGAGATATTCGTTGTGCATATGTTTTTTTGTTTTTTGTTTTTTGTTTTTTTGTTTTTTCTTTTGTCCTGTTCAATTTGTTATTAGTGCTCCTGCATTGCGCATAACAAGGAGTACCGTAATCTCATCGTAAGTAAATCATACTATATATTGCTTATCATCAGATATTCCCCATTGACAAAAAAGTGATCTCCTTATTTTGTTATAGGTTTGCTAGTATGTTAAAATTGCTACAACTGTGTTAACTTTTGAATTGCACTTTACTGCAGGTGTTCTTATATTGTGCTGTTGCAATGATTTTGATATTCCCATTTGATATTTTTTATTTGTCATCCCGCTATTACTTGTTAAGGACTCTTTGGCGTATAGTTCTACCACTACAGGCAAGTGTTGTTTTGTTATATCATTTTTTTTCTTTCTAGGAAACTTGTGTGTGTTTCTACTTACTGATGAATAGTTCCAATGCTTTTGAATGATATAGCACTCCAGACAAGAAAAAAAAAAGAAGTATTTTCAAAACATTCTAAAGTGTCTTCTAAGTTCCGTTATTCGTTGACACTGCACATGGGATTATAACCTCTAAAGGGAAATAATTACAAAAATGAGGTTGCTCCTCACATGTTTTCTAGGATATGACAAGTCCTGCAGGCTTTTACTTTTTGACTTTTGTATTTTGTTAATAGGGTTAGTGATTTAAAAATGGTATGTACTGTCATTAAACTGCATTCCTTTGAAGATAGCTAAAACTATCCGATTGCTTGCCTTCATTCTTTCATTGGTCAGTTAAGGAGGTGGCGACATGTGTCAATGAGGATATTCTTGATTGAAACCTAGACACAAACAAATACACTATAAACAGTATAATAACTAATCTGTTGAGATGAAAAGCCTGGCAGGACTTGATCCCACAACGTTAATGATGCCCAGTATGGAAACCTTGGTTTGTGTGGTCATTGGTATCATTGGTTTGCACTACAAATATGGTTTTACTTATCACTGGGAGTGTAAGAGCCTTGGGAAGCACATTGACCCACAACCTACCTTAATTGTACATGGCACTATGGCACCACTAACCCAAAAGAATGGTGCATATGAGAGGAATATAGATTCTGGTCTGTTTTGATAGTTAAACATTTTCTTGTTCATGTAGGCCTTAGTGTGCTGTATTGAATATTTGGTGTTTGTTTGGTAAATACAGGCAATATCATTTTCTGATTTTTTCTTAGCTGATATCTTGACCTCCATGGCAAAGGTATGCATTATCTTTTCTGATTTAACCTTTCTCCAGTTCAATTCCTATGTCTTACATTGTTTGATATTCAAGAATATCATAGATATTGTTTCAAATGTTATATGCTTTTTTTTATTAGTAATCCCATTTTATTAGAAGGCGCAAAAGAGCGCGACCCAAGTACACAATGAGTATACAAGAGGGACACCCAATTAGGGAAAAGAGGAAGAACACAAATCTGGAAATTCTTGAAAATTAGAAAAATGAGAGCTGTTGAGAGCAACTATCTACCCATAAAGAGTTTTGAACACCAAATCTTTTAGCTCTATCACCGTTTTCTCACAATCTTCAAAATTCCATGTTAGAATATAGCACTTCCATATTAGGTTTCAGAGATTTTCCTTATTAATGTATTTACCATAGATGGGTGATTGTAATCAAATCCTACCTTTCTTGTTTCAGTCTGCCTACCTTATTTCCCTTATAAATAGGGTCATTTGTAATGTAAATCTATCAAACTCAATAAGCCCAAAATGTAGCCCTAAATGACAATTCCCAGTGGATGTAGGCCTCTAAGGCCAAAGCACCCCAAAATTATTGTGTCCTTTCTCTGTTGCTTCCGCTATTGTCTTCCATTTCTTATTTTTCACAAATTTCTACGTGGTATAAAAGCCACTTTCCTGTAGACTTTTTTTTTTTTTTTTTCCTTCGTTTCTAGCATTCTTTCGGGCAGTGTCACCCTCCCAGCGTTCTTGCCGGCATCCCCCATAGTCGTCCAACCACTATCTCCATCGGATCACTACCTTTCAAGCATCCTATCGACTCTGAACATACCATTAGAAAGGTTGGAAGCTAATTTACACAACGCCACAAGAATCAGCCCCAACAGAGGTCTCGCATCCACATGCGACGCCTATAGCATTTTGCCATCCAACCTAGCCTTATCCGCCGCCACATGCCCCTTGTCGCCGTTGTCAGAGCTTTTCCAAGCCTCTGCCGAAACTAATTCTAGAAAAGTAATTTCAGAATTAGGTTCTCAAGGTGCATATCTATCGTTCTCTGGAAACCCCGACGACAAGAGACTTGTCACGCGTCTGCACACACCAACTCGTAATTTTGCCATATCGTCCACGCAATGCCTCTCCAGCGCTTCTGTTTCATGCACTCATGTGCAGTGCACATGCCATTTATAGGTTTGTTGACCCGTTCCGACTTGGATAACCTGTCTTTTGGCCCAAGTTGGCCCTGTCTTTGATCCATAGTCAGTCCATTTTGGCCCCCAATACATACTGTCTTTGCCCATAGTCAGCCCAGTTTGGCCCGTAGAAGGCCCATTCTTTTGGCCCTTGTCAGCTCAGTATCACGACCCATTTTCGGTCCAGTTATTAGGCTGCGATCGCCAGCCCATCGATGTCAACCATTCGGACAGCTATCATCGGCAACTGCCCGGCCCATCGCCGACCACCCACAGACAAGCATCGTCGGCAGCCACCCAGCCCAGCCCATTGCCATTGACGCCGTATTCGGCGGCCTTCCACCATATCTAGCAACCAACTGCTGCCGTGTACGACATCTCTCTGTGGTGTCCCGCCAGCATCACTAGATCTCCCTGTCGGTTTAATGCCCTAATTTTCCTTCATGTCGTACTTGATTATGGCCCCATCTGAGCTCACATCTAGCTTTTTGCTCCTGCCACACGATTCTCATCTATTTTTCATCAATGCATCTAAAGGCCGAGCTCACGATTAGATATTTGTCCTTCACGCACCAGATCCACTTCAAAAAAAAAAAAAAATGTCTTAAAAAAAGAAAAAGAAAAAAAAAATGGTCCCTTTTTTTTTTTTTTCCCCCTCTCCAATCTCAAGTTTACACCTTTAGTTTGAGGTTAATGTACTTTCCATAGATGAGTGATTGTAATTGTTTCACTCCACCTACCTCATTTGTTCTATAAATAAGTTTATTTGTATTGTAAATTTATCCAACTCAATTAGATCAAAATGTAGCCCTAAAGGGCAATTTTCAATGGTGGATGGAGGCCTCTAAGGCCGAACCATCCCAACATTATTGTGTCCTTTCTCTACTGCTTTCGCCATTGTCTTCCATTTTTTTATTTTATCACAAATTTCTACATTCTTAGCATTGTGCTCTCTCTAAATGCACCGCATCAAATGTAGATGCACCATCTTCCAGACATCTATACAATGGTGGCTACCAAATTAGCCTCTCCAACTAACCGACAACTCAACTACCCTTTGAGGCATGACCCATTCTATATCAAAAAGTTTGAAAACCGATACCCTCAAAACTATAGCTACTTCGCAATGGAGCAGAAGATGGTCGATGGATTCCCCGCTTTTCTTGCACATGCAACACCAGCTCATCATTATGACATGCTTCTTCCTAAAGTTATCCAAAGTCAAAATCTTCCCTGACGCTGCTGTCCAAATAAAGAACAAAGTGACCATCTCCACCTCCCAATCACGCATTGCTCTGATGAAGATGATATTCCACTAAACGGTGTCATTAGAAAATAGCATATGATCCTCCTTAAAGCGAGCTATGTAAACAATGCCAGGAAAGATGCCTTCAAGGTCTGATCACCACACCATACATCTTCCTAGAACCTGATCTTAGACCCCTCTCCCGCCTCAAATCTCACTTATTATATGGTTTTTACTTATATAATTCATATACATATACATGTTCATACACAGATGCATATGTTTTTCCTAATTTATTATTTTAGTGGAAAAAGTATAGTATTAGTGTAACTATGTTGTTACACTACCAATGTTTAACCTAGCCTTGGGAAGGTAGAATCAGGAAATATTTTGTATCTTTATTCAGATATATACTTCCCACAGTGCCTTTTTCATTGCTTGTAATTGTCACTTCTGTGCAGGTTTTCTCAGATTTGGAGCGTTCAGTATGTAGAATGGTCCATCGACAGGTTAATGTTCCATTCTTGTGCTTGGTTTTGTGCATATTATCAGATTGACTCTAATCAGCTCTAATTTTATTTTTATTTTTATGAGATTGCCATCTTTTTGGCCCTAATTGAAAGTCAGGTTTTTCTATGTTCTCTCTCGCTCATTCAATTTGAAATGCTACATGTTAGATTTCCCCCCATTATATGTTATTATTTTATATCATGTACAGAATTGTCAGAACTTTTTGTTGGTATAACCAAATTGATTCACTTGAAGAAGTTGTTTTATCTTCACTTTGGTATAAGTTGGAACATCTTTCTAATTGACAGAGCGAATGGAGATGTTAGACTATACCATATAGCTGGGAATTGGGATAAGGCTAAGTATAGTTTGAGTATGAGTAGGAGAGAGAGTACATCAATGGAACCACTTAAGTGTTCTTCTAAATTTTTCTTGATATTTGTATGCTGTGTATGCATTCAGATAATTTTGAGAATTCAGTGAGAAAATTAGTACTGACTGATATATGATTGTGCCACAGTGATAGTGAGGTCAGTGATATGTGAAAACAAGAACATTGTTTGATGTTGAAATTCTCTGCCATTAGCTCCATTGAACCCAAGTAACCGACCCTTTTTACTGCTGAAATTTCTAATGGAGTGTGTGGTTTTTCCAATAATTTTAAAGTATGCCAATCAGTATTTGGATTTTATTTTTTGGTTAAAAATGTTTCATATAAAATCGATGCTTCACTTCTCTCTTGTTAAGAGATATCATTTAAATGAAGCAGGTTGCCACTATAGCATGGTTTGAAGCTGATTCTGTTTGTGGCAGTCACTCTGTTGCAATCCCTGTGATTCTTGTTTTGCCTTACCTTTTTCGTTTCTTCCAATGTCTTCGGCAATACAAGGATACTGGGGAGAAAACAGCCGTTCTGAATGGTAAGATCTCTGGGTTATCTCATTTATGAAATCTTTATGTTATTTTTCATCCGATGTCTTTTGAAACATTGGGTGTCCATTAGACGGGCTCATTTATGTTTCAACTGCTGGGTTCCGCCATTTCCCTAACATATATTAATTCCTTGTCCATTCTATCATATCTAAAACTGTCATCTTTATTGTACAATTATGAGTTTCTTACGGTTTTATTGCTTCAGGGTTATAGTGACTAAATTTGCTTATGGTTTCAGCTTTAAAATATTCGACGGCAGTACCAGTGATTTTTCTTTCAGCCCTTAAATATCATGTCTTCCCTGATAGGTGGACAAGCTTTTATCGGCCTCTCTGGCTTCTCTCTAGTGTTTTGAACTCTTTGTACTCATTCTACTGGGATGTGACCCGAGACTGGGACTTAAGGTATGTCAACTGTTAATACCTTGAGAATATTACGTAATAAGCAAACTTCTCCCTTTGATTTTTCTTACTTTTTGTTTTTTTGAGTCACCTTATTTACATACTAATGCCATTTTCTTGGCATTGTTATTCTAAAAAGGATTCCATAAACTTTTTTAGTCATATATTGTGTTACTTTATAACATGTAATCACATCAACCTCATGATCATTTGATTCAAATTTGGTTATCACAAATGTTAATGTTGGAGGTTTTGGAACCAAATTGTAAATTACTTATAAAAAGAAAGCTTTGGAGTAAATTATAACTTGCTGGGTTACGTATTTGGCAACCATGATTTTTCAATAAAATTTGCAATTTCTATCTTATATGCTTGCTTGGTATTTTGCACTAAAGTTACAGTGATGCAGGCCATATAAAGAACACAGACCATACTTTTTAGAACTTTTTACATCATGAATATTATTTTGTGAGTTAAATATCCTTCTCTTTGCCAGTGGCTTCACTCGGATATTCAAGTTCAGCAAACCTCATCTCTGCTCAAACCTGTTACATGGACGAAAATGGGTAAGGCTAAGCCTATTTTATTGTAGTGTCTTAGTCACACAAGTGTTTTAATGACTTAAAAATGCCTGGCAAAAGAGCCAGTGTGAACTGGACACTCCTCTGTTACCTAAATTTCCAGAGCAGTAAATTGTTGGGCCAAACTATGTCTCTCCACTGCGAGCTTTATAAACCTTCAGAAACTTAATAAAGCTGATGCAAATGTTTCTTGACTAATTAGTAATACTAGCGCCTATGAAATCATTTTATGTATATGGATTGCAGGTTTATTTTTGGGTGATCGGAAGCAATCTCGTAATGCGTTGCACATGGACATACAAGCTGTCTGCACATCTTCGCCATAATTACCTAACCGTTTTTGGGATCACTGCCTTGGAGATTTTCCGCCGCTTTCAGTGGGTTTTCTTCCGTGTGGAAAATGAATTGAATAAGATGAACTCCAAGTCAAATATCCAGCTTTCAATGAATGACATCCCAAATGAGGAAGAGAAGAAATTGCTTGTATCTAGTGAGCACAGTGTATAGTGAATCAGACTGTCAATGTCTTGCTAGCAGCATCATTTGAGGTTTAGTAAAATATTTTGGCCACCAGGGTTCACCATTCCATTTGGGACTTCATTTTTATACGAAGATGTTAAAAATATTTCTTTGTTCATAAAAAAAAAAAAAAGGTTGTTCAATCATTAGATATTTGATAGATATATTGATTCAATTTATTACAGTATCTGTGTATTGTAGTACCTTTCTTGCTGGTGGATTTGATGATGACATATCAACTAAAGCTCCTAAGAAAAAGGTCCTCATGTTCATGTCCGAGCGCCTTTCAGTTTTTAAGACTGAGTAATACAAACTTCTGCGTTCACATTGTGGCAAAATGGCTGCCTCCAAATCCTTTTTTGACTACATCTCCATATCTTTCCCTTCCTGCCTGTCTATTTGGCTTGACAGTGGAAAGGACCCCTTCTCATTTCTTTATTTTTTTTCTTATTATTTTTTTTAAAGGGAAAAAAAGAAAATGAAAAAGAAAAAAGGAAGACATGTTTCCTAGATAGACTATGTTTGGTTAACTGTGGATTGCAATTTGCCAAGTAATGGATAAAGTGGCTCTAGATTACATCGAGCATTATTATATTTATATTGATTGATGTAACGTATTTTAAATGACTTTTCATGTTAGTTATTAAAAAGAAAAATCTCTTAAAGTACGCTTTATATCGGCCAGTGTAAAACATATTTGAAGAGTAGCCTTCATTACAACCGTGCTACGGCTTCACTGCCATGGTCACCACCATTTTCCAGTTCCTTAACATAAAGACATGTTACATTATTATCGGAGGGCATGTACATTCCTATCGTATTGTCAAAAGATTCGTCCATGACATGAGACAAAAGGAACATGCAATTCTTTTGTCTACTTCGAAAATGCCATTCAATTTCACCTCCAAGTACTTTCTTGCACTGTGTTAATCTAGACAAAATAGTATCCACCTCCAATTTCATGAATTGTTTCTGTCCAAACATAATCTAATGGCTCAAAATCAGTCTCGATTTCCCCCTAGCAGATCACCCAAATTGCATCTACTAAACTGATATATATCCAAAACCACCCCTAGAAGTGACAAAGCAGGAAGTACACGTGTCAGAAGCCCAGTTCGTCTCCCTACAAACCAGATAGCATATAGACCCGGAACTCGGAAGCACCCACTCTTTGAAGCCTTGGGCATCCAAATGACTAAAAATTCTTTCTCACATCTCTCTGAAAACCCACCAAAACGGCCTAGATGTTAGCTGCCGGTAGGTATACTAACCAAAGCCGGCAGCCGGAGCCGGAGCCGGGCCGCGCAGAGACGACCACGCCGAGAGTGCTAATCATATTGTCTTCCGTGTTGGAGAAGCTGGTCGCTAGAAATGACCAGCTGGTGGAGTGCTTGAGCCAGCAGCTGGATGAGTTGAGCTTCTACAGCTCGGGTCGGGTTGGGAAGAGCTTGAATGCGTTTCATGGCGTGAGAGCACCGAGCATAAGCATTCCCAAGTACTTGGAGAGGCTATACAAGTACACGAGCTGTAGTCCATCTTGTTTTGTGGTTGGATATGTGTATATAGACAGGCTGCTTCACAGGCACCCTGACTCCCTCGTCATATCCCTGAATGTGCATAGATTACTGGTTACGAGCGTTATGGTTGCTTCCAAGATGCTAGATGATGTGTAAGCTCTCTCTCTCTCTCTCACTCTGACATGCCTGCTTTATTCATCTTCCTTGGGCTGGTTTTCTTGATGTGGGTGTGGTTCATTAGTGAAATATATGTGTACGTTGTCATGGGTTCTTGCCTGTTTGGTTTTTGGGGTAGTTTGAGTTACTTGTTTGAACCTTTTTTCTATGTAAATGTAACCATTAAAATCCAACTGAGATACCATAACTCTGATCTGAATTGGGTTGACTTGATCACTTCGATTGGCATATTTACCGCAGTTAAAATATTGATTAAATAATTAAATTTATCTCTTTCTATTAAACATAATTTAGCTTCAGTAATCTCATGTATAAAGGCTATAGCAAAGCGTAGACATAGTGAAATTAACCACTTGCTCCTGTGGACATGGATACACTGTCAAATCACATAAATTCCGTACTTTGTTCTCTCTTTCTCTTTACTTTTTACTAAATCGCATAGTCTCGACAATCACTTCAACTAAAGCAATATATTTTGTTGAAAAGATTATACGGCGGACATGTGCCTTGGGCGGCAAGATTGATCTATTTGATTAATCTGTTCTTCTCAAAAAGAATACACAAGGATTGCTACAATACTAACATTCTTTCCCTTCCATTAATTGAACAATTACAGGCATTACAACAATGCATTTTATGCTCGGGTTGGAGGGGTAAGCAATGCTGAACTAAACAGGCTGGAACTGGAATTGCTGTTTCTATTGGATTTTAGAGTTACAGTGAGCTCTCGGGTTTTTGAGAGCTATTGCTTGCACTTGGAAAAAGAAATGTTATTCAATGGCATCGGGCAGAATATCGAAAAGGCAGTAATCCCCAGTGCAGCTGCTGTGGACGATTTGACTGAAATATCAATAGAAGATGCACAGATTTAGTTCTTCTTGATCACCTCAGATCTTCTTTCTTTTGGCTCAGAAAATTGTGAATTGTTGTTGGCCATGCAATCATGGGCTGGTTTCTTTCTTTTTTGTATCTTATGATCATGTCACATGGGTGCTTCAACTATCTTTCTGCCACATTGAGAGGTTAATAATATTCTTACACTTTCTTAAACTCCCCTTTCACCCAAAACATTGAACATTAAGGCCCGTTTAATAACCCCCTCCCCTCCCCCTTCCCTTTATTTTTATCTTTCCCAAAAAATATCAACTCAAAACATTCTTAACCTTTTTTACTTTTTACATCACATCAACAATTTTTTATTATTATTTAAATAAAAAAATTCACTACAATCCAAAATTTTTCTACTTTTTCATATAAATTATTTCTACTTTATATCACATCAATCACTTTTTACTCACACACAAAAATATAATTCTCCTATAAGGGGAGGGGAGGAGAATCCTAACTCATGGAGTCAGGATTACAATCCAAAATGTATATTCTAGTACCGTGTTTTCTGTTTATCTAAAAAAAACTTAAACCGATGAGAAATGTGAATTTAATCATTTAAATTGAGTATTCTAACACATTCTCAATAAATGAGACTTGAAATGGGAATTAAGTGAATTACGTAGATAGAATTTAAATTCGGGACTTTTGTTCTGATATCATGTTAATTTTCTAATTATTCCAACACATGGCTTAAGGTAATAGAAAAATGGTGAATTTAATTATTTAATTAATATTCTAACACTTTTCTTTGCGTGCATTTAATTAATATATATTGAAAAAAACTTAATTGAAGTTGAAAATAAACTGAGTCAAAGCTCGAACTTAAGGTGCATTTGGGATTGCGATTTCGTAGACAAAAAATGCGATTTTAAACCAAATCCCAGAAAATAAACTGTTTGGGAATTGCGTTTTTAAAAAATTGCGATTTGAAAAATGTAGAAAACTGCTTTTTCAAATCTCAGGTAAGTGAGTGCTTTTTTGAAAAATGCAGAATTTTAAAGACTAACTTGCGATTTTAAAGGCAAAATTGCGAATTTGCCAAACACTTAACTGCATTTTTAAAAATCACTTTTTCAAATAGCACATTTTAAAAACGCTATTTTTAAATCGTAATTTTTGAAATCGCAAACCCAAATGGACCCTTAGAGCTATTGCTTTGATACCATGTTAACTACTTATTTCAAAAGTTTAAATTGATAAGAAAAAGTAAATTTAATTGATAAGAAAAAGTGAATTTAATTATTTAATGGGTAATCAATTAATAAAGAGTAGTTAAGCAAAATTAATTCAAAACCCTGTGTTTAAAAGGGTTTAGATTCCTTCAAAATCTAAAAAATAAAAAAATAAAAAAAATTCATAAAATCAAAAGCCTAAATTTTTTCCGAACTTAAAATCTATGTCGTTGGGTCTTGGATTAACCATTAATGTGACTGGTCAGTGTTTTTCAGGAATCAGTCTTTTATTTTGTTTGTCAGAAATTTCTTGCAAATAAGAAATTTCTGTCCTATTTTTATTGAAGCAACGTGGAAATGCCCAGAACAAAATAAAGGAAGCATGAAAATAGCGTCACTATTGCTTATCTTCTTTGTTAAGTCTTGGAAGCTGCTTTCCACGTTCGAAATTCAACAAAAATGTTGGATAGTTTTTGTTTTTTTTTTTTAAAATAAAAAATAAAAAATGTGCTAACGGGTCCGTTGAACGCTACAAGGCCCGGATAGTAGCCTTGTGGACTTTTTCCAAATTTTGAGAGAAAAAAATTAAGTAGTATTTTGAAGTGGATATGTAAACTTTCCCCAAATTTTTTTTTTTTCTGGGAAATGATATTTACACTTCTTGTGCACAACAACTATACTCACACAAGACACATTGAGGTGGGACCCACACACTGGACCCCATTCCAATGTGTCTTGTGTGAATGTAGTTGTTGTGAGGGTGATGTAACAGTGTAAGTATCATTTCCTTTTTTTCTATGTGCAAGCCATGCCGGTGCAAAATGGACTTGTCCTATCTCAGCATCATATTATATTTGTGACATTCTTTCAATGGACCGACATGCTAGCTGGGAAGCCCGTTTCCTCCCCAATGTGATCCAACAACAAACTTACTCGATACAATAGTGATGCCATTTCTGATCCTACGTACGTACACAGTATTATAGTATAGTGGGAGCCTTGTAGTATTTATGCTTCACTCGAACATGCATTAGTTTGATCATGTAATAAGTACCGGCTAAATAAGAAGTAGATAAAGCAATAGCAACGCTTACTATAAGATAGCAGCTCAATATTTGACCTTAGCTTAATTTTAAATAGTAACTCATAAACTAGAACGAGTTGTATTAATTAGTGCATTTTTTCAAACTCATCCGAACCCATCCATTTGCCAAGCCAGCCTAGAAGCATGAAATTCCAAAAATTTGTTGCCCGCAAAGGGATAAGGAATGGGACTGACAGGGTGTAGGACAAGGAGAGGAACATTCGATGTAACTAGGGTCTGACATGCCTACAAAGAACTGGTACCTATACACATGCAACTTTGTCAAAGTAATTAAGATCAGAGGAATGCTAGCTTCAGAACCAGTTCTTTGGGAATTCAAGATGGGGGCAGTGCCTACTCCTGGAGTTTTCAGCTATTAATAAGTTGTGGCTGCCTCACAGTGTCTGCCTAGAGCATGCTTCTTATCAAGCTCTCACAGATGAATCAAGCAACAGAGCCTTTAACAAGAAAATGGCTCCATAACCAGGAGAAGACATGTTTAAATCTCCGCTGATTAAGGTTCAGGGAGTGGCATGAGAAAGAAAACCATAGTTATGCAATCAGAAACCCAACAAAGATGTTTGGCCTCACAAGACGGCGACTGTTTTTGGTCGATGTTTGTAAAAGAAGATGAGCAGTATTAACAGTTACTTCTCCTTTTGTGAAATAACAAATACACTTAACATATCATTCATAACATAAGAGAAATTTTTTTTCTTCTTTGAAAACTTAGGTAAAAGATAAACAAAAAATTGCACGGTATGTTAATCTGCTATAGATTCCATGATAACAGCCAAGAGAATGTTGATTCAAGAATGTTCAGACTGTCTAGGTTTGCCAGATTCTCTGGTCTTAAGACAAACTACAAGTTCAGCACTCTTCCCTTTCACTTTCTTAAACTTAATTCCCTTTCACCCAATACATTGAACATTAAATTGAAATGGGATAACTCATGGAGTCAGGATTACAATCCAAGATGTATATTCTGGTACCATGATTTTTGTTTATTTAAAGGGTAGTGATTGGCAGGGGATGTTAAGTGATGTATGTTTTAAATAGTACTCGCAAGCGCACGAATCATTTGCAATATAGTGTGTGCAAGTGCGAGGTCGAATCCACAGGGAAATGGTCAAATATTAGTGTCTTGCTTAATCAACCTCATTTTAACCTAGTTCCAAAGGTTTGAGAATTGATTCAAGAACAAAAGACTAAATAAAAGAGATGGAATGAAATATGCAAATTAAAAGGAACTAAGGTTAAGGAATCCACCAAACCAAATCCTACAACTCACACTCTTGGTTTCCACTTGAACACCCAAAGAACATTAAGCTTAGGGTGTTATTCAAGTCTCTTAACCATAAACCCAATAACCATTAAATGAATCTAACATATTGACTAATCACAAAGAGTACCAATTGAAATCAAATCATCCAATGTATCATTCAATCACAATGGATATCATCATTCAAACCGATAAAACAATGTATTCGTTGGTTGAAACACATAAAATGTCCTTTATCCACCACTAACCACATTCATTGCAAAAGATACAGCTTTAAATTAATGGAACTTGAATAACTAATATGATATATCATTAAATGTGCAAGTGGTATAGCACGATTGTGAGTGTCATCAATGGAAATGTTTCAACCTCAACCCTAGTTGAGGTTACTAACCTTCCATGACTAAGAACACCACAAGAAAATGATGAACAACCATGGAAATGAAAGAAAAGCTCTACAAAGAGAAAGTATCTGAAAATAAAACTACTGAAATACACTACAAGATGCACGAAATTAAACTTATCTACAGATTTTCTGCTCTATTCTCTCATCTTCTACTCTCTACTACTCTCTAACAATGAGGCATGGCTATGGCTTTTATAGAAGAGAGCTAGGGCAAGAAATGACTCATCTACCCTCATCTAGGGTTCCTCTACTGCTAGAGACAACCACAAACACGAAACCAGCGTATTCTGCAGCGAAAATCAGAGGGAGGACAGCTTTTTGGCTTCTGATTGGGCGTTCTGGCGCGCTCTGCAAAAGCAGTTTCTGGGAAATTTCGATCGATCGACTTTTATTTCAATCAATCGACTTCGGGCAAAGTTTCGATCGATCGAATTTTAAGTTCGATCGATCGACTTTTCAGGCTCTCCGAATTTCCAGTCATTTCCTTATGAAATTTGTCATTCCTCTCTTATTGTCCTACAGAAACAGAAAACACAAAAACTAACCAAAACATTAGAAAATAACAAGGCTAAAGGTCTAACTAGTGTAAATCAAGGGGTCCAAATACACAATATTTGGCACTCATCATTAAGCCTTCCACTTTTAATTAAAAAAATAATTTTTTTCATCAAAAAATGATGTTTGATGTGACATCAGACATCACTTTTTGATAAAAAAATTATTTTTTTATTCAAAAAGCCGGTTGGGGGACGGTAAAACGTCCCCCAACCATCACTACCCTTATCTAAAAAGCATAAACCAATGAGAAATGTAGATTTAATCATCTAAATAGTATTCTAACACTTTCTCAATAAGTGCGACTTGAAATGGGAAGTAAATTACGGAGACAAAATTTAAATTCGAGACTTTTGTTCTGATACCATATTAATGCTCCGTTTGTTTCGGCGTAAAATAGTTTCTAGAAAATGATTTCGGTGTTTGGCCAGAAAATGATTTTCGTTTGACAAAAAATGCTTAGTAAATTTTGAAAAATGATTTACGCTTTTTAAAAGCGTAAACCATTTTTTAAAGACGCCAAACGCATTTGACCCTCTTTCAAACGACGCAGTCGACTTTCACGTTCAAGCAGTTGAGACCACCACCGGAATCTGGCTGGTGCCGAAATCCGACAACGTTCGGTCACTGTCGCTAGATTCCAGCTACTTTCGCCGGAATCTGGTCAACCCAGATTTCGATGACCAGAATGGTCTGATTCCGGCCATCTAGCCGGGATCTTCCTAGAACGGCTAGCTGGCATGGATCTGGCCAGAACAGCCGAATTTCGGCCAACTAGCAGGGATCTAGCCAAAACGGCTGGATTTGGCTAGAACGGCTGGATACCGGACTACGAGCCAGGAATCGGCCGTTCTGTGCCAGATTCCACCCATTCTGTGTCGAATTTCAGCCATCTTCGCCGGAATCCAGCCAACCCAAATTCCAACAAAACTGTCCAAATTCCAGTCTTTATCCCGGAATCTAGCAACAGTAGCCGGAATCAAGTGAAAGTGGCTGAAATCTTGCCGGTCAGTGACGGAATCTCGTCACCAGTAATTTTTATATTATTTTACATTAATATATAAAAATGACTTCTCTGAAATCATTTTACGACGGAAACCATTTTACGTTGAAACAAATAAAGCATATTATTTTACATCAATATTTCTATATTATGAATAAAAATTGATTTTTATAAGTTAATTTGATTGAATGAAAATATAAAAAAAAATATTTGTGATTTTTCGTTCGCGCCAAACACCGGAAAATGTTTTCAGCGAAAAATATTTTCTTGAAAAATGACTTTCTTGAAATCATTTTACGACGAAAACCATTTTACGTTGAAACAAACGGAGCATAATTTACTAATTATTCCAACACATGGCTTAAGGTAATAGAAAAACGGTGAATTTAATTATTTAATTGATATTCTAACATGTTTCCTTGCGTGCATTTAATTAATATATATTGAAAAAAAAAATTAATTGAATTAGAAAATAAACTGAGTCAAAGTTCGAATTTAGGGTGTGTTTGTGATTTGAGATTTTGTAAACAAAAAGTAAAATTTTAAATCAAATCGTAAAAAAATGAACTGTTTGGGAATTATGTAAAATTATGATTTGAAAGCGTAGAAAACAGTTTTTTTTCAAATTGCAGGCAAGTGGATGCGTTTTTGAAAATGCAGAATTTTAAAGACTAAGCTACAATTTTAAATGCCAAACTACCAATTTGTCAAACGTTTAACTGCATTTTTAAAAATCACTTTTTCAAATCGCTATTTTTAAATCGTTATTTTTAAATCGAACTTTTTGAAATCGCAAACCCAAATGAATCATTTTACCTATTGCTTTGATAAC
This sequence comes from Alnus glutinosa, assembly GCF_958979055.1. Taxonomy (NCBI): domain Eukaryota; kingdom Viridiplantae; phylum Streptophyta; class Magnoliopsida; order Fagales; family Betulaceae; genus Alnus; species Alnus glutinosa. The sequence goes on along the minus strand of NC_084887.1, from coordinate 4,231,528 downwards.
ATGTTAACTACTTATTTTAAAAGTTTAAATTGATAAGAAAAACTAAATTTAATTATTTAGTTAATAACTTAACAGATGAAATGAACAATAAATGAGAGCAAGCATTAATCAATTACGACTCAATTTCAAATGAAAAAAACAAAAAAAAAAAAAAAAAGAAAAAAAAAAAGAAAAAAGAAAAGAACGAACTACCTCTGAAAAAGCGTATATGCTTGATGAATGAACCATAGTCGATCTAGCCATTTTAAAGTTGGCCTTCTTCGGGTTTTTTTTTTTTTTTTTGAACCTTCTGCAAGACCCTCTACAAATACACTGAAATCTATATGAATACATACAATTGCATTTGCAGATGGGTAACTGATGACTCATTAAAGTATTCCAACAATACTGGAAAAATATAATATATTATATATATGTCTAGCTTTTATTTTGGACTGATATTTTCTTCAAAATGGGTTAGATGGAGTTCTTCCATCCTAGTATATAAATTAAAATGTCATGTGTTATTTTACATGTGAAAAAAAAAAAAAAATCTTTTTTAATTGTAAAGACGAAGCTGGAAGAAATTTTATTAAAAATGCACTTGCTTTAATTTTCACATGTTATTCATGTAAAGAAACACATGACATTTTTTTTTTTTTTTTTTAATTGTAAAGACAAAGCTGAAAGAAATTTTATTAAAAATGTACTTGGTTTTTACATGTTATTCATGCAAAGAGACACATAACATTTTTATAGACTGAGTTGGAAGAAATTATTTTAACCTAGTTTGGAAGAAAACTCGGCCATTTGTTTTTTTGGGGTCTAGAGTTTAGTGAGCTAAAAAGTTCTTCGACTTGTTCGAAGAATCAAAGGAGCCATTGTGGTCAAGATGCACCGACCACTGTATATTTGGTGCTATTGTTGGGCTATTTAATTAAAGTGGCTATGGAGTAACACATCATTTTTCAAATTGCTCAAGTTTCTTAAAGATATTGTTCTAAAGATGTAAAGCTGCCTAAAGACACATATCAGGCTAAAAAGTACATGAGGGACTTGGGATTGCGATACGAGAAGATCCCGGCATGTCGCAATTTGTTTTGAAAGGACAACGAGAAGTTAGAAAGATGTACATAATGCAAAGTGTCGAAATGGAAGTAGACCGTGAGTTTGGATGATGATTCGTCACAAAAATAAAAAAGAAAACCGATGAATGTACTGAGGTGGTTTCTTTTGATTCTAAAGTTACAAAAGTTACTTATATCACATAAGACCGCTTCACAAATCAAATGGCACTATGATAAGCGCATAAAGGAGGCTTACACAAGCAGCAATGAACCGCCCAGAAAGAGGCATACATGAACTAAAAAAACTAGAATGAGATGAATCTTGTCAATCTATCCACCATTATCTAAATTGCCTCCTGACCACTAAGCTCTCAAGTAAGCCAAGTACAAAAGTCATAGAAATGTGTTCTCATTTTCATTCGATCAGTTATAAAAATTGGTTGTAACCCGACAGGCCTCTAGTGTTTATCCTTAATTAACCTGTTAACAAATCAGACATTTTTCTACAATCAACTCTCTCTCTCTCTCTCTCTCTCTCTCTCTCTTCCGTACCACTCCATAAATCTTACTAAGATCATGATATATTTTTACAAGTCATAGAAAACTCATTTAGAGAGAGAGCTTCTAGAGAGAGCTTAGTGTGAGATGATTTCGCCGGAGGGGGGAGGCGTAACGCCCAGCGCTGGTTTTCCCCCTAGCCTCCGTGGGTTAGGGTGGCTTTTGTCCCCCTGCCTTGTTTTCAATGGTGGTTTTTTCTCCCAGTTATTAAGGTTGTGGAGCTGTTGGTCCTCTCGATGCTAGATCCGGTGGAGGTTGTTGGTTTTTCTTTGTTTTTGTGGTTGTGTGTTGGTGCAAATAGGAAATTTTCTGGTCTAGATCCATGGAGAACGGCGGGTGTTGGTGGTTTCTAGCAGAGATGTTGTTAAAGCTAGATCTATAAGACTTAGCTAGAATTTCTTCGACAATGACCTTTTTGTTGCGGTCGTCGGCTTTCTCCAGTCATGGTGGTCATTTGACGAGTCTGTGTGGTTTGTTCCTGTTCGGCGCGTGACCAGCACGCACCGAGGTTTTCTCTCCCTAGTCTTGTGCGTGTGGGTCACCATTTGCTTCTCCGGTCTTGGAAGGTGACGATCTGGACTCCTAAAGGTCGTTCGATGCAAGGGGGGTTCCCGGAGGCTTCGGTGGCGGTTTTTCCAGGGGTTTTCTGTTTGTATTTGATTGTATATTCTTATCTTTGATCACAGTCTACCATTTGGTAGCTGCTTTAAGCTAGGTTTTTCCTAGCTTTGTGGGTAGAGATTCTTTATTTCTATTTCACAAGGATGGCATTTGGGCTCTGTTTCACGCCTTTAGGTGTTTGTGGTTGTATTTGGTGCTCTTGTTCTTGTATTGATTCTCTGGTTGTGTAACCCCTTTGGGGATTATTTCTCAGAAATGAAGAAGCAGACACTGTTTTTTTTTTAAAAAAAAAAAAAGAAAAAAAAAAAAAGAAGAAAGATCAATGGTTAACGTCCCAAGGTAAAGACTGCGGGTTAAAGTTACAATGCACTAATCAATCTCTAAAGACCAAAGGTTAAAGTCCTATGGCAAAGACTGACGGTTAGAGTACCAAGGCAGTGTTGATTCAGACCATAGGTTCAAATAAGACAAAAAAAAAAGTGGTTAGAGTCCACAGGCACTGATCAGTAATCACCAATAATAATAAGACCAGGGTTTAAGTCTTTAAGGTAATAATTATTAATAAGACCAACGGTTAAAGTCCTAAGGCAATGAATGAGGGTTTAAGTCCCAAAGCAAAAATGAATATAGGAGATTATGCATATATATAACTATCATTATATGATTGTATAGTGTACTTTTAAATGATGCAGTATTTCATTATATTATTGAGAACTGTTGACTGACTTGACCACAGTATGAAATTGTGGTGATAATCATAATCTCATACGAGTTTATACAAAATGGAAGGAATGAAGGAACTACTAATATTCATGTTTAAGGCTGAGATCTTTTAATATATATGTAATATTTTTATGTGTTGGTTTGTATTATGATAAAACAATGGTTAAATATTATTAAGTGCCGCATGTGGCATTATGTTATTGCTTTGTGTGTATTTATGATATTCTAACATGGTTCGTATTTTTAATATAATGAGGTAATTCAGTCAACTCTAAAGTGTTATGTTCCCAGTTGTTAAGAAAAAAATAAAAAAAAAAAAAAAATATATATATATATATATATATATATATATATATATATATTCTGTTGTCAATTCTTAACTCTAATGATATCCTAATGTCACGTGGAAATCAAAATTTTTACTTACGTTTTTTTTGTAAAAAGCGGAGCGTTACATCCGACCTAGCCTATAAATAAAGATCATGTGTATTCTATCAATATGGGCCTAAAGACACAATTAAGCATAGGTTGGAAGATACCTATCTCTACTAAAATATTATTTAGAGTTTTAGTTGCTATTGAAGTTCTTGGATTCGCTTGAGCAAATATGACTTAAGGGTAACTTTGAATCTTTTTTCACTTCGCATTTTAGCATAAATATTTGTTTTGTATGCTAACATTTATGCCTATTTTTTGTTGGTTTAAGTCGGTCCACCCAACCGTCACCATATGATAGAAATAAAAATTGTTGAATTTAATTTATTCATTCCTCTATAATTTTTATTTTCTTTTGCTTTTTTATTTTCTTTTTTTTTTTTTTTTATTTCTTCTTATTCTTTTCGAAGTTATTTTCTCAAAAAGATTTTTAAAATTAAATTATAGTAAACTAGCTCTTGATATCTTGTTTGGTAGTCGCTCCCAAACGCTAGCAAATGAAATGAAGATATCTTATTATCTTTATCACACAGGTAACAGGTAAGAAAACAAAACACCTGCTTCAAGGTTTGGCAATTGGACTCCGTCAAGCTGCTTTCATGCATCCAATGATCAAATCTACCTGTTGAACTTGACATAAAAATAAATATTTATGTCCCAATATAATTTGTAACCTTACAAATAGCGACGAGGCATAATTAACCTTTCATGAAATTATATAATATATATATATATATAATATTTGATTTGAATTCTCCTAGACTATATATATGGATGCTGCAACTTCCAAAAGTTAAGCTAATCGGCCTCATACATATTCAACAATGGCTTTCTCAACTTTCACCTTGTCTCTCTATCTACTCTCCTTCATCCTCCTCCTCCAAACAGTTTTTGGAGCAGATCCCATCTTCCATATATGTTCAACCTCAGACAACTTCACAAGCAACGATCCTTACGACATAAATTTGACAAAGCTCATGGGCTATCTTTCCTACAAAACCCCTCCCACAGGTTACAGTTTAAGCTCAATGGGCGAGAGCCAACATCAAGTATTTGGGCATGCCCTCTGCCGTGGCGATGTCTCAGATGTCGACTGTGCCAGCTGTGTTACTGAGGCAAGTAAAAAAGTTCGAGATTACTGTTCTTATAATAAAAATGGAATTATATGGTACGAAAATTGTCTAGTAAAGTACGCCAAGAATAGTTTCTTTGGAAAGATCGATTATGAACATATGGTTTATGCTTGGGCGGTTCAAAATGTAAGTGATCCCTCGTCGTTTAATCCCAAGGTAAGAAAGTTGCTAAGAGAACTGGTCAAGAAAGCTTCCGAGAGCCCGAAGATGTACAAGACCGGAAGCTTGAAGATCGGAGAAGGGAGGACAATCTATGGGTTGACTCAATGCACCAGAGACATTTCTGGAAGTGATTGTAAAGCGTGTCTTAAGGATGAAATCAAGCGACAGCCAGCTTGCTGTGATGGGAAACAAGGAGGAAGGGTTATGAGTGGGAGTTGCTACTTCAGATATGAAGTTTACCCGTTTGTCAATGCTTAGTATGGAGGGACGGACGGTCACTCTAGCTCCCTACGTATCTCGTTGCATATATATGTATATATAGGGGACTGATCGTCGTGCAGGAGCTCTTCCCTATATATATATATTATATTGTTAAGTAAATTGTTCCCTTTTTTTTTTTTTTTCTTTGAAAAACTTCACTTATAATGCTGGATTTTTCATCACTTTTAAAAAAAGGTACTCAAAATTTAAAAAGTGTCAATTTAGGGTATTCATCTTTTAATATTTTTTTCAATTCAACCATCCGTTAGAATTTTTCGTTAAATCCTATCAAAATTCCCGTGTTTATTTTTTTAAAAAAAAATTCAAAGATTCATGCATTAGTATTTTTGAAAATTCCTTCAAATTCTGACCAATACCTAAATTCTACCATTTTTTTCGTTTTTTTTTTTCCTAAAAAAATGGGTATTCTGGGATTTTTGATAGAATTTAATAGAAAATTATAATAAAGAGTTGAAATTGATAAAAAAAATAATTATTATTATTATAAGATGGATACCATAAATTGATACTTTTTAAAATTTGGATACATTTTTTTAAAAAAAATATGAAAGATCAGGGGTTATAAATGAAGTTCTTCCTTCTTCTTCTTTTTTTTCTTTTTTTTGGGGGGCAAGTATTTAATATTTATGCACGTTTTAAGTATATGTTGGAGTGGCTCTTATATGGGCGGTGTTGAATAAAAGTTTTTTTTTTTTAATAGAATTGTTGCAAGAATATTTATGGTGTACGTTTAAGTCAATAATGGATCATAGTAGGCCAAGTATAAGGTTACTGTATCCTCATCCATATCCCCAGTACTTGCATCAATGGCATTGTCAATGATTGAATAATATTTATTAAAACTATAGCTGAAAGTTTTATAAAACATCCATCTTGTTTTATGTTTCATAAAGCATGTTTTATGTTTGAACTCTTAAGAGGCTCTTTACTCTAGATGACCTTAGGATCCCTCTCCATACTTTTGGTGCTACATAGCAATAAACCAAAAAAAAAAAATTAAAAAATTAAAAATTAAAAATAAAAAATCATTACTTATTTAGTTATCAATTCACTCGCTTCGTCATTCCGATTAATTTTTTTGACTCACTCCGGCATTTTGGCTAACTTTTCTTATGGAATGCCATGTCATATCCAATAAATTGGCAACATGGGTATACATTGCACAATCAACTTCACCAAGTCATATGTGTCTAGTCGTGAGTTGTCATTCCACCTAAAACTAATTGGTGTTAAGTCTTTTATCGACCTTGAGATCATGCTCAACGGGTCTATTTTTAGAGTGGTCATAGGGAGCAATATTGTGTCCCAACAATATTTGAAAATAATAGTCCAAGATTCCAATAACACCTAAAAGGGGGATTGAATATGTATTTGCCAAAATAAGGCGAATTTTTTTTTTTAAAAAAAAAAAGAAAAAAAGAAAAAAAAATAAGCAATCACACAAACATTCACCAAATATAATTAAAATGATAAATCAATCAACATAAGTAATTTGGTAATGAAGTGATAACATTCTGAGAAATCTTTATAAGTAAAACCACTATAGGGCAGCAAAATTCAAGAAATCAATTAACTATTGAAGAATTAAAATACAAAAAGTTCACACTTACAAAACCTATGAAGTTGACACTCTCTTGCATTAAACAAGTGACCCACTTGTTTACTACCACAATTGTTCCTTAGAACACCTGAAAAAAATTTCTACTTGATCTCCCATACCGGAACTTTGATAAGCTTTAATTGCTGTTGATAAATAGGTATGGTTTTAGTAAAAGACTCTAAAAGATGAGCAATTGAAAGCACAAAAACCTAAACTTTCTCTCTTAACATATGAAGAAAAATGCCCTTTGTTCTTTAGAAATATTGCCTCAAATCCCTTGAAAAACCGTACTCTAAAAGCCCTTAAATAGGCTTGAAAAAGTAGCTCTAAATTTTGAAAGTCAATTTCTAACATATTGTAGATTTTTGATCCCGTTCAAACTAGTTATTGCCATGTTCGAATTGGAGTATTTTTTAGCGATCCAACTTTTCAATCTTATTTTTAGAGTCCTTTTTGATGCCTTAAACATTATAATTGGAAAATTTTCACCAAATACAAAATTGTATAATTTTGAATTATATTTAAGGTTAAATACCTTATTGGTACATGAGTTTTACGCTTTTTTAAATTTAGTACTTGAGTTTTCATTTGTTTTATAGGTGATACTTGAGTTAGAGGTAAAAATCCGTTTGATACCTTTGTTACATTTTCCGTCCAAATATTAACAGTTGTCATGTGTCAACCGCTGAAGTTGACACGTGGCACTATATAAAAAATAAATAAAAAATAAAAATCTTTAAAAATTAATTTAAAATAATAAAAAAAAATCTTTAAAAATTAATTTAAAATAATTGAAAAAATCTTCTTCAAATAATGTGGCATCATATTAAATTGACATGATACTATCCTACATCATTAAAGTAGAACAACACCAAGAATTCCCTCAATTTTTAGTATGTCAGCATCCATAGGCATAGAGTATCTGGTGAGCTCTAATCAGTTGTGACTTGGGTCGTGGGCCAATTCCGTCCAATTATCTTGCTTTCTGGAGGATCAGTTGCGCTCAAAGAAATCCAAAATCTGACCCACAAGCCCAATCTCCCTACCCACATGCTCGCCGCCTTTGGAAACTTCCTAGAACTTTCCCAGAGAACTTGGGAAATCCTATTCCGTTAAGGACAAGGTTATATTAACGCATATCTATAAAGAAACCCTAAAATTCCTTAGCGACGAATCTCAATCAATTTGTTAAGAGTTGAGACCAGCCTTCTGCTTTCCCTTTTCTCTTTAGAATTTGATGGCAAGCAACAACATAACCAGTATTCCAGTAGCATTTGACATCGAACCCGACGGCAGTTCCTCCTCGTCGGCAGATGATTTGTTGGTCAACATGCTCGTGGTGCATCCGGACCACCCAGAAGAGGAGGAGAGCATGAAAGCGTTCTGCGTGCCGCGCATGCTGTTATCCTCTGAGGAATCCTCAACCGACGTCGTACCAAAGTTGCTTTCTCACACAACCCTCCCGGAGTTGTTTCACAAGCATCCTTCATTCATCAAACATGTCTCGGAGTACGTTTGTTCGCTGCCTAGCAGCACGCACACCTTGTATGTCTACCATGTGGTCGCGGACGCGGATCCAGAGGCGCGGCAGTACTACTTTTGGGATTACTTTTTTTCCGCGGACAAGCTGAGTCGTAGGTACGATATAATTTACACGGCGTACATGTCAGAGCATTGGTTGGGATTTCCCAGCGGAAGGATATTGCCACTCAATTTGGACGATGAAGAGCAGTCACAGAACGAAAGGAATAGGCCGTCATTGGAATCTACAGTAGAAGCGCTAAAGGAGGTTCAAATTGATCAAGAGGCTGTTGAGTGTGCCATCTGCTTACAGGGCCTTTTGGTTGCTGCTAAATTGCCATGCTCACACGTCTACCATCGAAGCTGCGTAGTTGAGTGGTTTGTTAAGAGCGATTCATGCCCCATGTGTCGCCGCCCGGTTGTCTAATTCAATTGCAGGCAGAAAAATCTGGTGTGATTGGTCATGGATCCTAGTAGTTAGCTATTAATTTGTTCTAGAGATATGGTGTAAATAATATTTTTGAAATTTGAGATTTGTTACTTCAAAACATATTACTCGACTTAATTTGACATGCATGCTGTTCTTGAAATATGGTAGTTCTGTAACTTCTGTTTTGTCCAATCCTTCTCAAAATTGATAAACCAAGTTCAAAATTTCTTGATTCGGTGGAAGATAATTAGTTTAATATGCATCCACATAAAAAATACAAATTTTACCCACAATTTTCACGGCTTGTTTGAATTTGCAATTCGAAAGAACGAGATTTTACAATGTACGATTTAAAAAAATAATTTTTAAAAATATTATTAAGCGTTTGACAAAATTACAATTTGACCTTAAGAATCACAAGTTAGCCTTTAGAATTTCGCGTTTTCAAAAAAGAACCAATTTATTTAAAATAGCAAATTTTTTACGTTTTCAAATCGCAATTTTCAAACGATTTATTTTCTCTAATTTGGTCTAAAATTATATTTTTTGTGTACGAAATCACAATCTCAAATGCACTCAAATAATACAAAGTATTAAATTATTCATGTGTCCTACGCGCTACGTAGCACCACATTGAAAAATCACACTAATCTCCTTTGACATGCATGATACCCAATTTGTAATTATCCTACCTAAAAGTAACCATCAATGATCAATCCTCTCAAATTAGCACTTTTAATTTGTCCATCTCATTACCATTTTTTACTAACTTGGATGAAAAATGCGTCACGTGACCACAAGTGATTGAAATTGTTTATTATATTTCATATAAAATGTGTGAAAATACTCTTTAGATTAAAAAAAACAAAAAAACTTCAATAACCATACAATTATACTCTTTAGCCGTTGAGCTGTGAAGATTCATGGTTAGGATGTAAGTCGCTCGCCTATAGCATTGTTGAGTCTCGAGACTTATAGAGCCCTACGACTAGGTTGTAGGTCTTTTGTTATAGAGTTGTGGACACCTCTAAGGCTCTAACTTGAGAGTGGGTCTCTCTCTATTAATGGTCGTGGAGGTTGATCTAACCACAACACTTTTCTCTAAGGTTTTTATTTTATTTTTATTTTTTTAAATAATAAATTAAGAGATTTGTTCACGTGATACATTTTTTTTGTTTAAATTAATACAAAATGGAACCACGTGGAGCGAATTGAAAGTGCTGAGTAACTTGAGGGGTTGATTGTTACTTTCTAAAACTTAGTGGGCGTGATTATAAATTAAATTAAGTTAGAGGGGATAAGTTTATTTTTCCGAACAATTTGTACAATAGAAAAATAAAAGAATATTAGTAACACAAAAAGAAAAAGGAAAATCTGGTAGAAAAACACTACTCTCTTTTTGATCATAGACGCAAAGTACAACTCGATCTCTTTCTGTCTGCAAGATCAAACAGTGCTAAAGCGATGGACCTGAGAATTTGAAGCGCTCTCTTTTTTGGACTGTGCGGCTTTTTGAAACGACGACGTTTGTTTCTTCGTGTTGATTGGTTTGGGTTCGGCCATGGCAGATTCATCGAAAGAAGAGCTGGTCCAGCTGATCAAGCGCTTCGGGGCTTATCTCACCGTCAAAATTTCCAATCTCCTTCCGATCTCCCTTCAGAACCTGGTTCGTACCTCTATTCCCTTTTCTGCCAATATCAATTTCGAAACTTTCTTGAAGTTCATGGTGGATCTGGTACTCATTTCGCGCCAAGAATCCATAGCTCTTGTCAAAATTTATGTCGTAATCTGATGGTGTTTGCTAGTTTATTCTCTAGTTTCGATTTTCTCTTTGATTTATGCCGAGTTTGGTGCTTGTTTGAATGTTAATTCGGGTTTAGATTATTGGAAAAGATTGATGTTTAAACAAACAGCGGTTAAAATTATAGCGATTTCTGATGACGAAATTTAATATTTTATTGTCGTAAATTGCTCAAACAAGGGCACGCAAATACAATTTTACTTGGTTTGATTAAATTTTGTATGATTTTAGCGAATAAAATAAAGCTTTAGGCATTGGCTATCACGGTGGAATTTGAGTTAGTGCAGCCTAATCTCCATTACTCGAAGTTGGAATTTGATTTAGTAAAAGAAAAAGCCTCCCCCTTAACAAAAAAACAAAAAAATTATATATATGAGCGGCCTCATATGTTTCTTTGTAGTAACAATCTAAGTTAATCTTTTTACCTCAGTTTCAAAGATGTTTTGATTGTTGGCATGGAAAGGTGAATTATTTTGCGCCTAGTGGAAATACTGGCATTTCTTAACATGTGAGCAAAGTGTTATTTGAATCAATTGAATGAACTATCAAAATGCTATCTTTCTTAACATCAGTAGTACTAGGTGGCTTGAGGGTCATGCTGTTCTCGCACATTTGCGCCCCTAGCTCTTTTTAGGGTTGGGTGGCTTGGCATTCTTTCATTGATTATGGGAGTAAACATCGTGCTATCAAAAGTAGCTAAGGTGGTTATTGCACAAATCAATATGCTAAATACCGCATCAAGTGCCCCATGGCCATGCCCATTATGGGGATTGTGCTGATAGAAATTTGTTTAGAATATCATGTCAAGGGTTATATGTTTTTCCTATCACGACTCAAGGAAACCACTAGCCAACATCTGCGGCATCGCTCCAAAAGAACTAGTTAAGTTACAATTGGAGCTCCCTAGAATCACTTAATAATGCCCCGTCTCAACTATTTTTTATTTTTTATTTATTTTTATTTTATTTTTAATAAGTAATCAAGATTATTAAAAACGTAAGGCGTCTCCAAGTACACAAGGAGTATACAAGAGAAGCCACCTAACTAGTAGAGCAAAAATGACAAGAAACTCATGAAAACGAATCACCAAATGAGAGACAAGAGCAGCTGTCCAAAGATATAGGGGGTGAAAATAAAGACTTAATCTCCTCCAAAGTTATCTCACCTAGTAATGCCTAATCTCACATAGTAATGAACTAATATGAGACTTAGCATCCATGTGCACCTTCATAATCCACTCACTTAATATGGACAATCTAGCCACCCAATATGGGACTAACATTCTAGGGCGTCACAATCCCCTCACTCAAATCTTTGACGTCATTACCTGGGCCCATGTTATGCAATGCCCCAACGCCACATGGTATTATTAGGTTGCTCTGATATTATTTGCCATGACTCAAGGAAAGTGTTAGCCATATTTGTATTATAACTCTAAAAGAACTAGTCAAGTTACAATTGTAGCTCCCTAAAATCACTTATAAAGATTGGTTTTAAGTGATTATAGTCTTTATAAAGACCAATTTATTGTATTTGTTGAGGAGATGCGTTTTTGGGAAAAAATTGTGTAACAGGATAATTTTTTGTATTTCTTCGGTGTACATTTTTGTATTGGTAAATTGCACTCCAATAGGTTTTTTAGCAACTCTCTTGGCTTGAGACTGGGAGACAACGATTTTCGCTACAGTGAGCGGGGGTCTTTTATCAAGCTTCTTGGGTCTAGGAGTGGTGGTGCCATCAATATTTCTCACTTTTTGTTTGCAGATGACACCTTGATTTTTTGCGAGATAAATCCGGATCATATTCGCAACTTGCGTGGTTTTTATTTAACATAAAAGGAATGAAAGAGTTTGTCATTGTTTTTATGCTTTGAAGCGGTTTCAAATTTGAGGATTAACCTTGCTAAGTCAAATTTGGTTCCCGTTGGCAATGTCATTAATGTTGAAGGTTTGGCTAGCATTTTGGGTTGCGAGGTATTTTTTTGCCGATCAAATACCTAGGTTTTCCCTTGTGTTATGAGCCTAAATGGGAGCCATGTACTGGGTGTCATGTAGTGGGTAGTTAATTGGTCAGTAGTTACGGGTAAAAGCCAGTAGTGGGTTAGTGCTAAGTAGTTATGGGTAAGTAGTTATCTTTACAGTTATTTGGTTTAGCAGTTATCCTTTTCAGTGTAATGGGTTAGTGGGTAGTTAGTTAATTTGGATTGTCTCTTGTATTTAATTCAGCTTTGTTATCAATGAAAGGTATCCAGAAAATTATCCAAAGGTTTCATCTCTTAACCGTGTGTTAGAGTGAAAATGAGGGATTGACCCCTTGAAGTGTCAAATTATTATTATTTTTTATTGTTTTTTTATCATTATGTCAATAGAAATTCCTTTATCAAATATCTAGGCTCATAACACCTTGAGAGCTTCATTTAAGGCCAAATCTATTTGGGATGACGTTATTGAGAAGATAGAGTGTCACTAGTGGGATGGAAGAGGATGTACTTGTCAATGGGTTGGAGAGTTACATTGATTAAAAGCACTTTATCTAATTTGCTTACCGCATGTCTATTTTCCCCTACTGGTTGATATTGCCAATTGCATAGAGAAGTTGTAGCGGGATTTTTTGTGAGGTGGTATTGGTGAAGAATCCAAATTCCACTCGGTTAGCTGGCCTAAGGTGTGTACTCTAATCTCTGAAGGTAGATTGGGGGTTTGAAATTTACTTGTGTTCAATAAAGCTCTTTTGAGAAAGTGTCTTTGGCTCTATGCTCATGAGAGAGAGGCCTTGTGGAGAGTGGTTGTGGATTTTAAATATGGTAGTGCATTGGATGGGTGATGTAAGTATGATGTCCAAGGGATGTATGGTATGGGGCTTTGGAAAATTATCAGGAGGGGTTGGGAGAGCTCTTTAGTCATAATAGATTTGAGGTGGGTGATGGCTTCAAAATTAGATTCTGGCATGACGTGTGGTGTGGGGATCAAGCCCCCAAGATAGCTTTTCTGGACTTGTTTAGCATTGCATGCTTTGAGCTGTTGTGGCAAACCATTTGGAGCTTTCTAGTACCTCTCATCAGTAGAATGTTAAATTTTCTGAGAGCGGTACATGAATGGGAGGTAGATTTCTTTACGTCATTTTTTAATTTGTTGCATTCCTTCATATTGAGATGAGGTGGTGAAGACAAGCTTTATTGGGTTCCTTCCAATAGAGGGTTGTTCAACGTCAGATCATACTACAATGTCCTTATTCCCCATGATATTACTCATTTCCATTGGAAGAGTATTTTGTGGAATAAGATTCCATTGAGAGTGACTTTTTGCTTGGTCAGCCATATTAGGGAAGATCCTTACCATGGATAATCTAAGGAAGCGACATGTCATTGTGATTGATTGGTGCTACACGTGTAAAAAGAATGGGAAGATAGTGGATCATCCTCTACTTTATTGTGAGATTGCATGTGCTCTTTGGAATACTATCTTCAGCAATGTTGGGCTAGTTTGGGTTATGCCTAGTTGGGTGGTAGATCTCTACGGTTGCTGGAGAGTGCAAGGTGGTAGGCCTCAGTTGATGCAATATAGAGTTTTAAGGACCATGAGAAGACATTGATGGAATTAAAGGCTTTATTCTTTACGATACTTTATCATCTTGCTGCTGCTTTTGACCTTAATATTTCTAGCTCTCATATTTTCTAGATCTTTTTTTTTTTTTTTTTTTTGTTCTTCTAGTTAGGTTTCTCTCTTGTATACTTCCTGTGTATTTGGGTTGTACCTTTGTGCTTTTTAATGAATTTGCAATTACTTATAAAATAAAAAAGACCAGTTTCACTTAGTAAGGAATTAATGTGGGACTTAGCACCTATGAATAATCCACTCACTCAATATAGGCAATCCACTCATCCAATATGGAACTAACATTCTGGGCATCACAGTTTCACTAGTGAAACTATAAATAATGAATAGATAAAGAAACAAAATGGACTAATTGAAGAAGTTTAATTTTTACTAATTTGGTGAGTAGCTATACAAACTATGGTCAACAGCTACCTTATTTTTTGTTTGGAGAACATCTGAATTATGATGTCTTGTCCTCTGTGTAAAAATTGCTCAGTGTTGTGATGGATAAGTTTCTGAACAGAAACGTGTCATTGATATAGAGAGGGGTTTCTTGCTTCTTCGGATTCATGATTGGGGTTCACAGTCTAATGAGGCTCTTCAATTGCTTGCTATCTTAATATTGTCTTCTAGAGAAAAATGCCAAGCACTATTACTTGTAGCTCTTTTGAACCAGATGATGTATCTAGTTGGACTTTATATTGTCCTCTGCTTTGTAAAATTCTATTGAGTTTTCAAGAGGATTTTTGTAGTTTATATTACTGCTTAGCATCACCTCTTAGTAGTAGTTCCTGAGAACAATGGGTTATTCGCGTTTGAGAACATAGTTCCTGGAAGGAAGACTGGAGTTTAAGAACAAAGTTTACTTTCTTTTAGCTGGAAAACTTTTATTTTTGTGAAAACTGTAATTATTTGTGCTCCAATCTCCATGTTTGTAAGACATCTATTATTACAGGATGCTACAAATGTCTGAGTTGAATGTTAAAAGCTTCAAAAACTCAAGATTCTGACCTTCCTCAAGCGTTTGTTTTTTGTTCCCAGAATGGTCTTTTCCTCTTAGAGTGCAATGTTTTCCTGAATTAAGCTAATGATTGTAAGGCAATGCAAAAGCCACTACCAGCGAGGATAGAAGCAGTGGCTCATGAAAATATCTTGTAGTCCTTCCAAAAATGAGGGGAGAATTGAATTCTGATGGACATATAAGCCTATATTAAATGCTATCAAAAGTATATGGGTTGCTTGATCAAAAATGGAAAGAGAGCAATGATGTTTAAGAGAGAGAGAGGGAGACCAACTATGTTTAAAAGAAAGAACAGTTTCTATGGGCCTTATTTCTAACTCGTGTTATACAGATTCAATCAATTAGTTTTTATCTATGATTCGGAATTTATCCCATGCACTGAATTTTTATCTGGGATCATTTGGGATTTCTAAGAACTTTCAAATTGGTAGCAGAATTCACGATCCTTCGGGGCTATTGCGGGGCTTGCTGTTGCAATAGTTTTCACTTGGAGGCTTTTGAGATCACCTAGTCAACCTCAGAGAAGGCAACCCAAACGACAGGCTGGAACACCTAGTGGTTCTGGTGTCAGTGCCCATTCAAATGCAAATTTGGTAGCTCCTGGAATTCCTTCATCCTTGGAGGATTCAAGAGCACATAATGTTGTCGATGAGTTCTTTCAGCCGGTGAAGGTTGGTGTTGAATTATTTGCACGACATTTGAATTATATAGTGCTTTAATTTGACTTGATTTAATCTAACGTTGCTTTTCCCCCCTTTTCAGCCAACTCTGGGGCAAATTGTAAGGCAGAAATTGAGTGAAGGAAGAAAGGTAATTAGCAGATGCTCAATGATAGTCTTATAAGCTAAGCAAGATTATCTTGTTTTGCTTATTATGTTCTTTTTATTTACTGAAGGTCTTAAGGAAGTAGGAATAGTTCTCAAACATCTACAAATTGAACTAAAATCTATGGTTAATGGATACTTTGCTGTTCTTTGTCAATGTGAACATAGGTGATTCCTCTATTTTGAATCAGGATCTTTAAAAACCTTCATCAATTTGCCAGTTTAATGGCCATGCAGGACAGAATTACCTGCCTCTAGCTTTACCAATCAATTATACTAGGCAGACTATTCATGGATCTTATTTGGGTCAAGTGTTCTGAAATAAATTTGTAAATATAGGTCATGTATAATGTGTGGTCAGTATTCAAATTATCACCAGTGGCTGATAAGTGTCAGCATTTCGCAGTCTCCAGTGTCTGATTCTTATTGGATTGACGATAATCTTGTACTTGTGTGTGCTTCTAAAAAATTTAAGGGAGGAAAACGAAGAATCATATCCAGAAAACTGCATAATATCTAGCATATATATATATATATCTTAAATGCTAAATGAACAAACTTGCGAGTCAGTGCACCAAGTAACAAGTTGTAACAGGATAGTTTTGATGATTTTTTGATGTCTCTGTTCTGGGTCTGGGTTTAGTAACTTGTTGAAATTGTTAAAGTAGTTCAAGGGCTGTTCTACTTTTGAATGAGAAATATAAAGTTCTGCAATATGTGGAGCACAAAATTGTCTTCTGAGTAAAATAATAACAAATACTTGAAAAATATAACTAAGAAACATTACAATAGAATAAATACTTCATGTGTACATGGGGACACTTTACGCTTTTATTGATATATTGATTAATTATTAATAAAACCAATAGAATGATTTCTAAAAGATGTGTTTCTGAATTACTTTGGCTTAAAAGAGTGTGTACAATTTGAAACATACATGAAACTTAATGTGGGATTCAAGTATCAACACGATAAATTTCCCAGCGTTGATTGATTAGAAGTCTTGAATCTATTGATGCCCCCATTTCTTTTTATATCAGCTAAAGCTTTCTCTTGAAATGTAATTACATTTGTAATTTCGGCTGCTCCTTTTGTTCTTGATGTCCGAAGCTTTCTCTGCTGTCATATGACCATCATTTTATCTAGAGGTCAACTGGCTCAAGTTCTGTTTTTTTGGTCCTTGAAGTGATTGGGAGCCTGCGTTCCACTCCCTGATTGCTGTGGCTCTAAGCTTTTCACTGCATGTTGTGAAGAATAACTTCCAGAGTTTAACTTCATGAAATCATGGTTTGATTTCCACCTTTAGTTGTGGTCTAGGCTATAACGTATAACCCGCTGGATTTGCTACTATTTAATATTTCTGAAAGAAATAGTGCAATTAAAGTTTGTTTTTCTTATTTCCTTTGTATCACCTGTTATATCTGTAGGTAACGTGTCGTTTGGTTGGAGTAATTCTCGAGGAAAGTAGTCCAGAGGAGATTCAGGTGGTGAAACTCTGTTTTTAATAAATTCTTGTAAAAGCAATCTGGAAAAGGATTGACATTGTTTACTATGTTCATGGCAGAAACAAGCAACTGTGAGGTCCTCTGTGCTGGAAGTACTGTTGGAAATCACGAAATTTTGTGATCTTTACCTCATGGAAAGAGTTTTGGATGATGAAAGTGAAGTGCGTGCAGACTTTGTTAACTCTTATTTTGTGACAGTTAATCAATACTATATTTTTGCTGAAGTGTGTTGGGTCATGTAATGTGCTAAACAGTTAACAGTGCCAGTAAGCAACTTCTTAAGTGCTTAACTGTATATATTACCGTGCTCTTGCTCTTGTACTTTTCTGCATGTTTGCCATGTTCAACATTTTTAACTTATTTTTGTAGCATGGAAGCCATAACATGGAATCAATATTTTCTTAAATACGAAATATTCAAAATCAACTGTACCATTTAATAAGTGGTTGAGGTTAAATATTTTTGGCTTGCTTCCCCTGCGCTTAGATGTTTATGTTCTTGTAATATATTTAATTTAATTGTATTTTATCCTTAATCCTGCAAATTTGTCCCATCAATAAATTCAAGGATGCATATGTTGACATATGAGCATTGGAGATGTATAATTTGTGGATGTTACGTACTAAGATCTCTAAACTGTTATTTTGTATCAACATAGTTGGGGTTGTTTTATCCTAGATGCTGCTAACGGCTAGTGTCTTAACATAATATGCACTCTGCAGACTGCTCTATATTAGCGTTTTCTTGCTGCTGTATTGTAGTTTGTTAAATATTAAAAAGTTTCCCTTGTCATTTATGGGATGAACTTTTGTCTGCAGAAAAAAGTTCTGCAAGCTTTGGAAGATGCTGGGGTTTTCACATCTGGTGGTTTGGTCAAAGACAAGGTAAAAGAAAATGTGCACATTAAATTTATATGACCTTGAAAGTATTTTAAATCTTATTCTAATGATTTTGGACTTACTGGACATGCATCGTGTCTTGTGTATGGATGCATATGCACACACCATGTACCTATGCATCTATGCACATAAGCAATCTGTCTACCATGATAACAAAAATAGGCCTTCAGCCTTCTGCAAAGAAGCGGGACACACCTCACGAATATAATAACAAAACTCCCCCTCATTGTACATGTTTAGCTCCTTTATTTTATTTTTTTTATGTATGACCTTGGCTGATATGGGAATCCTGGAAGATTATGAAGCTTCACACTTGGAAACTAACCAGCAGTTGATATCCTTGGATCTTAAGGTTGTCTTCTTCCAGATAGCCTAAAGAACAATTTATTATAATAACATCACAAAATTTGGGAGGATTTTATGATCCTTTGGCAGACCAAAGTTCCTTTGAGAGTGGGTTTTTTTTTTTTTTTTTTTACCTCTTGGTTGGCCCCTAAGTAAGATTCTTATCATGGACAACCTTAGGAAGCAGCATGTTATTGTGGTCGATAGCTGTTGTATGTGCAAGAAAGATGGGGAGTCTGTGGACCATCTTCTTCTCTACTGTGAGGTTGTTTGCACCTTATGAAATGATTTTTCAGTTGCTTTGGGATGTCCTGGGTTATGCCTAGTCAGTTGGTTGATTTGTTTGCTTCCTGGTGGATTGGTGGTAGCACTCCGAATGTTGTCGTACGGAAGATGATGCCCTCTTGCCTTTTGTAGTGCTTTTGGGGAGAAAGAAATTATCGAAATTTCGAGAACCACGAGAGGAAATTGGAGGAGCCTAATTCTTCTCTCTCTCTCTCTCTCTCTCTCTCTCTCTTTGTACTTGAACAATTGTATTTGTAGCTCCTTGATGATTAGTTTTAATGATTTTTTTTTGTTCTTTTTTTCTCCTTCTAGATAGACTTTTCTCTTGTATACTTCATATGTATCTTGGTTGCGGTTTGCACTTTTAATAATATTTCAATTACCTATTAAAAAAAAAAAATCACAAAATTAGCTTCAAGAACAAGGGCATTGTGACTAGCCCTTGACCAAGAATGATGATAATTAGTGGGAGGACCATAGGCATGCACAAACAGTGATATTATTACCATTATTGCAATAAAACAACAGTCGATATTAGAGCACTAGCAGCAATTTTCCTTAAATTTAGGGAGGTAAACTACTTTTTACTTCCAGAGAAAGCTTTTTTATATTAAAATAATGAGGGAAGTAAAAGTGCTACCCTTTTAGTTCCTTTGGTTTAGAAAACACCAAGGGAGTCTGTTGCAGGTTTTTTTTTTTTTTTAAAGAGTTTTTCCTACATTTAGGAAAGTGAATGAGATTTAAAGAAACTATTGCTAGTGTTCTTATTATGGGCACAAATAATGAAAAAACAACAGAAGATGGTCAATTCTGAGTTTTTGATAAGTAAGCAAAGAACTCAAAATTCTTTCAGTAGAATAATAGGGAAGAAATGTGTTGACACAGTCTCGTAGATAAAGATTACACTCTGGTACCCGATCTTGCCATTTGGCTTGTCAATCCTATTGGCTAGGAGAACTTATAAGGAAATCAAATGCTGCAATGATTATACTTGTTCTGGTTACAAGCATAAACTTTGTCATCTGTACCCTGCTAGAGAACTCTGAATTATAAAAGGAACTCTGGATATGAATGGATTATATCTGCTTTGTGATTAGTATTCACCAATTCAGATTACCTATTTTTGTTTTTTGTTTTTTCATATTTGTTAAAATGTCATAATTCATGTGAAATGCGTATGCAGGTTCTTTTCTGTAGTACAGAGAATGGGCGGACATCTTTTGTACGGCAATTGGAACCAGATTGGCATATTGACTCGAACCCTGAAATCGTTACTCAGTTAGCTGTATATTATCACCACTCATCATTTTTGGATAGATGTTATAATGTGTTGATATTAATATATTTACCCATCCTAATGCATTCCTTCTGAATTTTATTCTTATTTGTTACAGAGATTCATCAAATACCAACTTCACATATCTCCTACCAGACCCGAACGCACCGCTCCGAACGTATTTAGTGCCCCAACCTTGGAACAGTTCTTTGGATGTGTTTGACTCTGAAGCCAGTAAAAAGATGCAAGTATAGTCTTAAACTCTTACTCTAGGTTGTCTTTTCTCCCTTTTGGATTTTATTCATACCTCGAGTTTCTGCTCGTTACAGCTAGATGTTCTTTGGATTCTCTCAGTACCGTTAGTCAGACGAAAACCGGTATTTCTCCAATGTTTTGAGGGAGAAAAGCTTTCTTTGTTTGAAATTTGTGTAATAGATTTGGTCACATCCAAACTTGGTCATGAGAGATTTCATCAAATGTTTGGTGTTTGTGTTCTATTACAAATAAATTTTGGCATTCCGTGACATTATTTTGCAATATTTCAGTTTGTTTGTCATTGTAAGCTGGTTGCTGTAGATTTCTTGAGTGCATTGGATGAGTTTCAGAGTACGGCTGGCGTCTTGTGCACACAAGATGCAAGCTGGGATGACGCATCAATAATTGAGAACACTTGACACTCCGAGCTTGTGCGTACAGGCACAAGGACACAAACCAAAGCCCTTCAATAATTCATTTGCCTTTAAATTGTGAATTGAGTGGCCCAAATTATGAAAAAAGGAAAATGATGGGAATATATCCTTCTTGAATTTAAAATGTGGTTGATTTTGTGAAAATTGCCTTGACCTTTCTAATTATCTTCCATAAAACAGCAGTCCACATCAACATGAAGGACATAAGTGATGAAGTTTATGTGGTAATCTGGATGAGTGGAACTAGTAGAATTAATATGAAGTTCTAAAAATGAAGTTTGATGTAGCCATCTGGGAGTCTTTAATGACAAAAGTTATTTTCAGTGACTCTCTCGATAATCATTCTCAAATTCTGGTAGGTAATTGTGAGAGATTACTTATAGAACCTATCTGACCGGATAAGTGATTGTGCAGAAAGAAGAAATTAACTTTAAGAGCTACTTCATTCTAACTATATATAATTTTTTTTTTAAAAAAAAAAAAAAAAGAGTCCGTCCTCTCTGTCATAAATAATATACATAAGATTCTTTCAATTTCACTTGAAATAAAGAGAAGTCATTTTACGATTGAGATTTTATTTTGTTTCATTTAATAATGTATATGATGTTACATAGTAAAAACGTTGATTAATTATAAATTTTAAATAATAAAACATCATATACATGAAATAAAATAAAATAAAACCCTAAGATGGCTCCTTCCTCTGTTGCATACAATCTGATCAAATGAATCCCCTCCAATCAATTGATTAGAAGTATTTTCATTTGTCTCTTTTTGTCTTTATATAATTAATGTAATCAAGGATTTCAAATGGCATTTGACTCTCTTTTATTCTCTCTTTCCCATATTTGCCCCAAAAATATAAAAAGAATCGATAAATCTTAAATCATTTAAATTATTATTTTGAATTTAAGATTTACTATTTTATTATTTATCAATATTACATTTTTTTTTTCAATACATTAAAATAACATATTAAAATGATAGTTAAAATTTTGAAATATAACCATAGAATTACATTAAAAAATTATATAACAAATGGACAAAAATTAGAGCTGATTTAACAACCATTTAACGAACTTCAAAAAAAAAAAAAAAAAAAAAAAACCATTTAACATTTAAAAAAAAAAAAAAAAAAAACCAGATTATTAGGCGCCGTCACACACGCGAGTAGAGAAGCCTTGAAGCTCCTGAGGCAAAACCAGTCTGCTGTGTGGTTTCAAATGGAGACCGTCTGTCCAGTCGACGCTCAGTTCGGCGATGAAATCTCTGCTCTTCTCAATCCTCCTTCTCCTCTCCAAGTTCAGGCAATCTCTCTCTCTCTCTCTCTTAAAAACTTCGACATAAGAAGAGCTGAATTCTGTTTTCCTATAAACCTTGCTCTTTTATTTTTGCTCTGTTTGTGTGCCGAGAAAAATGCAAGTAATCTAATCGTAAATGGAGAATCACTCGGTAAAAATAAAAAATTTGAGTATTGTATATATTTCCAGTTTCTTTCATTCCGAAATTATACAAAAAATAAAATAATAATAACGGAGAGACAGAACTCAGTTAAACGGAGCCAAAAGGTAAAATTTTGGCTAATTTAATGGATTTTTAATTATTTTCTCAAGTCCTAAATGCTTGAATAATTTTACTAAGTACTCTTTCTTTTGTTGTGTTAATGAATTTCTGTTATTCAGGAGTATTTCGATGATCTTATATCGACGAGGCAATGCCGTGGTATCAAAGTGAAACAGAACGGAGAGTTTGGAAAGGGTATATATATGTTTTTTTTTTTTGGGTTTCATATATATTTCTATGTTTTTACTTTATCTCATTTGCACTTAAGACAGTTAGAGTATGTAATGCAGCTGTTTGAATCAGTAGTACACGTGCTTGCCTGTCTTGTAATTGTTTTGAACTGGATTGGTTTAATGTGCATTGCCTATTGGTTAAGGTGTATTATTGATGAATTTTATGTTATTGTTTGTTCTAAGAAGCATAGCCTTTTGTTATTATTGTTTGTTCTAAGACACATAGCCTTTTGTTAAATTGATAAGATTGCTGAGTTTTAAAAATGAATTTGAGTGTGTATTAAAATTCATTGATGAAGAAGAAGATGTATACAATCAACACAAAAAAACGGCCGCTGATTGATGAAGAAGAATGTTCCTAAATTTTATTAAGTTTTGCTCCTCAAATAGGAATGAAAAGTTGAAAGTAGTATGCTTCGTGTGTAAAATGTTAGCCTACAGTGATTTTGTTTTGGAATTTCAGGTGTAACTTGTTTTGTTTATGGTTGTATGTTAATTTCTTTAGGAAGTCCCAGAAGTGTTAGCATTAGCGGACTTTGAAAAGCTTGCTTTTAATTTTTGTCATTGTTGCTGTAATGGCTATTTTTTATTTTTGATATGCATTCTAAGGTTTTTCTTGCCAAATCTGATGAACTGCAGGTGTCTATGCTGACATGGACTTCAAGGAAGGGGAGCTTGTTTTGAAAGACCAGATGCTTTTGGGTGCTCAACATTATTCAAACAAGGTTTTGTGTATATGATTCTCATTTTGCTAATTTTTTTATAACTTCTATTTTTTCCCTAATGGATGGCACATTTCTGATATTCCTTTTCACACTGCAGATTGACTGTTTAGTATGTAGCTTCTGTTTTCGTTTTATTGGCTCGATAGAACTTCAAATTGGAAGGAGGCTTTATTTGCAAGATCTAGGAGTTTCTGTGGATCATGGATCTGATATGGAAACCTTTAAACACATATCAAGTGATTGCTATGGAACTGATTCCTATGACGGAAAATACAATTCCAGTTTGAAAAACTTTGACAACTTGGGAAACTGTGCTTCTGGCAGTTCCAAAGAGATGTTTAGCGTCCCTAGAGAAGTTGTTGAATCATTAATGAATGGTGAATTGGTGTTGCCTTACTCCAAAGAGTTCTCCTTGCCTCCAGCTGTTCCATGTCCTGGCGGATGTGGAGAATCTTACTACTGCAGGTAACACAGTCCTTGCATGATGAGATTTTCTTGTTAATTCATGTTTTAGCAATAACTATCTTAAATATAAGCATAAAAATGAATGCTTGAAGGGCTTGTAAGAATTTGAAGATATTTTTTTCTTAAACAACACTTGTTAGATATAGTGATTCCTTGATGCGTAGTGTCTGCTTCTACAGTAACCAATAATCTCTACATAGAATTTTTTTCCTTTTAAATTGTTATGATATCAACAAGACCATATATCAAAGACATGAGGCAGTACTTTGTCTAGCACTGGCATCAAGTGTTTGACATAGCCAAAAAAGACCAGAAAAAGAAATTCTGGTATGTAATAGTTACCATCCTATTATATGCGCAACTTGCTCTTTGTTGAGTTACACAACATGGCTAAAAGGCACAAGGAGGAGCAATCTTGTTTCATTACTGGAGTGCTAAACTTACTGGTGCAAAACTAAACTGCAAATAAACCTGATTTTACATAATAAAGAAAAAGGAGAAGCGAATAAACCTATTGTTGACCATGTGAAAGTATTCTGAGAGTGAATGCATGTTAATGCTCATTTTTCTCTTTAGCTTTCGAATATGAATTAATAAATTGTGATAATGTTGCCAATATTTGTAGCAAATCATGTGCAGAGGCTGATTGGGAATTGTCTCATTCCTTATTTTGCACTGGGGAGAGGTCAGAATCATTATGCAGGGAGGCACTTATAAAATTTATACAACATGCTAATGGTAGGGATCTAACATTGTAGGTTATATAGCCACCAACTATATCATTTTCAAACTCTATTTATTTTGTTTCTGTGCTCTCTCCCTAAAAGGTTTTTCTTTTGGTTCCCCAGAAACAAATGATATTTTCCTCCTTGCTGGAAAGGTATGTTTGTAATTATTGCAGGTATTGTTTTCGATCTTCCTATTTCTTTCATTTTGCGCGGTTCTCATACCAGCATTGCAAAAAGTACCTACTCTAACTACTTCATGTATGCCACTTTTCCAAGAATAATGGTGATAGGGAGATGTCAAAATCATAACCTGATATGTCAGATTCTATTTCAGGTTATCTCTTCCACCATATTAAGGTATAGGAAGCTGAAAGCAACTCATCTCAAAGAACAAAAGAAGTCTGCTACACCTAATATTTCAGACTGCTTGGATATATCTGTACTCTTAAAGGCATGGAAGCCAATATCAATGGGACACAAAAGAAGGTAGTTATGCATCAATGCTGCATTTCTATATTATGTTCTAATTTTCAACACATTGTATCTTTGGACAACTGCGTTTGTTTCTCCTTTGGTGATTAGTTATCATAATTTTCTTATTCTTTTTGCCCTTACTAGCTAGGTGGCTTCTCTTGCATATTTCATGTGTACCTGGGAGCGCCTTATGCTTGTAATGATGTTTCGAGTGCTTATCGAAAAAATGAATATTATGTTCTGAAAGCAAAATCTGTAGTACTGTCACATTGTGCATTTGGGCAACAGTGAACAATGTTTTAAATGACGGAATACCATAATCCCTCTTGGGGGGAATACTTGATGGTGGCCCAAGGAACTTGCAGTTTCTACAGTACGTACAATATGTCTTGTGATGCGCAGTTTTTATTGCATGGTAGTTCAATATTTACCTTTTTCTGTGTGGAGCTGAGACGCTCCAGGACATCAATTAGTACTTAAAGACTCTTGCTCTCTTTTCAAATTACTCAAATTTAATCAGATTGTATGAAAAGATTGAAGGCTTCCATTGAAAAAAAATAAAATAAATCCTACACTTAAACATTGTCAAGGTTTTTGAGCTTGCATTGACTTTTGGCAGTAGTTTTGGGTGTTCATTGAGGTAAAAATTTCTTAAATTCTCTTGCGCTACGCTCATTCTTGACTGTACATTTAACTTTTTTGTGACATCAAACTTGCAATAAACATGCTTTTAATGGTATTGTTTGATGTCTTGGTAATGTTTTGGCAAAAAAATAGATGTTCTTTTGAATATTTTATGTTTGATTGGTTGACAGCATGGACTGATATTTTGGGTTGTCAGAGAGACCAAATTGTTCTAAGAATTAGTTCTGTTTTCTTTGGCATACTCCTTTTCTATCTTCTTTCTTCTTCTTTTCTTTACTTCTTCTTCTTCTTCTTCTTTTATTTTTTTTTATTTTTTTGGTATTGTATTGTTAAGACTGCGTGATATACTTTTATGGTTTGAAGTAGATTAGAAGAATCACTCAGATCTGTATATAGGTGGTGGGACTGCGTTGCATTGCCAGATGATGTTGATTGTTCTGATGAAGCTGCTTTCAGGATGCAGATAAGAGAGCTAGCATTCACGGTAAAACTTCTTGAATAGATGGTGCATGTTACGTTTAAACGTAATCAATTTATGTTGAATGATTTGGTAGCTTCCAAATACAATAGCTCACCTAGCACACCAAATGAAGAGAGGAAAATTAAAAACAATAACTTGATAGATTATTGGAGTTTTTCACTCTATGTATTCTTGCCAGAAAAATATTTTGGGCAGTAGATGTTTTACTTTCACATTATGATTATGGGGGCTGTGTGGATAGGGGGGGCTGCATAATTATTCCCCAGTTTCCAGCTATCATATGGGAGCTTAAACTTTTTCTTTCGTTTCAAGTTTTTTGGCTTGTTCCATCACTTGGCCTGAAATATCTACTTTATCAACACGAGCTCAACGTATTGATTAGGCTTTATTTCATGAAATGCACCTTCAATAACTCCATTTTACAGTTGGGAGTATTCCAGTTTGTTCCAGATATTATGATGCATTCTCTTTGATGGTAATATATTTTGTATCAATATTCTGCTGCTATGCCAAATCCTAAGAATTCAATTCGAATCCTTTCAGTCACTGCAACTTCTCAAGGCAGCCATCTTTGACAAGGAATGCGAGCCATGTATCCTTCCAAATGAGAAATCTATTGAGTTTTGTTTTTCATTGTAATTATGCTTCTTAATGTTCAGGGCTCCAATCGATTCTTTGATATTGTCTAATTCAAGTTTGCTTTACCCAACTCCCTTTTTGATAAAAAGGCAGAAAGCCATGATCCAACATTCATTAGTTTTGACACTCATAAGTTGAAGCCTTAACTCGACCAAGTGTTTTCCCTGGAGATCTATGGGCATATCATTGGCATGTTTGAGCTGAATAATCTGTAAGAGTCATGCTCTCTCAAGGCTTTTCCTCTTTATAATTCCAGTCATCTAATATGTAGAGCATCTGCAATAAAATCAATGGTTAGCCATTGCTCCATTGCTTCTTAGAGCATATGTGTTTCTTATTTTGGAATCATGCAGCCTGCCATTGTGTAACATTATGTTCAATTCTTTAATATTTCAGTGATTTGGTTGTAGCATCCCCAGTGGAAGATTACTTTTTATACATTGATGATCTTCCATATCCTGAAAAGGTTAGAATTTATGACCTTGTATCTGGTTTTTTTTTTTAAAAAAAAAAAAATTATTTATTTTTTTATTATTATTTTTTTAAATATCAAATCAAAAGTTTTATACCATTACCTTATCATTGATGACAGCAAGAAGCTGAGAAAATTACGCAACCTTTTCTTGATGCTCTTGGAGATGACTATTCAGTTTGTTGCCAGGGTAAGATGAATTCTAGTGTAGAATCTTTGTCCATATGTGAGAAAAATTCATGATTTTCTCTTTCTTGTAATTCTTATTATTTTTGTCATTCTTTCTCATCTAGTGCAGAACTATCTCATGGGTAGTCTGAATGTGGTATTCTTTAAGAGCTATTGCAAATTTGCAATATCATATACTTTTGTAAGAGTTTTCAACCAGAACTATTCCATCTTCTGAATGTTGCTTGGCTGGTGGCTTTGAAGTTGGTTTTTACCACTCCTGGGTTTTGGTGGTAGTCCTAACATGTTTCCTTCAACATTTAGCAATTGACCAAAAAAGAAAGAAGGATTATTTGTCCTCTTTCAAAGTGTGCGACTGAAACAGGAGAAGTGCAAAGCATTGTACTGTATTCTTTGTCAAATTGAAACCCTGTAAAGCATTTACATGCAACGTCTTACTTCTGTAATGCATTACAACCTGTCTGATCTGGTTTTCTGCAATCTATATAAGCTCCTAGTTTAGGTTTATGATTATTCTAATATCATAATTGCCAGTCTATGGTCTTTTTTGTATCTGAATCAAATAAGATGAGCAAAAGCTACTCGATATCTTAAGATTCTGGTGCTTGTAGTTTTCAATATAGATCTTGTCATAAGGTTTTCTAGTTTTTACTGCTCTGTTGTTTTTTTTCCTCTCTCATCTGTCTGTTGCAATAGTGGTTGTCTTATTTACTGAATTGCGTTACTATTGCACTTGGTGCACCTTTTTATATACTCTTCCGTCGAAATCTTCTTTGGGCAAGTTGTGTCAATTGCATATTGGAAAGATTGCATCTTACCTTCTTTCTTCTTCTTCTTTTTTTTGTGGGGGGCGTTCAAGTATGATGACTAACATTGTTTACTCTCATTTTAGGAACTGCTTTTTTCCCTTTGCAAAGTTGTATGAACCATTCCTGTTATCCTAATGCGAAAGCATTCAAAAGAGAAGAGGTATGTGAGCTAGAAGTTATTTTTGTAGCTTTTAATAGTCTGAGAATTTTTTTGAAAAAACGATTAGCAACATGTGGTGTTAATGATTTTTGGCCTTGTGTACACTTATTGGCTGGAGATCTGTACGTCTAGAATTAGGAAACCTAATTGGAGTGAGTATATGATTATAGCATGTATACAGTAATAATAGATATGGTGGTTTATATTGTGGGAGGACAATTGGTTTCCCTGTCATGATTTTGTGCCCTTTTCATTCATGTTCGTTCTCTACTGGAGGACCGAGATGGCCAAGCAGCAATAATTTCACTTAAGCCCATCTGCAAGGGAGAAGAGGTAATCCGTTTACACAAATCACGCTAATATTCTTCTTACTTGTACAACTGGTTGAGATTACCCAAAATGGAAGCTCCCAGCCTCCCACATGAGCTCTCATGAAGCACTATTTAACATTTTGAAGCATTTTCAGGTTACCATTTCATATGTAGATGAGGACCTTCCATTTGAAGAGAGGGAGGCATTACTTGCTGATTATGGTTTCAAATGCAAGTGTCCCAAGTGCTTAACTGAGGAGCCATGACCAAAACGTTTCCATATTGCAGTAGCCATAAGACCTGTACAATACGCCTTTTGACAGAACATTACTCGCAACAAATTAAGTCACCAAGAAGATAATTGGATTTTTTTTTTTTTTTTTTTTCTCTATTCAAAGGGAAGAACGGGGAAAGGATCAAGAAGATCATTGGCTTGTTTACACTAACTTATTGCTTTTATTTTTATTTTTTATTTTTCTTATAATATTCAACTTTTCAGAGTTTTGGTTTAGAAGAATTCTAGACAGTTATTATTCTGATTAATTCTATTTTCTCTTTCTTGCTTTTCATATTTATTTTTCAACTCTGATGTATAATGTTGATCTGTGAAAATTGAATGCTTACTACTTTCGTGGTTAAAAAGTTCTCTCCAAATGTATGCGGTGATTCAGAAGATTGCTCGGTCAACTTCGACAATGAATACCTGCAAGATAGAGAGGGAATAAGATCGGAGACTTGTTGTGAAGTCATGTTGGGAACGACTTTGATGCTTAAGTTAGTATCGGATAGGTTGCATGTTTCTCTGACTAAGAATTAGAAGAGGTGAATAGAAATAATGGCATGGGTAAGAGTAGCCACTAGATGCTCTTAGGGCATCAGTATACAATTTTTTTTTTTTTGGTTCCTGTTCAATGTGGGAGAGGGGAAATGGGGAAATTCAACATTAGAGGAACACGAATAGGGTGGACAACCTAGCAAAAGCTCGTAAACAGCCTAAAGATGGTGCAAGAAGCAAAGGACAAAGACTAGTCGGGAAGGGAATGGGTCTAATGCCATCATGAAAACAGAAGCGTCCACGAAAACTGCGAAGGAGCATAGTAACTGAGCATGCATTGAAGGAGGTTGAAACGGAGCCAAAAAGAAAGTCTCCACTGTAGAATAATACGTAGGAAGACTAAATCTAAAACCCACTCAATACAACAACATAAATACAAAGGAAAATACAAAAAAATAATAAAAAGGCCCAAAAACAACAGCGGTGGCGGTGGGTGAGACTGAGGCAGGCAGAGGAATGGTACTGTCTAGCGTGTAACACCCATGTGCCGATGAGTGAGATCCACGCACAAGCACATGTGCGTTAGACGGTGGATCAACAAGCGGTGATAGGGAGTTGGGAGGTCGAATAAGACAGTGTACGAGTGCGTTAAAGGCTGGGACTAACATAGGAGAGTAGACGCTGCAAAAGGAGGAGAAAAGAAGAGAAGGGAAAGGAAGGAGGGAGGGATAGAGAGCCATCCCTCCTTCCCTAAAGGCCACACCAACTGTGGAGGAAAGCCTCACAAAGGAGGAAGGGGTTTCTACTAAGAGAGAGAGAGAGAGAGAAGCCAAAAAATCAACAGAGTAGGAAAAAATCGGTATACATGTTTGAAATGGTTAAGGTATAATGCCTCTCTTAAAAGGATTCAATTTCGTTGAATGGTTGGGGCATTCGTTTTAGAGCCCATGTTTCTTTTTTCCTTTTTTTTTTTTTTTTTTTTTTTTTTTTTTTTTTTTTTTTTTTTTTTTGTGAAGATGAAAAAGCATGCCCTTTTTGGTAACGTCCATTAGAGAGACGTCTTTAGGACTTATAAAGGAGACTTTGTTTTAGAGCCTGTCGTGGCTCTTGTCTTGGTTAAGTTTCCCAACAAGAGAAACACGGTGACTTCTGTTGCCTAAGAAATCACCTTGATAAGTCTCCATATAGGTAACTTCTTTTCTTTTCCCCTTTTCTTTTCTTTTTTATTTTTTCCGTGATCCTCCATAGAGTTAAATTAAACTTCAAAAAATAATTCTCCTGTTTGAGGTGAATTTTCTTTTCTTTTCTTTGATGCATTTTTCTTTTTTAACAAAATAATAGCTTTCATATCTATGTAATAGGAAAAGGTAGCCCCACATTGTTAACACCATAGCACATAGTTAAGTAATGGAACAAGATAAAATCCGGGAAGTGTTTAGACAGTTAAAACTTTTAAATTAAGAAAAAGCAAATGCCTAAATACATAGTGTTAGAGCATCCGTAGTGAGCTCTTTAAATTTCTTCAAATTTTAACTAAAAAACTACTTTAGCTATTTTAATTACTACTTTTAACAAACTTCCTGCATCAAAGTCCCAAAATATTTCTCTGTTTCAACTAGATGTTAATTTTTTATTGGTTTTAAACAACCATTCCTAACAAATGAAGAGGGAGAGGAAAAGTGAAAAGTAAAGTTAAAAGAAAAAAAAATGATTAAATATTCAATAGCTCATAAAATTTGAGCCAAATTTGGAGTGAAATTCTAAGAGCCAAAATAAAAAAAAAGAATCTAGAGTTTGTTGAAGTAGACCTTTTGAGTTTTTCACCAAATTTTGGTAAAAAAATAAAAATGGAGACCTCATTAGGAATGCTCTTAAATGGTCAGTAGTTTCCTTTTTTAATATACCAGTTTGTTAGTGTAAAACTATGCATATATAAAAGTGAAATGTTCAATGTACTTCCAACTTTTACAAATGAAGCTTTACTAACTGATGTGAAACATATTTATTGGAGATGATCAAAACAATTAATTAAAAAAAATATTACGAATACCAATGAATAAGCTCCACGTAATCTTAGTAGTACCCATCTCTTGGTAAAAAAATTAGTACCTCTAGCATTTTTCTATATAAAAAGACATTGATATCTATGAGATGAATTTGCATTTTGTAGTACCAAGTTAACCACAAAAATTTCACCATACCATATCCACGGGGGAGTTGGTTGCCAGAACGCACACGCATTCAGAGACCAATTCCTCCCGCTCTAAGTTAGAAACAATTGTGTGGAATGGCATTTGCTCATGCTTGCCTAAGCACCCAAGGATTCTGCTACCATGGTAACCCTAGCCTTCAATCATAATGACAAAATAAATTTTGAAAGCACAAAGCCACAAGCTGATAAAATCCGATAAATAAATGCTTACATCCATAGGATCCAACTCTAACTCTATACATGATGCTCACCAATATTTGCGTCCACTAACTGAGGTAGTAAAAATTGAAACTCTTACCGCCTCTATTAGAAGTTAAACAACGTCCACATGAACCATCTCTTCCTCGAGCCCTTCCACATCAACATTCTCATTATCACCCTCATACTGCAAGCGAAATCAAACTGCTCATATCAGATGCCAAGTGAATACATACTAGAGCTTAAGTTTAATGCTGACAAGGTATTGAAAGAACAAGGGCACCAAATACTAAATTGAAATAAGCAAAGTGGAAATAATTCTAATGCCAAAGGTCAGGTTGAACAAAAAGAACAAACCATGGAATAATTATTTTGACGGATTGGAGGTGGCGGGGGAAGTGGAAATGGCACACCCATTATCTCATATGAGGGTTCTTTCTCAATTCCTGTAGCAGCAGTTTCAAACACAGTTTTGTCCTCTAATTCAATTTCAACCTCTTCGTCTACCGCATGAGCAGCCATGCTGGTTGATGGTACTACTACAGGTGCCGACTCCAAACTCTTCATCTGCATAGTTAAATACACAAGAATGATAATGAGGGTGCATTAACTCACACAAACAAGCAGAGAGGATTTGTCCCACACTTTGGCCCAGATTAGAACAATATTGAAATTAGGATTTTTTTTTTTTATTTCTTTTGCTGTGGAAAACGGCATACCCCCAGCACCCCCTACCCATCCAAAAAGTGTAATCCTGTAAAGGGTACTAACCCGCTATATCCACAGAAAGGTAAGTCATGAGTATAGCGGATCAGAACCCAATCATTGAGCAAGGAGAACAAGAGCATTTACCACTTATCCGCCTGCTGTGGTGGTATCCTGAAGTTAAATCTAGCAACATGTGCTAAATAAATTATGCCCAACCATTTGAAAGGAATCATTTCATTTATAAAGGTCTCCTGTGCCATATATGGGGGTTAAAGTGTAAGCCTTAAACACTGCTCATCATAATTAATTGCTGGTGGGTTCACCGAACCATCCTATATACAAACCAATCAAAGTTCCACAGAAAATGAAAAGGGTGCACCTTATCTGCAGTGTGGATGCTACGAGATAAAGTCTTTCCTCGTGCTAAAGGCCTAGAACTGTCAATTCCATCGTTCATCACCTTGTTCATTGACTCAATTTCATTGCCTTCATTTGATTGAGTAGGTTGCACATTCCACCGAGATAGTTTCTTGAATCTGATTCTTTTGTCCAGAAGTCTTCCTTTCGTTGAATCAGCTGGTTCACCAAAAGCATGTCAGCATCGAGACAAAAAGAGTAAACATGGTCTACCTCATGCCATTGAATGGTACAAGTATCAGTAATAACAATGGCAAATTATCTGGCCAAAAAAACATAGCAAAGATTTTAAAACAAACTCTCAAGATCTAAGTGAAAATAACACACTAGCAGACCCAAAAAAAGATACATTAAAGAACATTATATTGTAAACTTTTCCTCTAAAACAGACTGACGTTATACAAATAAACATGGGGTGGGACAACATGATACACATGGACAAATCAGCTTCCATTTTATATGAGAGGTCTGTACAAAACATTTAGCAAAGCAGTTTCCTCTTAAAAAATTTCCACACTTTCTTTTCCTATGTTTAGGGAAGTAGGCATAAGTATGATAAGTTGAAAAAGAACTGTTGGCATATACCAAATGCTGGAAATGAGATGTAAGACATGCTAGCCCCACAGCCTAGAAAAGGACTATACAAAAGGCAAACATCAAGACGACGAATGAACTTCAGCACATCACATTCATGAACTCTAAAAAGATTAATGGACCACAGGTAGAGTTGTATACCAAGTTCCATGTTGGAAATAAGTCAATTTCAACGGGGAACATAATCCTGTTGGTGCCATTGAATGAGGCAGCATATGAATTTTGAAGTAATATTGATAAGCTATAATATGAACAAATTTGCAACATCTGGCATTTTCAACTTGTTTCTGAAGAAGTTCACCCCTATATTGACTTTGTCATTTGCTCGGTGCCCCGGGGGTGTTGTGAGATGGATAAGAAATTTTGAGTGGAGTCGAAGTCTTTTGCTTTCTCTGTTTTGGCTGGAGCGTCAGTGCTGAGAGTAGAGGAGAAGAGGAAAAATTTTCTGGGAGTGGTCATATTGAATTCTCAGAGCTCCGAATGGCTTGCGTCGATATTGTAAGTGTTCTTGGGTTTACCGGAAGAGCAAGAAATTGTAAAGTCGTTCAAAAAGGGATTGAAGCTTTTGATTGCTCGAAGAGGTGGGAACAAATATGGGCGCTTTTTAGAGGTTTCTTCATTCGGGTTGGGTGGTAAAAAAGGGTTCATTGTTATCCCCGAGGGTCGTGGAGGGTGGGGTTGGATCAAATTTTCTAATGAGCTGAGAAAGGTTGTTGATTTTCTCTCTAGCCCAGTGGGTAGTGGGAGTGGTTCCTCTTCTTCTTCAGAGAAGAAGGAAGTGAAGGCTGTTCAGCCGAGTTTGGGTTTGGCTTCGAAGTGGACGGGACCCTCTTTTACGGAGGTGTTGAGGTCGATTTTGGCCATTGCTGCGAAGGAGTTGCCATCGTGGGTGGCGGTCATTCCAGGTCAAGGGCTTCGTTGCCAGAGCCTTGTGAGCTTGATCTTCTTCCGACGGTGTGGCATGCAGAGTCTGTACAGAGAACAACAGTGGATTGCTTCTCAGTGGAGTCGCATCAGCTCAACCTGTTGGACAAAGACCGTCCTCTTCATCCGCAGGGTAAGAAGCGTCCCTCTTTTTCAAATTTGAAAATCAAACATTCGAGGTTGCAAACGTGGCGTAAGTTGGGTACCGGGTTTTTTTTGGCTTTGGGTTGGGCCGTAAGGAATCTTCTGGAACGTTTTGTCAGGTCGAGGCTAAGTCGTAAATCTTCTGGCTTCCGCGTGACTCGTCTCATGCCGAAAGCTAAAGTCTCCCATCCATCGAGTTCGTCGCCGGAGACGACATTGAAGGTGTCATCTGGGCTAATTCTAGTTCGACCTCCTCTTGGGGGTTTGGAGGTTGCTGTGTCGGTAGCCACAAAGGGCGCGGGTCCGGCGATCTCGGTTTCTGTTGGGGATTCCATTAGGTCAGAGCCCTCGTCGTCGGCAGTTACAGGGATGACGTCATTTATGCCTTCCACCGGGGTTGAGTCGAGCAACGTCCATACGGTGCTTTCAAGTCAAACTCCAACCTCTAAAGAATCTTCTGAGGGTATGGGTATGGTGTCATCGGTTTCTTTTGGGTTCTGTCATCCTCCTCTGCCGGCACCGAAGTTGTTGCTTCGGGTGGCTCCGGCAGCTTCTCTAGGTTTTGTCTCCTTGTTGGTCGGTTCTGAGTTGAACTCTTCTCCGGTATCCTCCTCCTCTCTAGTCCCTGCGGATCCTTCTGTGCAAGCCCACGTAGCTTCTTTACATGTCTCTGCAGATCCAGTAGAAGAGAAGAAGTTTGCTGAAGATCCTAGTCGGATTTCAGAGTTATCCACTGGTTCGACTTTGGGAGAGAAAGTCTGAGATGCAGTCTATTGGTGGAGGAAGGAGATATCAAAGCTTCAAGAGAAGAAGGATCAGCTTATTGTTTGCGATCAGAATTGGGAGGAGGATTGTTGGAGAATCAAGGCAGAGCTCTGGGGAAGATCTTCGAGGTGTATCCGTTGGTGACTAAAGAACAGAGACAAAAGCATTGGGAGATTTGGGGTGAGATGATTGAGAACAAGAAACACGAGAGTAAGAGGGAGCTTCGGAATTTACAAAGTTCCGTAAATTACGAAGACATCAAAGCTTCTTTGAGGTGTAGGAGAGACAAGGCCAATAGGTCGTAGGGTTGGTTGCTTCGAGGGTTTTTTTGTGGTTTGTTCTCAGGTTTTCTTTGTTTTTTGGGTGCTGTTTGGTTTCTTTTGCGGGTAGTATTTTAGTTGGTTCTTCGTTTTCTAGGTTTTGTCTTGGGGGCTGTTTCCTGGGTTTTTATTTTGGGTTTTTTGGGTAAGTTGTGGTTCTCCTGTATATACTTCCTGTGTACGTAGGGATGCTTTACGCTTTCTTTTCAATAAAATCTACTTACTTATCAAAAAAAAAAAAACTTATAGGATGCTTCTATCATGTATTGGCTTTTGGACAACAATTGTTTTTTTTTTATAAGTAAAATTTTATAGAAAAGCGTAAGGCGCCCCTATGTACACAGGAAGTATACACAAGAGAGCCAAAGCTGACCCGAAAAAACCGAACAAAAACACACAGAAAGCCCCCACGACAAAACCTAGAAACTTGAATAACACCCAAAAGACAACCCCACAAAAGAACCCAAGCAACGCACCCAAAAAAACCAAGAAAAACCTAGAAACTGAAGAATCACCAGCGAACAACCCACAAGAACCCCCAAAGCATACAACCCTACGACCTAATGGCCTTGACTTTCCTACACCTCGAAGAAGCGTTAATGTCACCGTAATTGACGGAACTTTGTAGATTCCGAAGCTCACTCTTACTTTCGTGTTTCTTACGCTCTATCATCTTGCCCCATATTTCAATGAGCCTCTGTCTCTGTTCCTCAATCACCCCCAGATACATCTCAGAGATACTCTCCCAAAGCTCTGCCTCCTTCTTCCAAGCCTCCTTCTTCCAAGCCTCCTTCTCCCAATTCTGGTCGCAAACAAAAGGCGGATCCTTCACCTCTGAAGGCTCTGAAACCTTCTTCAAAGGGAGCTCCCTCTCCAGCATCAACTTCTCAGCCGAAGAGATCTTGCCCAATTCAGTCGTTCCAGCGGATAATGGAGAGGCAACACCAGACTCTGGTACCCGACTAGGAGCCTCCAAACCTTTAGAAAACTTCTTCTCTTCTACTGGAACCGCAGGTGTTTGCGCAGACTTCTTCTTTTATACTGGTGTCGCAAGGGCTTGAGAGGACAAGGAGGAGGAAGGATCCAACCCAGACCCGACCAGCAAGGTGACAGAACCCGGAGGAGCGAACCTAGAACTTCTAGGCAGTGGGTCAGCAGCAAACCCAGGACCATCGAAAGAATCAGACCCAGCAATAGTCACCGGAGGACTCACCGGAATCGCAGGGGCAACTAGAATCACCAGAGGTACCACTTCCGGAACTAGCAAAGGGGGGGAGGTGAAAGGAACGGGCGGCTTAACAGGGGTCGCCTGAGCAACCAAAACACCAACACTTGAGCTACTAGGCTGGGGAGCCGGAGCCGGAAGAGAATCCAGAACCACCGACGCCAGAGAAAGGGGAGAAACCCGGGGCTCCTGCAAGCTACTTAACCCAATCCCGAAAGAAGACAAGGCCATAACCAACCCAGAACCTGCCGGCGATGAGAACTCTGGCCGAGAAGAGCGCCTAAAAACGGTCGTCGACACCTGACCCGCAAACTCAGAGGTATCCAATTGGAGTGAGGCTCTCTGAGTTTGGGTTTATTCAATAATCGACCCAAACGGACCCTTCTACGCTTGGGGCCCTATCCTGACCCAGCAGAACGGCCCAGAAATTTCCAGACAGTCTGGCCCAAAGCCAAATTTAAACTGACAAGCATCCGGATCCACTCATGCAGATTCAAATTCAAACTAGAAGAGTATACGCCTCATGCAGAGTGAGAATCGAGTCTTCTTCTTACCCAGCGGACGGATACTCAAGCCTTTATCCAACGGATCAAACGGCAATCCTCGTGAAATGGATTTATCCGTTAGTTTGTACGGATTCTCCTCCAGCTCAAAGCAGTTGACCGCCACACGCCCATTGTCGACACCCTACACCACGACACCGGCAACAAGTCCAACCCACGCAGATCGACATCCGTACCCCATAACCCAGAAGCAAACCCATGTTTGACGTGGGGGACAGCATCCCCCCGAACCACAGCCACATAGGAAGGATGAGACCCACCCAACCGACTGGACGAGCCACCCAAACAAACCGAAGGAAACGCCTCAGAGTCTGGCAGTCGGTTCTTAGGACCTAGGAAGGAGATCATCTTCCGCAGCTCACCCGCAACCCGAGCCCAGCCCCCACCTTTACGGCCTTCAGGGAGCCAGATAGCCCCTTTCCGACCCCCTTCAGCGAAAACAACCACCTCTAAGTAGCGGCCGGACTTATTCTCACCCCCACGAACCATCAAAACATTCACGTCCTCCCTGAAGTACTTGACAAGATCCCTCACATAAGCATTCAAGGCCTCTTCGATGGTAGCCAATAGCCAAGCAGAAGCTTGGAAACCCAAGAATAAAAACCCACAGAACCCCTTTCTCCTCTCCTCCAAACGCAAGTTTGCCGCTTCAGACTTAGCCGAAGAGGAGAAACGCTTAAGCTTCCACGGAGAAGCACCGCTCCATTCTAGCAAACCGAAGACTCAAACGTCCATCGCCGGAGGAGAGTGCCACCCAAACTCAAAACCCGACTATGAAATAATCATAACACAACAGTTAATCTTACTCATTGGTTATATGACAAGGACCTATATGTATAGCATTAGCCTTGCATCTGGACAACAATTGTTGGAATCACCTTTTAGACCAACACCAGCATGAACACTTCCCCACCTTTTTTTTGCTCCAAGAAAGATCAGAAAAAATATGCATAAACATGGCCAATCTAGTAAATTTGCAAAACACCTAACACAGTGAGTTCAGAAGAACTTTTTATACCAAATCTACTATCACCAAACACTATAACAAGGCCTGAAAGCTCTATGAAGCACAGCAAAACATAATCAGGGGATAAAAAATTAAATGCTATAAATTCCATTGACTCCAAAAACTCTATGCATGAAGAAATGTTAATCAAATCCACCTCGATTTTTTCCTTCAAAAGGATCCATATTAACACCCAGCCTTTTCTTGTTGGGAGAAGCATCGTTCTGCAGCTCATTATGTGGATTGATTATAGTAAAACCAACAGGTTCTCCGTCGCTTAGAATATTTATGGAATCCTCTTCATTGGCACCATTTTTAGTAGTATCTGAACCAAGCTGATCTCCCAACTTCTGAATTCGGGCTTGTGATCTACAAATTTCAAAAACTCAACTAAATACCAACAATAGGACTCCAAAACATGAATCAGACAAAAATTAGACTTTTTAATGCAAAGAATGGATGCAGAATAGGAGAAATAATGTAAAACATATATTTACCTTTTCAGTTCATCTTGAAGCTGTGAATAACGAT